>NC_137795.1:13104658-13603376 GCF_963383645.1 Muscardinus avellanarius
TGTCTGTAATCCCAGTACCTGGGAGGCTGAGACTGGAGGATCACAGGTTGGAGGTCAGCATATAGTAACTTACCATACCACTTTCTGTTTCAAAATGAAACATCTTTGGGTTCAACCCCAGTACCCCCCAACACACACACACACACACACACACACACACACACACACACACACACACAAATATATATAAAAATAAATAAATAAAAATTAAAAAAAACAAGGACAGAAAAAAAGAGAGAAAGTAAAGGAAGAAACCATGAACCAAATACATCTTCCCTCTTTCCACAATGTTATCTCAGGTATTTTGTAACAGCCACAGAACACTGACTCACACAGGAAGGATACTGTTTCTACTTTCTTTGAATTCAGGAAGGATACTGTTTCTACTTTCTTTGAATTTTTCTACTTTTTTCAAGTCCACAATGAACGTGTACTATTACTTGGTACAAAAATACCCAAAAAGTAAAGTCAGGCTTGGTGGCGCACGCTTGTAATCCCAGTATTCGGGAGACTGAGACAGGAGGATCGTGGTTCGAGGACAGCCTCAGCTACTCAGTGAGGCCCTTTGTAACTAGTGAGACCCTGTTTCAAAAATAAAGAATGAGGGCCAGGTGTGGTAGCACAAGCCTGTAATCCTAGTACTTGGGATGCTGAGATGGGAGGATCACATAGGTTAAAGCCAGCCTCAGCTGCTTAATGAGGCTCTCAGCAACTTAGTAAGACCCTGTTTCCAAATAAAATATAATAGGCCTGGGAGTGTAGCCCAAAGGTAGAACACCCTGGGATCCATCCCCAGTACCACAAAAATAAAATAATGAAAGAAAAATAGGGCTGGGGGTGTTGCTTGGAGGTAGAATGCCCCTGGGTTCCATCCCCAGTATTGCAAAAATGGCCAAAAAGCAGATTCACAAGCAAAGACACATTTGTTTCCTAGGCACGCCCTGCTATTCCCTGGGTAATACCAAGGTGGCCTACCTCCTGGCCCTGGAGGACAGAAGAACCTTTCGTGCACCAGTGCGAGGCTCTACCTGCTCCCAGTCACCCCGCTGGCCTCCCTCGGCAGGCTTCCCTGGCCTTGGCAGGCTTCTCCAGTGGGCACATCTGTTGCCATAGCACACCCTCCTCAACCTCCATCCTCAACCCCAGCTGGAAGTCAGATAACACCTCCAAGAAAGGGAGCCTTCTCCAGCAGCAGGCAGGGCTCAGCAGACTCTGGGGGCCAGGGGAGGCGGGCAGGACTAGACCCCTCCACAGGGGCCTGCAGCCAGTCAGAAGCAGGGATGGTCACCCGTTGGGACAGCGGCCTCCTAAAAGGGCAGTTCTGTTCCATGTCCATGAGACGATGCCATCTCCAGCCAAGATGGCCAGTAAGGAGCGGGGTGAGCGCCCAGGGAAATCTCTAGGAAAGGTGAGGATTACAGAGGGAGAGAGCACGCCAGGCCCAGGGAGGCCTTTGTTCTAGAAGGAATGTGCGTGTGCAGACACCCTGGCTGGTGGCCCAGCATGGCCCGGGGCCGCCCGCCCGCCCAGCCAGATGTGGGCCTGCCGTTTATTATGTGTCCCACAGGGAGCTCAGCTGTGCTCCAAGGCAGAGGGGAGCGTGGATTCCAGAAACCTCTGGCGGGAAATAAGCAGCTCCCCTCTCCTGTAAAAAGACAAGCCGCTGCAGATGGCCCAGAACAGCCTGCCCAGCGATTCAGGCTCCCTGCTCCCCCTGCGATGGTCCCTCATGGTGCATTCAGAGCAGCAAGGATTTTTCTCTAGTTCTCACAGAGGCGCCTCCTCACGCTGATGCTGCCAAGGCACCAGAAAAAAAGAGATGGCATCCTTTGGTCCCACTGGAAATGTCCCCATGGGGTGGGGCCTGCAGGAACACAGAGGACACTCATAATCATTAACAGGGAAACCTGCTTCAAACTTCCTGGATTACCCAGGCATGGCGGCCTCATGCCCATAATCCCAGGACTTGGGAGGCTGAGTCAGGAGGATCACAGATTGGAAGCCAGCCTCAGCAACTTAACAAGACCCTCAGCAACTTAGTGAGACCCTATACCAAAATAAAAATAGTAAAATAGGGCTGAGGGTGTCGCTCAGAGATAGAACACCCCTGGGTTCATTCCCCAGTACCACAAAAAAAAAGTGCCCAGGGGACACTTGAGCAGCTGCAGTAATAACTCCCCCGCCACCCAACACTGGGGATAGAACCAGGGCACTTTACCACTGAGCTAACACATCCACCATCATCCTATTTTTTTTAATTGTTTATCTTGAGTCAGGGTCTCACTAAGTAGCCCAAGCTGGTCTTGAACTTTTGATTGTCCTGCTGGAGTTAGAGGTGTGGCTCACTGCACCCCTGCTTAAGGTCAGGATTTGTAAAGACGTCTTCTAGTTTGTTATCTAGCACTGAAAAAAAAAATAAAAAAATAAAAAATAAGGCTATCTTTTTTTGGTACTGGAGATTGAACCAGGGGCATTCTAACACACACACACACACACACACACACACACACACACACACACCACCGCCCTTTTTATTTTTGGTTTTGATTGCTGATTGTAGAGGCTGGCCTTAATCCTCACCAGATCCTCAGGTCTCAGCCTCTCTAGTACAGGGATCACAGGTGCACCACCACACCCAGCTGGTATCTTCTATTATCTTAGAAAATGAAACAAAGCCAGGCCTGGGCAGATGTGTGAATGGGATTATTTCTTCCAAAAGAAAGAGGAAGAGGAAGGACTGCAACTTAACACCACCATAATTAGAACAGAGAGAGGAAGGAAGAGAAGAAGGCGGTCCTCTGAGGAAGCAGCTGGAGCTGGAGCCCGGCGCGCAGGTCAGGACCGAGGATAGCCCGCCTCTGCTCAAGAGCTCCAAGCAGGGTAGACAGACCCGGGTTCCAGTCCAGGCCCTGCCCCGCCCCAAGCCGATGCCAGAGACCAATCAGGATGACAGACAGTGTCTCTGCTGAGAATCAGATCCAGAGCAGAATGTCACCCAAGCCGCAAGGGTGAGTATACACGGTAGAGGGCTCAGGGGGCTTCTGGCCCAGCTTCCTAGGTGGGAGTGGGGACAGAGACAGAGACCACCTCTCCCTGCGTGGGGTCTCCAAGGAGACCTCCCCAGCCTGATCTCACTCAGGGCGAGCTTCAAGACAACGTTTTCTAGATCACTGATCTTTAACTAATTTTGCCCATTTGGGACAAAACATAATAATACTGGGTTACTCTCTCTTTTTAAAAGATGTGAGCCTGGCGTGGTGGCGCACGCTTGTAATTCCAGCATTTGGGAAGCTGAGACAGGAAAATCGCAGTTCACAGACAGCCTCAGCTACTTAGTGAGGCCCTTTGCAACTTAGTGAGACCCTGTTTCAAAAAATAAAAAGACTAAAAAATAGGACTGGGGGGTGGGTGTAGCTCAGATGTAGAATGCCCCTGGGTTCCATCCCCAGTACTGAAAAAAAAAAAAAATAGGGCTAGGGGTGTAGCTTGGAGGTAGAATGCCCCTGGGTTTCATCCCCAGTACCAAAAAATGAATAAAATATAGGGCTGGGGGTGTAGCTCAGAAGTAGAATGTCCCTGGGTTCAATCTCCAGTACTGCAAAAAAATATAAATAAATAAAAGATGTAACGTAATTCTTTGTAAGAGTCTGGGGTCACAAGGTTGACTATCAGGAACCAACCAACCCTTCCCTGATACAGTGCGGGTTCAAAGAGCGCTTCACGCCAGGTGGGCCCAGTGAGTGTCCACCCTCGTCTCCCTGGCCCCCTCCCTCCTGTGCGGCTGGCAGAGACAGTTGCTGTGATGATCTGGGGTGCCAGGTGAGGGACCCTCGGCAAGGTACAGCAGGGCTAGGTGCACAGTGGGGGCCTAGAGATCCCTGGGAGCACACAGAGCCGGACAGTAAGATGTCCCTCAAGGGTCTCACTGAGTTGCAAAGGGCCTAAATAGTAGCTGAGGCTGGCCTGGAGCCTCGATCCTCCTGTCTCAGCCTCCCGAATGCTAGGATTACAAGTGTGTGCCACCACGCCCAGCTTATTTGGTGGAATTTTATTTCATTTGTATTTTTAACTTTGTGTGGGGCTGGGGCATACAGGTTGGGCAAATGATCTACTTCGGACCTCCCCCCTCCGCCCCCCAATCCTCATCCCCATCCCGTGCAGCCCTCAGTGCTTGGAATGCAGTTTGCACCCTTGCAGGAAGACAGCAGGGCGTCTAACACCAGTTCCATGTGGAGATTCCTGCTTCACCGTGAAGGTTAAAATAAATGGTGGTGCTCCGATTGTGTTTGACACCCTTGCCAACCATGAGAAACAAAGAGTAGCTCGAAAGAAACCAAGTGCTTATTTAACCTAACCAACCAAGCAGACCCTTTCTAGATCAACAGGGATGGCTGCAGAGTCGGGTGTGGGGGTGCACACATGTGATCCCAGCATTTGGGAGGCTGAGTCAGGAGGATAGGGTTCAGCTGAGGACAGCCTCAGCTACTTAGTGAGGCCCTTTGCAACTCAGTGAGACCCTGTTTCAAAATAAAGAATAAAAAATAGGGCTGGGGGTGTAGCTCGGAGGTGGAATGCCCTGGGTTCCATCCCTAGTAACACACACACACACACACACACACACACACACAGCCTGAGACTGGGACTTATCCAGATCCCAGCGGCTCCTGGGCTTTGGAAATTCACCGGTCATTTTCTTCACCTGTACAGTGGGTCCAGCGTGCAGAGTCCTGGACCAATAGGCACCGTGATGGCCAGCTGGGAAGTCAGAAGCCCTTTCCTCTGGCCTCTTCCACTCCTGGCCCCAATCCACAGCCTCCTTTCCAACTGTATCTATTTATCTTAGGGGCAACATCTCCTGCAGCCCAGGAACAAACATACTTCTGACCCCGTGCACTTTAGTTCTGGGGACACGGACACACACACACACACACACACAAACACACACACACACACACACACACACACACACACACACACACACACCGCTCACTTTCAAAACAAGAGATGGTAGAGCAACGCTTTTGTAAAAAGCCAGCGAATGTGCGTTCAGAAGCATGCAGTTCCCCGGAGCTACTCTTTCGACCGCCTTGGTGGTATTTTGAGAGAAATAATTCAACTGCTGCTGCTGATAGCTCTGGCAGCCTTCGCGGAACCCACTGCTGTCTGGACATGCATTAGACACTCCAATTGTCAGACGAGCAGCCGAGCAAGAAGCAGAGCCCAGAGCCCCACCGTCCTGTCCAGGAATCCTGGGCTGCGCCTCCACTTTCAACATCTCGGGCCAGTTACTCAGCTTTCCTATGCCTCTGTTTGCACATCTGTAAAAGGGCATTTAATCCCACCCACCCACCCCCCAGTGCGTTAGTTAGGTGACGGGAAATGAGCACAAGCAAAGTGTTTAGCACATGCAAATAAGTCAGCACAGTCCTTAACCTTTGAGAGGTCACCCTTTCCACAGTCAGCTCCCCAGCACCAAGCAGGTCCCCCTCTGGGTACCCCATTCTGCTTTTCACTCCAGCTGTAGCCACTCCCTAACCCCCTTCCCGGCCCTCAAGGCCTCCCCACAGAAAAAAGCCTTTCTTAATTCTCAGCAATTGATTTGCAAATATAACCTCCCAGGCCCCAAAGAAGGAAGAACTAAAATCACAAGGATGTGCAAATCTGGCTCCAAGGGCAAAAAAACTAAAAATCACCTTAAAAAGAACTCATAGGCACACACTGAAAAGCCTCCAAGAAACAGACCAAAATGTCAAAAAAAAAAAAAAAAGGTAGCTCGGAAGGACCAACGGATAGCAACTTGACCATAATTTCTGCCTTCATACTTTTCAGTGCATTTCAAGGACCTTCTAGGATCTTGTACTCAAGCAGTTAAAAAAAAAAAAAATACACAGAGAGAGAAAACCAGTGTTTAAAGATAAAACGTGTCCGTGAAGGGGCTTGTCCAGAGAGCCCAGGGCACCGGGAGCGTCCCAGCCCGGGTGACCGCCCCGTTAGAGGTCTCTGCCGGCCCCCAGCCCCGGAGGGCACGTTTGTTTTCCCGCTCACTTGGAGAGTGAGAGTCACCTGCTGGCTCTGTCTGGGGAGTGCCAGGGGCTCCAGATTCCCTTCCCGCCACACACGTTCCCAAACTCTGCAAGCAAGCACCCCGGGGCTCGCTGGTCAGCTCAGCCCCGCGTGGCACAGACCCCGCGGGCCCGGATGGTCAGCGCGGGCGCTGGCTGCAGGTGGCCGGGACCCTCGCCCCCCACACGCACACACACACCCCCAGCTCCCGCTCCTTCAGAGCGAAGGGAAGGCGCGGAGGGACCCCCGCCCCCGGCCACCGAGGGGAAAGGCAGGGGGCGCTGGCCGGGAAAGGGCGGGCGGGAGCCCAGTCCGGAGCTGGCCCGCGGCAGTACCCAGTGGCTCTGCCCGGGGGCGAAGTCCGTCCTGCCCCCGCCCGCAGGAAAGGGCGCCCGGCAACGTGGGCCTCGGGTCCGGCGGTGCGGGGACCCCAGCTCGGCGCCCGGATCCCGGACCCGGGCCGGCTGCCCCGCGCCAGCGGGTCCGGAGATCCCAGCTCAGCCCGTCTCCGCAGCTCCGGGGGCCTCGAGACCGCGCCCCCCAACCCGGACCCGCGCCCGCGCCCCGCTCCGCCGTGCGCCCAAGCCCCCCGCCCCGCGCCCCGCGCCCCGGCTCCAGGTCCCCGCGCGCCCCGAGCGCAGCCCCCGCGGGGCGCAGAACAAAGAGCCGGCGCTGCGCGGCGCCCCCGCCCCGACTCTCCTACCTGCGCGATCCGGGCGGGCGATGGCGCGGCTGCTGGGCGCCGAGCAGCGCGGGCGGGCCTGTGCTCCGCTGCCGGCCCGCGCCCGCCGCAGGGCCCCCTCGAGGCGGCGCAGGCAATCGCCGCGGCCGGCGCCGGACCCGGCCGGTCACCTGGCCTCGGACACCCACACAGTGGCGCGCTTCCAGGCCCCCGCCCCGAGGGCAGCGCCCCCGGGACCCCTGGGCCGGCCGCTGGGGCGCCCGCAGACACCAGAGCCCCCCAGCACCCCCGGCTCTCGGTACGCAGGAGGCGCCCAGGTTCCAGGCGCAGGAAGCGTACCTGAGGAGGTGGGTTCGAGTCTTCTCTTGCAAAACCAGTTCACCCTTTCATTGCCGCATGGAATTATTGGGCCCTCCTGTAGCTTCCAGCTGCCGCATGTGCAGAGCCCCGGATGCTTTAAAATTCCCAGCAAGGTTCAGCTCCGAGGGGGAATTGGTCTGGGAAGACTTCGGGGGTCACCTGACCTCTTCTTACAAGGAGCTGGGACAAAGGAGGAGCGCAGAAGGAAGTCCCCGGGAGAGGCCGCAGATGGTCCAGCCTCCAGGTTGCCATGGCTGGGCCCTCAGTGCCTGGGCCTCCGTTTTCCCATTTGTGGAATCTGGGGAAGCATGACCTTTCATGAAGGTGTCTGAGAGGTGCGTGCTCCTCTGCAGATGCTAGAAATGCTGCAGCTCCCGGGAGGTCACGGAGGAAGATGCACAGAAGCTTCTTAACCTGACACCTGCAGGACAGTTCTGCAAGCACCCCTGCCTCATGCCCCTGCACCAGAGGGGCCTTGCAGGGCAAGTGCCTTGCAGTGCCTCGTGGGACACTGTGACAGCTGGGTATGGGGCAGAGTTGCCAAGAGCCATCCTAGATTCGGGAACAGAATTCCCTAACACCCCCCCCCCCCCCCCCCCCCGCTCCCTGGTCATCCCTGCACCCTGGTAAGATGTGTGTGTGTGTGTGTGTGTGTGTGTGTGTGTGTGTGTGTGTGTGTGTTACTAGGGATAGAACCCAGGAGCTATCTACCTCCAGGCTCTACCCAGTCTGATTTTAGTTCTTATTTACAAACAGGGTCTCCCTAGGTTGCTGAGACTCTGTTACAACTTTCCTCAAACCTGTGATCCTCCTGTCTCAGGCTCCCAAGTACCACACCTGGCTTGGAAGGACTTTTTTTTTCTGGTAAGGGAGATGGAACCTAGGGGCACTGTACCTCAGCCTGGCGTGGTGGCGCACTAATCTCAGGACTTGGGAGGCTGAGACAGAAGGGCCACAGGCTCACAGCCAGCCTCAGCTACTTAGTGAGGCCCTCTGCAACTTAGGGAGACCCTGTTTCAAATTAAAGAATTAAAAAATAGGGCTTGGTGTACCAGTATTGGGAATGGCTTAGGAAGATTTGAGAAAGCTCTGATTATTAATAGATATATTTCAGAAATAATTGTGTCAAAATGGAGAGAGAAAGGCTTGGCTTCATCAGGAAGCAAACAGCTATGAAACTTAGACTGACTTAGCTAAAAGTCATTAGCAGTGGTTAGGAGAGAGGAGAACTAGGACTTTCTCTGTCTAAAGACTGATCTACATGATTAGATAATCTACCTAGGATAGGAGGAGGGGGTCGACCTGACCTTTGATCATGACCTTCCTGACAAGAGACCTAGGCCGAAAGGACACCTGGGGTGTATTTACCCTTAGCTCAGGACAAGAACCCGTGATTTCTCTGTTTTGGGGTTTTTTTGTGTGTTTTTAGGGAAATTGTGTCCGGAACCCTAACAGGGGTCCTCGGGAACAGTTTCCCCAAAACCATATCATCTTACACCGTAACACTTGGGGTTTAGCTTGGAGGTAGAAGGCCCCTGAGTTCCATCCCCAGTACCAAACAAACAAAAACAAAAACAGATCAAGCAGTCAGATGCCCACGGGGTGAGGTCGATGCGGTTGTGCTGTTGGCGATCAGAGTATGTGAAAGTGAACTTTGAATCTGACTTTTAATCCCTCGGCCACTCTGGTTTTTTCTTTTATATCTCTCTCCTACCTATTCATCTGTCTTCTATCTCAGATCACGAGTCCTCTGTTTCTAGGAAAGGACAGACGGCTAAGCCACATTTCAGCTCTGAGAACGTGGAGCTGGAGTCTGGCCCTGCTCAAACTCTACCCAGCCAAGGCTTGAAAGCAAGAGACACAGCTGCTTTTGGGAAGACTTAACCCCTGAAGCTCTGCAGAGGAGCTGGACTTTCATTCCTTGAGGCAAAAACTCTGCTGAGCACTGAGCCCCAGGCCCTGGGAAATGAGACCAGTTTTTTCCTTGACTTATAAGAAACCCCAGCCCAGAAGCACATGGGGTGAGGCCGCAGGTGCTGAAGGGAAGGGGGGGGGGATTATAATTAGCTGGCCTAGAAGCAGAGGTGAAGCTACAACTATTACTCTCTGCTTTGCATAGACAAGGAAGCCAGCCCCCCAGTCCTAGGCAGGTTGGACAAGCTCAGTCAGCTGGCCAGAGGTGGAGCAAGATAAAGACCCAAGCTCTTTGAACCTCAGAGCGGTTCTCTCAATTCTCACTTGCTGCCTGCTCAGGCATCCTCCCTAGGACTCTACACAAGAGTCTCTCCAGCTAGGAGCTCAGAGTGCTAGGTGCCATGCATGATTCCAGAAATCCATGTAGGACAGATGACTACAGGAATTGGGGGTGGGGGTTACTGAGGATTGAACCCAGGGCAGTTCTACCTCAGAGGTACACCCTCACCCCTTTCTATTTTGTTTGTTTATTTACTTTTTGCAGTACAGGGGATGGAACGTGGAGGCATTCCGAGCTTCCTTTTTATTTTATTTATTTATATTTATTTTTGGCGTGTCTGGGGATGGAACCCAGGGGCATTCTATCTCTGAGCCATACCCGCAGACCTATTTTTTATTCTTTATCTTGAAACAGGGTCTCACTGAGTTGCAAAGAGCCTCACTAAGTAGCTGAGGCTGGCTGCGAACCCAGATCCACCTGTCTCAGCCTTCCAAGTGCTGGGATTACAAGCTTGTGCCACTGTACCCAGCTATTTTTTTTTAATAGAGTCTCACTAAGTTCTTGAGGCTGATCTCCAACCTACGATCCTCCTGTCTGAGCCTTTCAAGTGCTGAGTTTATAGGCAAACGTCCCCATGCCGAGCTGACTAGAGAATTTGAACCTTCTAAGGTTCTAGTATGTCCACAGGCAGGAGCTACAGTTGGAGGTTTGCCTGGAAGCTCATAACTGGGAAGACCACCCAGGACAGAGTTCTACATCCCTCTCCATCTTTCCTATGCTCTCCAAAATCTGCCACTGCACCCAAGCCAGAAGACCTCACCGGCCCCAGAGCCCTTCTAAGCCCGGGGTCCGGGGTCTCCACCATTTGCAGGCAGCAGCTTGGAGTTTACAAGAGCTTAAGCAAAAACAGGGCCTGAGCAATTATCTGAAAAAGCCATCATGCACTTTTTCCATCCTTAGCCCTCCCAAAATACCTCCATTTGAAAACAAAAGTGTCGAACCAATTTAGCTAAAGAAAAGTCAGGGGTCTGCCAAGAATGTCTCCTCCGTGCCAAGGTCCTGGTCGCGGGAGGGGGCTGCTCTGGGCACGAGCCACCCACCAAGCTTTCTTCTGAGCCCCTCTGTTCAAGCTGCTCCCTAGTAGTTGTGGAAGAGCCTTGGGGAAGTTTATCATATTTTATTTATTAATATTTATTTTTATGCTTGCCCAGAGGAAAAGCCAGATCATTTGGTATCCCTAGATCAAGCCCTAGATATGTCTCATTTCTTATTTCCTTTCACTGAAAATGAGTATTTTCCAATAACCACTCGAAAGGCAGCAGGCAACTTTATCCAAGATGCGGTTATGGAGCTCCTCCAGGCTGCACTGGCTGCCAGAAATTGGGGGGAGGCCCAGCCTGTGCTTCATCTGGGATTCACTGAGGTCACAGCGCAGCACGCCTGTGTCTCGGTGATGCCGTTGGCTGAGGCAGGAGGATCACAAGTTTGAAGGCTGTTTCAAAAATAAAAAAAGAACGGGGGCGTGGTGGTGCACACTTGTAACCTAAGTACTTGAGAGGCTGAGGCAGAAGGATCACAGATTCAAGGCCAGCCTCAGAAAACAAGTGAAGTCCTCTGCAATGTAGTGAGATCCTGTTTCAAAATGATAAAACAAGATAGGCCTGAAGGTGTAGCTTGGAGGTAGAATGGCCCTGGGTTGCATCCCCAATTTAAAAAAAAAAAAAAAAAAGATGGGTGTGGTGGCACATGCTTGTAATTCCCAGCATTTGAGAGGCTGAGACAGGAGGATCACGGGTTCACAGACAGCCTCAGCTACTTAGTGAGGCCCTTTGCAACTCAGTGAGACCCTGTTTCAAAATAAAGAATAAAAAGTAGGGGTAGGGGTGTAGCTTGGAGGTAGAATGCCCCTGGGTTCCATCCCCAGTACCGAAAAAACAAAAAAGGAAGGAAGGAAAGAAAGAAGGAAGGAAGGGGGAAAGGAGGGAGGAAGAAAGAGAAAGAGGAATGAAAGAAGGAAGGAAGAAAGGAAAAAAGTGAAAAAGGTCTGAGGATACAGCTCAGGTGTAGCGTGCCCCTGGGTTCAATCTCCAGTAAAAAAATAAAAAAAGTTTTCATGTCTCCTGAGACGCAGACTGGACATCTAGCCCTTCTGCCTCGCCCTTCTCTTTCTCCAAACACACGCACCTTCACCTACAGCCCACTGTGCCCTGGGACAGCAGTACCCTGGTTCTCAGGCTGCACACTCACACTCAGTTCTACCACCAGCATCCTGGATCTCCAGAATACAGAAGGCATCTCGGCCTCCTAGTGACAGGAGCCAGTTCCTTTAACAAGTGCTACCTATCTCTAAGGAAGCCCTGCCAGTCTGTGTCTCTGGAGAGCCTCACTAACACAGTCGCAGGGCCTCCACATGCTTGCAGGCACCGTCAAGCAAGCTCGGTCCTGGAACCTGGTGCTCAGATGCAGACTGAGGATCGTTGTGTCACAGATCAGTTTCCTGGGGACAGAGTTCAGAGACGCAGAGGGGCCGCCCTAGTGGCTGGCCTGTGTGCACGACAACCCTTCACCGCGCAGTCTCCCTGGGAACCCCGAGACCCCTTTCTGATCACCGAGGTGAGAAATCAGAACCTGAATACGTCACAGTGGCTGTGCCGCGTGGGCCAGAGATCCCCAGGTCTTCCTGGAGGAGCCCTCAGCTTCCACCCGACCTAACCCTGAGACACCTGCGTTCCAATGAGGAAGCTCCCCTGGTTTCGTGGACATCAGCCTGTTGGGGTGGAGGGGCAGGGCAGCCTGGTGGGAGGACCATTTTCAGAGCTTACCACCGTAGGAGGCCACTCTCAGGTCCCCAAGGGCTGTGGCTTCCTGAGAGGAGCACTGGGGGGGCCTCCGAGGAGCCCGGAGGAGCAGGTGCAGCTTCAGGTGTCAGCAGGGGGCCCCATAAGAATGCAGTGTGTTTCCAGGGCAACTCCAGAGCCCGTGCCAGGCAGGAAGAGGGACAGGGGGCAAGGACCAGTGGGCGGTGAGCACCCAGGGGTGTTTGGCAGAGGTGTCAGCAGCAACTCGAAGGAAGTTTCGTGCAGCTTGGCCTTTTAAATTCAGGTAGATTATTTGTGTGTGTGTGTGTGTGTGTGTGTGTGTGTGTGTGTGTGTGTGGTCCTAGGGACTGAACCCAGGGCATTCTACCTCCGAGCGACACCCCAGCCCCCTTTTTTAATTTCTAATATTGGAATAGGTGTCTCATTAAGTTTCTGCGGGTCTCACAACATCGCCAAGGCTAACCCCAAACCTGCGATTCTCCCGCCTCAGCCTCATAAAGGGTGAGATTACAGTGTGCACCGCCGTGCCTGGCTAAATTCAGGTAGATTTGAGCAAGACTCGTAGAGTCACCCGCAATGACCTTTGTTTCTTTCTCTCTTTTTTGTTATGCTACTGGGGATGGGACCCAGGGCATTCTACCTCCAAACTACACCCCCAGTCCTATTTTTTATTCTTTACTTTGAAAACTGGGTCTCACTGAATTGCAAAGGGCCTCACTAAGTAGTTGAGGCTGGCCACGAACCGTGATCCTTCTGTCTCAGCCTTTCAAATGTTGGGATTACAAGTGTGCGTCACCACGCCTGGCTGTTTGTCATTGTTTTTTTGTGTGGGGTCTGCTCAAACTGCCTGACAGAACTTCCGATAAATTAGCTACTTGTAGCGCCAAGCGCGCTGACGTCTGCTCGACCGCCAGATGACAGGTAGCGCCAAGCGCGTTGGCCACCTGTCAAAACTTCCGATGAATGAGCTACATGTAGCGAACATGCTGTCAATGAATGGGCTGCATGTAGCGAACACAGGTCTGCATAACCTCTGGAACTTCCGATGAGACCTGCAACAAATAACGCCGAGCGGATACAAGGGGGCGTCTCCTTGCCCCTGCTACCTTTAGTTTGATAGGATATTATAGTTTCCTGACTGGAAAATCCCCCCTTGCCTTTTTGCTTTAAATTGGGTTGCCTGAAAGAAAATAAACGAGATCTTGTTTGACAAATTTCCCGGCTCCGTGTGGTGATCAGGCCATTGGTACTTATCTTCCCGCTCAGCTCCATCACTGTCGGGCTGGCCCTGACAGTTTTTGTTGTTGTTGTTGTTGTTGATGATGATGCAGGGGCCTAACCTGGCACCCCGTGCACACTCATCTTCCAGGCACCTGCGCTACCACCCCACCAGCCAGGCTCAGGTCCTGTTCTAATGGCGATGCTTAAACTTCTTCCCTCTACTCTGCAGCTGGGTGTTTTCCTCACATGCATCCAACTCTTAAAATACTTCCAGCAAACATGACCACTTCAATTTATCTAGATCTTGTCTCTCCATCCTTTCAAGGGAAAGTACAAAGATCACCTTCTGGATTTTCCTGGGAGGGACTCCAGAACCTTCCCTTCCTCGTCAGACCTGTCAGGATGTGCCAGTTCCTGGTATGGCTGGATGAAGCCAGTGAGCAATTGGAGCAGCTGTGGGCCCGCCTCCAGGGGTCTCCTATTGCTTAGTGCCCTGTGGTTCCGGACCTTTCTGAACCAGGTGAGCAGGCTCACTGGGCTGCTGGCCCAGCTCTTCTGTCACCTAACGGAGCTTTCCTGGATGTGAAGTGTTACAGCAGCCATTTGTTTGCTTTGTGTCTTTTGCAAATTAATTAACCTCTGTGTGCTTAGGTTCTCAGCCAGCCTCAGCTATTTAATGAGGCCCTCTGCAACTCAGTGAGACCCTGTTTCAAAATAAAGAATAAAAAATAGGGCTGGGGGTAGCTCAGATATAGAATGCCCCTGGGTTCCATCCCCAGTAATGTTAAAAAAAAAAAAAAAAGTAGAGAAGATGGCAGGACCAGTCCTCATCAGGCTGTCAGAAACAGTGTGAGGATACAATTCAATCCCTTCTATCAAAGGAATATCAGTTCTTGACTTTTGGCTAAGATCAAGTGTAGTATCTATCAAAGGAATAGCTTGGCCTTAGGCTCCATTTTGTAAAGCCGACATTATAAAACCTTGGACGCACTTGTATTTTGTAAAGATAGCATTTCCTGGAAATTGTGAGTGCCAGCCCCTCTCCCTTCAGCCAATGGGGTAAGACTGTGAGGCTGCGTTCCCACCAATGGGAGCACAGCACAGAAGCTCTGGGCTGGAAATAAAACACCCAGCAGTTCTGCACCACATGGTTCTTGTCCAACCACCTTTACTGGTAGCGGGATCCTTTCTGACAAAACATAAAATTTAGCCGGGTGCATTGGCACATGCTTGTAATCCCAGAATTTGGGAGGCTGAGACAGGAGGATCTTGGTTTGCAGATAGCCTCAGGTACTTAGAGAAGCCCCATGTAACTCAGTGAGACCCTATTTCAAAATAAAGAATAAAAAATAGGGCTGGGGATGTAGCTCAGAGGTATAATTCCCCTGCGTTCCATCCCCAGTACTACAAAAAAAGAAAAAACATAAAATTCACTTTTGCAAGCCACTTTCAAATATGCTTCTTTTTTTATGACGCCATGGAAATTTCTTTCTGACGATGGTTAGTCCATCAGTGCATCTTATACACTCTATCTTCTGTGTTAAAGCAAACTTCAGCCATCATGACTTACCCCCGACCTCCTTGTTCCCCAAGGGGCCACACAAGGACCCCTCAACTAAGAGAACAGTAAAGCTGTCTCCCAGCGAAAGAAGTTAGCCTCACTTTGCCAAGAGAATCTTCTGGACTTCTCCAGATACTTCCAAAGCCTCCCCCTCCCCCAAATAAATTCCTCAGGTGTGGATTCCAATCCGAATACATCATCAACATCATGTGGGGAGAGCTAAGGACTCAATATTCAGCCTCTCTATCTCAGATCCCCTGGATCCAGGAATGTGCTTTTAAAAGAAGTTCTCTCTGTTTTTGCAATTACAACATAAGAAAGGAATATGTATATGTTTTAAGAGGAGTGCTTTGTAATCCCGAAGCATTCATTATTAACTTGAGCCTCTTTTTTTGAAAACTTTTATTGTGTGTGTATGGGGGAGGGGGTCTGCAGATTTTAAACTAGTTCAAAAATTTAACCGACCGTATTCCCAGCAGTTCTAAGGAAAGAATTCTGATCTGCCAGGGAATTCTTCACTGTGCTTAGAGCCCTGAAGTTTCAGCTCTGACTGCGTTCAAGGGCAGGTCCCCTGTTCTACAGGACTTACCCACACAGACTTCAGGAGGGACTCGGGCACAAACCCTCGGAGATTGAACATGTTTGTACAGTCTGAAAGGCAACCGGAAGTACCAAACACGAGACAGTGCATTGGTTTTCAAAGATTTTGAAGGAAGCCCACTAAAACCCCACTTTCTTTTTTCTTTCTTTTTTTAATTTTGTGTGTGTGGAAGGGGGTGGTGGTGCTGGAGATCGAATCAAGGGGCATTCTACCCCCAAGCTACACCTCCAGCCCTATTTTATTTTTATTTTGAAACAAGATAAAAGATAGGTTGATGAGCATCTTACTACTTGCTGAGACTGGGATCCTCCTGTCTCAGCCTCCCACGTACTAGAAATACAGGTATGTGCCACTCGCCGGGCTTAAAACCCCACTTTGTCTACACAAGACAGAAAGGTTTCTCCCGTGCAGGGCCTGGGCCTCCAGGTCCCATGGAAGGTGTCGTAGCCCTGGCCAGATCACACACAGGTAGCCCTCCATCTTCCCTAGACACTGCTTTAGTGGTCTCAGAGCTAAGCAAGAATGAGCAACCTTGTCCCGCCCAGAGATGGCCAGACGCACCCGAGATACCCCAACTTCCTGGGTCACAGCGTTTGTGAGCCATAATTTATTTATTTATTTATGTACTTATGTATTTATTTATTTATTTATTTATTTATTTATTTATTTATTGTAGTACTGGGGATGGAACCCAGGGGCATTCTACCTCCGAGCTACACCCTCAGCCCTATTTTTCATTCTTTATTTTGAAACAGGGTCTCACTGAGTTGCAAAGGGCCTCACTAAGTAGCTGAGGCTGTCTGTGAAACACCATCCTCCGTTCTCAGCCTCCCAAATGCTGGGATTACAAGCATGTGCCACCATGCCCCACCTGAGCCATATTTTATTGCAAGTAAACCTAGTGTCAATTGCAGTTAAACACAACATCACTCTCCAACGTGTCCATTGCCAGTTACACTCTGGAGACCCCAAATTAAAGCCCCTGGTGCCCTCAAGCTCCCCAGAAGCGAGTCGTTGAATAGGAAGCTGGAGATTGGTGAATTGCTGCTATTGGGATGGGTGCATTTTTTATTTCTAAATAAGCCAGGAAATAAATACACACCTCCATCAATATTGTCCTTCTACTTTTGAATTCTTCAAAGTCTAGTGTGATGAATCAGCGATTACAGGTGCCCCCCCCCGACCTGTGTTCCCATCTTATTCCAAAGCCCCAGTCAAGAAGAAGAAGAAAAACTTCCTCTGAGCCAGGTGCCTGCCAAATGCCCATCGCAGCGTACAGCAGGGTAAGCCTGGGTTTGCATCAGCTCGCAGAGCAGACTGGGCCAAGGGAAAGAAATTCAAACACAGCAGGCACAGAGATAGCGCCGCAGCAGGGGAGGACTCCTGTATGGTTTGGTAGCATCTAGGAAACTCTTACGTGTTGGGGTCTGCTCAACCGCCAGATGACAGGTAGTGTCAAGCGCGTTGGCCGCCTGTCAAAACTTCCCACGAATGAGCTACATGTAGTGAACGCGCTGTCAAAACTTCCGATGAATGGGCTACATGTAGCGAACACAGGTCCGCACAACCGCCTAAACTTCCGATGAGTAGACCTGCAACAAATAGCCCCGAGCGGATGCAAGGGGGCGTCTCCTTGCCCCCCCCCCCCCCGCTACCTTTAGTTTGATAGGTTAGAATAGTTTCCTGACCGGAAAATCCCCCCTTGCCTTTTTTGCCTTAAATTGGGTTGCCTAAAGGAAAATAAACGAGATCTTGGTTGACAAATCTCCCAGCTCCATCGGGCCGTCGGTACTCATCATCTGGCCAGCCTCGCCGCTGTCGGGCTGGACCCGTCACTTATGACTCTCACTTTTTGACTCAAGCCATTGGAAGGTCTTCATGACTAAAACATTCTCCCTAGCCTTGCTGGCTTCAGAATTTGTTTAAAGTGAGCTGGGAGCGGTGGTACACACTTGTAATCCCAGGACTTAGGAGGCTGAGACAGGAGGATCACAGGTTTGCAGCCAACCTCAGCGGTTTAGTGAGGCCCTGTTTCAGAATAGAAAATTTAAAAAGGGCTGGGGGTGTAGCTCAGAGGTAGAATGCCCCTGGGTTTAATCACCAGCAACAACAACAAAAAATGTTTTAAGTAAATTCCTGTTCTGTGATAACAAAGGGCAAACTGTGATGTAGGGTTTGCCTGTGAGTCGAGACTTCCCTAATACCTACCAGCCAGCACCAGATATTTGGATGAACAAGTCACTGCAGCTGCCTGGAGGTCATGGCCTTCCTGACTCCAAGCATCCATGTTCTTCACCTAGGCACTCTCGCCTTTCCCAGGGATTCAGCGTAAGAAGGGATTGAACAAACATTTACATAGAGAAATGACAGAGTGTGTATTCCTTTGGTTTGGTTGGTTAAAAGGATCTAGAGAGAGAGAGAGAGAGAGAGAGAGAGAGAGAGAGAGAGAGAGTGTGTGTGTGTGTGTGTGTGTGTGTGTGTGTGTGTGTGTGTGTGTATGCGCATGTGTGCTATGGGGAGTGGAATCCAGGGGCATTCTAACTCTGAACTACGCCCCCCAAGCCCAATTTTATTGTTTGTTGGTTTGTTTGTTTATTTTTTATTTATTTATTGTAGTACTTGGGATAAAACACAGGGGTTGTCTACCTACGGACTACACCCCCGACCCATTGTATATTTTATTTGAAAACAGGATCTCACTAAGTTGCTGAGATCCTAAGTAGCTGAGGCTGGCTTCGTACCTGCGCGATCCTCCTGTCTCAGCCTCCCAAGTACTGGGATTACAAGCGTGCGCCACCATTCCTGGCTTTTATTGTTATTTTGAAACAGGGTCTTGCTAGGTTGATGAGAATCTCACTACTTGCTGAGGCTGTCCTTGAACCTGCGATCCTCCTGTCTCAGCCTCTCAAGTACTGGGATTACAGGTGTGTGCCATCACACCCAGCTTACTTTTTAAAAGTCTGGAACCACTAATCTATGGCTCCATGGCTGTATGTCCTAGGTGACAGGTGACCTTCCAGGGTCAGGTGAGCTCTGAGTTCCTTCTCCAGGTCCTCACAAGTCCTTCCTCTGCACCGCACGTTCTCCTGGGGGCCAGCTCCGGGCCTGGCCTGAGCATTTATCATAAATGTCACTGGTCCTAACAGTAGTTAGGCAACTGGACATCAGAGTCACTGTTCTGAGTGTCCTGCTCTGAAGGGCACAGTGATAACCTTGCAGACCTTCAGCAACAAAAACTGCTGTCTTGGGGCCCTTGGGTTGCAACTGAAAAGTGTTCCCAAAACCATAAGGAGAAGTTGTTGTCCTATAACACTGAATAGGGTCTTGATTTTTTTTCTTTCTTTCTTTTTTTTTTTTTTTTTTTTTGCAGTACTGGGATGGAACCCAGGGGCATTCTACCTCCAAACTACACCCCCAGCCCTATTTTTTTTATTCTTTATTTTTGAAACAGAGTCTCACTGAGTTGCAAAGGGCCTCACTAAGTAGCTGAGGCTGTCTACAAACCACAATCCTCCTGTCTCAGGCTCCTGAATGCTGGGATTACCAGCGTGTGCCACCACACCAGGCAAGGGGTCTTGATTTTTAACCTTCATCCTCTAGGTGAAGGACAGGCGCTGAAGAAGAGTTCTCCCTGAAATGTCACCTTAGTTTAACAACTAGTTTCTTGAGCACTAAAATCAGTGTCACCCACCCCCAGGCGTTGGCCTTACAGGGAATAGTAGCCAGATGACATCTACCCATCCGGAACAGTAAGGCCGGCAGCCACACCTGAGGGTAACTGTGCAGACATGTTTGTTGAGTGTATAAAGATGGTGACCCAAAGAGGAAGGAGCCTTAGTGAGATATGGAGGTGAAATTGAGGCATAGGGAAGCCCAGAGGAGAGGAGTGGCTGACCCTGAGAGGTTTTAGGGATGTTCCTATGGAGATGGAAATGGATGAACCACCTTTTGAAACCTCTGGGTTGCCCCCCACCAGCCCCAGGAGCACCCTCCAGGGTCAAGTCCAGGTCTGACCTAGGGCACATCCTGCGCAGCATGACTTCCAAGAGTGCTTCCACCAGCTTCTCTGGCCTGAGGTCCTCATCCCTATCCCCGTCGGGGAGTGTCAGGTGGGGTGCGCACTCCGTGAGCCACGAGCCGGGCACTGCAGGGCAGAGGGTCAACCCAGTTCACAGTGTCATCAAGGTGGCCCCAGAGGCCAAGGCAGGGGCACTGTTGATGCCAGTGACAAGGCAGAAATGAAGATGGAGGCCCAGAGCCAGGGAAAGGCTGTGAGGAAGCAGGCTGGGCCCTGGCCGGCCATACCTGCAGCCTTCTTCACTGCCAAATGGCCTGTGGCCTCCAGGGTCATAGACCTGTCTGTCCTCTGGCCCCTGAACTTCTGAACGAAGCCACCTGCCCCTGCTTCAATTCTGCCTTCGAGAAGAATGAGGCCATTTTCTGCTTTGGACTGTCTTTGGGCCCTGGAACCAAGGGCTGGGATTCAATCCCCAAAGAGAAAACACTTGTCCTCTCTGGAAGACGCAGCAACAAGGTACCAGGCAAGGGACCAAGGGACCTGTGGGAACTTGGATCTTCCTCTCAGGCTCGAGACCTGTGAGACAATGTCCCCTTCCTCCTCTTCCTCCTCCTCCTCCTCCTCTTCCTCCTCCTCCTCCTCCTCTCCTCCTTCTCCTTCTCTTTCTCCTTCTTCTTCCTCTCCCTCCCCCTCTTCCTCTTCTTCTTCTTCCTCTTCTTTTCCTTCTCCTTTTTTTTTGTGTGTGTGGTGTTGGGGGTGGAACCCAGGAGCATTCTATCTGTGAGCTATACCCCCAACCCTATTTTTTATTCCTTATTTTGAGACAGGGTCTCACTGGGGTGTGAAAGGCCTCACTCAGTAGCTGAGGCTGGCTGTGAACCTGGATCCACCTGTCTCAGCCTCCCAAGTCCTGGTTTTACAAGCCTGCACCACCACACTTGGCTTCAATGTCCTCTTCTTGCTAAGTAAACCCAGTCCCAGGCAGTTTGTCCTAGTAGAACAAACAGGTGAAGACACAGTCCTCTGAAATAGCTACTATTATTATCTCTATTTCACAGGAGATTTGGGGGACTCAACTCAGCTGGCATGTGATTTAATGGCAAGCACCCTTCAAAGGATCTTTTTAGTGAGAGAAAATTTTGCTCAGAATATGTAAAGTTCTGGAGGAACAGCATGCTTGCACACATCAAAACATGCTTAGAAGAAATCTTAGAATTAGGAAAGATGCTAACAGCAATAACCAGGGTTGTTGCTGGGTGGTGGGATTAGTGATACTTAATCTCACATTAGAGTTTTTTAGTATTCTACCATGGGCTTATCTTACTTTTTTTTTGGTGGTGGTACTGGGGGTGGAACCTGATAAGTAAGATAAAAAATTAAATGTGAGTAAAATAAAAATGAGTACGGCGGAGTGTGAAAAACATGAGAGAGGTCCGGTACACGTGGCATGTAAAGTTTTAATGGCACGGCTCTCCCGGGGATCAGGGCGAGGCACCGTGGGGCCCGCGCGCCTGTCCGAAGCTTGAGGATGCGGGCTCTCCTTTTCAAGGTATGCATCTCGCGAGAGGAGGGTTTACTCGCAGGAACGCCCAATTCTCGCGGGGGTTTCAGCCCCTCCCTTGCCCTGCAGAGGTCATGTGACACAAAGTCACATGAGTGCAGGACCCAACTTAACATTCCGGCCTTTTGATGGTAGGGATAATGGATGACGTTGGACCCTCTAGCTTCTTCCTGCTGTCAAGGGGCGTCGTCAGGGGCCCCAGGCCGGGAGGAGTAGGGAGTCCAGTCCCCCAGAAGGGGGTGCAGGTGGGTGCATAGCTGCAGTGCGAATTGGAGGTTACCCTGGACAGCTTAGTGATGTGCGCTTGAGGAGGCTTGAACAGGCAAGGGCTATTAAAGAAAAAAACAAATCATGAGATTGAGCAGGCGACCAAAAAGGAGACTGGCTTACTCAGTACCTGGAGAGCTACCCTGAGCTGGCAAAGAGGATGGAGGTTGAGGGATCCAGGAGCCATCAGTCTTCAGCCAGGCTGAGTAGGGCCAGCGGCGGGGCCTGGTCTGGAAAGGTGCTCCCCCTGTGTTGAGGCACCTGGGGCTCACCCTTTTCCAAGGGCACTGTTCCAGTGGCCCTCCTGGCCACACGCCGAGCAGTCTGATTGGTAGGCGTGGCTTTGCCCCACTTGAGGCAGGCTCCTGGAGGTAGTTGTTGTTGCAGTCCTCCACACCTAGGTGGCGCTCCAGGGGGCTGAGCCGCCACCGCCAGCCAAAGGGCAGCTACCAGGGATCTGCTTTTTGGCAAAGTCGGAGTGTATGCTCCATTTCCGCCTGTTTCTCTCTGGAATTAAAACTTAGATGCTATGTTAAGGTTCTGTCAGCTGTGACGGACCTATACTCACAAAGAGCGCGTCCCGGGGCTGGTGTCCAGCAAGAATGGCAATGCAGACTCCCCACGGGCAGAGGGTGTCGCCCCAGCCCCGGCGTTTCCCACAGCACCTAGGGCGCGCCCACGCGGGCCGCCCAGCAAAATTGCAGTCTGGCGCGGGCCAAGATGGCGACTGTGACATCACCAGGCAGCGACTACGCGCCATCACAAAATGGCAGCTGGCGGGAAAATAAATGGAAGCTGATGGGGGAGAGCATTTGGAGGGATACCAGACCGCTTATAAAAGTTCCTAACTATTCCTGGGCCACCGCAACCTATTTCCCAACTCGTATCAAGGCAGACAGGCTCTCAGGGCATCTGCTAGTATACAGGTTCGACTCCCCATAATTGGTTCGCGGGTGGAAACGAAGAACAGGAAATGGGCGTCCCCGATTTCCCTGCTCAATCGTTCGGAAACAGAGGTTAAGAGATAGGGAAGAACGTCTTCATTCCTTCTCAAAACCGGAGGATGACCTGGTCATCCACAGGGTGGTCCCAGTGGACCGGGGGACAATGGGTCACCAAGCGCTTGGATTTTAAGGTCCCAGTGGACCGGAAGACCCAAGTCCGGAACCCGTTAACCAAGGGAAGGAGGCAGTTTACCGGAGTATAGTGATGTCGGCCAGCGCTGGCTGTGACAGAAGCACTGAGAAGCTGCTGGGGGCACGGTGGAGCCAGGGCGCACAGATGCCGGTGGCTGGTGTGGACGGCACTGGCGGCTGGCGCAGGTAGGATCAGTGGGGGTGCGCAGGCGGCATGGCTTGCTGGGCCCGCGGTGCGGAGACAAAATGGCTTCCAGGCACACGCCAGACGCTGAGGCTGGGCCCCGACGAGCACCGCCAGTGAGCCTGGCTCGGGGCGGGTGGGGCAAACCGGCCAGAGGTCCCAGCGGTGACCGGAGAACCAAGCTGGAACGGTGCTTTAGGAGGTCCAAGCGGCAGGCAGAGGTCCTGGCCCGCGCAGGCGGTTGGCAGGCAGAGCAAGTGCCAAGCTGCCTGGCTCGGGCCAGAAAGATGGCCGCCGACTCCTAGGATTGGTTAGGAGTGGAAAGTGGGAGGGATTAAAGATTGTGAGGCCTCCAGTGAGGCCATGAGGTGGGAGGGGTTAAAGATGGCGAGGCCTCCAGTGAGGCCATGAGGTGGGAGGGGTTAAGAATGGCGAGGCCTCCAGTGAGGCCATGAGGTGGGAGGGGTTAAGGATGGCGAGGCCTCCAGTGAGGCCATGAGGTGGGAGGGGTTAAAGATGGTGGGGACAAGATGGCGGCCCCCCAGTGATTCCACGTGTCCAAGATGGCGGGCCAAAGCTGGCGACCCCCCCCCCAGTAATTCCATGTGGCTGCTTACCGGAATGGCCAGGCCCAGGCAGCAGGGGTGGGCAGGCACAGGGTGAAGGGCGCCAGGGCGCGAGTCCGAGTGGAGGAACCAGCTGGAGCGCGGGCTGGACTTGGCGGGCTGGGGGCTGTTTAGCAGAGTGGCGGCCACCTAGATGGAGGAGGCAGGCGGCCCCGGCAGGCGGGTCTAAACAACGCCAGGCGCGGAGAAGACATAGGCGCGCAGTGTGGCGCAGTCCGCGGGCAGCGCGGTCCCATTCCAGCGGCGGGCAGCGTGGGCAGGCGGGAACGGCGGTTTTAGGAGGTCCAAGTGGCAGGCAGAGGTCCTGGCCCGTGCAGGAGGTAGTCCACGCAGGCACGGGGCGGCAGCGGCGGCAGTGGTGGGAGCAACGCCTGCAAGCGGAGCGCTGGTGTGGGACCTCACAGTCGAGCTGCTGGCGGGTCGGAGAGTCCGGGGCTCAAAAAGAGAGTAAAAATAAAAAGAGAAAACAGAAAAAAAAAAAAAAAGGAAAAAAAATGGGGAGGGACCCAAGAGTTCTCCCGGTTCGGCACCAAATGATAAGTAAGATAAAAAATTAAATGCGAGTAAAATAAAAATAATGTGAGTACGGCGGAGTGTGAAAAACACGAGAGAGGTCCGGTACACGTGGCATGTAAAGTTTTAATGGCACGGCTCTCCCGGGGATCAGGGCGAGGCACCGTGGGGCCCGCGCGCCTGTCCGAAGCTTGAGGATGCGGGCTCTCCTTTTCAAGGTATGCATCTCGCGAGAGGAGGGTTTACTCGCAGGAACGCCCAATTCTCGCGGGGGTTTCAGCCCCTCCCTTGCCCTGCAGAGGTCATGTGACACAAAGTCACATGAGTGCAGGACCCAACTTAACAGAACCCAGAGGCTTTCTTCCTCCGGGCTATACTCCCAGACCCATTTTATATTTTATTTGGAAACAGGGTCTCACTAAGTTGATGAGAGCCTCACTAAGTAGCTGAAGCTGGCTTGAACCTGTGTGATCCTCCTGTCTCACCCTCCCAAGCACAGGGATTACAAGCGTGCGCCACCACGCCCGGCTTCTTATCTTACTTTTTTAAGGTGAAATTACACACACACAAGCCTGGGCGTGGTGGCGCACACTTGTAATCCCAGCATTCGGTAGGCTGAGACAGGAGGAACACGGTTCACGGACAGCCTCAGCTACTACTTAGTGAGGGCCTTTGCAACTCATTGAGACCCTGCTTCAAAATAAAGAATAAAAAATAGGGCTAGGGGCATAGATTGGAGGTAGAATGTCCCTGGGTTCCATCCCAGTGCCACCAAAAAAAAAAAAAAAAAAAAAATTACACACAAACACAGACACATGGTGGCTAAATGTAATATTCTTGCAGCCTTGAGCCCCTGAGTTTTTGAATATCTCACTGTGAAGACCCCAGAAAGGCAGCTCTAAATTTTGCATCCCTGTGCAATCTTCTCAAGTCCTACTTGACAGAACTGCAGATTCTGTTTCCAAGTAAAGCAAATTTCACTTCTCCAAACAAAAGTGACATGCAGCAGGCTTCTGCTCCTGGTCAGCTCTTGTCACATAGTTGGGATACCAAAATTATTTCAAATAGAGTGGAAAGTCCCCACAACCAGCCCAGATGTCAACCTCCAAGTAAATAATTCCTCTTGCCAACATTCCTTTCTGGGGCGAGCCTTCCAGCCTCTTCACGGTAATCAGCCTGGAACCTCTGCAAAGGATCAGGCCCTGGGATAAACAGCATGCCTCTGTATGGGTCCTGAAAGATCCAGGGTCCAGATAACCTCAGCATCCTCACTCCATGTGTGAGAAGTGCCATCATTGCAATTAATAAACTACTGAAGAGGGGGAAATCTACTTAGAAAGTACGAGAACAGCAAAACCAAGGCGATTTGTTCAGTAGCACGGTTCCTACTTTCTTGGCGTGTGGTGGATACATGTGCTTGCTTAAAAGTTAAAGGGTGAAACCCTTTAACATAACTCTGGAGGAGGGCAGCACTGCCTCACGTGTGCCACAGTGGTCTGGAAAGTGGAGAATTCCAAGGATTAAACCCAACATGGAGAAAGCAGCCTATTCCGTCCAATGTTGTATCTATCAAAGTGCATCTGTGCTGACAACTGGGTTGACCAGATGACCCAGTGTGGCTCTGCTTAGGTAGAATGGCAGGTTCCGTGAACAGTAATAAAACACAGAGGAACCCAGATGCTATCAGGGGTCTGGGAGCAGTGAGATAGGATTTGTAAAAAATTGAAATCAAAGAGAGCTCTAGGGTAGAGATAAGGGCCAAGAAGACTCATTAGGTAAGAGGAGAAACACTCTGCGTAGCACCATGGTGTGCATACTTTCTGCTGGGTTTAGTCCTTGGGCAGATATAGACTGGCCTGAGAACAGCCTTGACAATCACAGTCCTGACAATCTGGTGGTCAATACTTGTGGGTGAATTGGTTTATTTGACTTTTTTTTTTGTACTGGAAATTGAACCCAGGGGCATTCTACCTCTGAGCTACACCCTCAGCCCTTATTTCTTATTCTTTATTTTGAAGCAGGGTCTCACTAAGTTGCAGAGGGCCTCCTTAAGTAGCTGAGGCTAGACTCAAACCTGCCATCCTCCTGTCTCAGCCTCCCAAGTACTGGGATTAAAAGCATGTGCCACCACACCCAGCTGGTAAATTGGTTTCTGATTCAGACGGGCAAATAGGCTGAGATTCCTCCCCAGGTTTCAGTTGCCTATCACATTGCTTATGAACTCTTCAATTTTTTTTGTGTGGTACTGGGAATGGAACCCAGGGGCATTTTACCTCCAAGATACACTCCCAACTTTATTTCATTTTTATTTTGAAACAGGGTCATGCTAAGATGATGAGAGTCTCACTACTTACTGAAACTGTCCTTGAATCTGTGATCCTCTGTCTCAGCCTCCCAAGTATTAGGATTACAGACATGTGCCACCACATCCGGTTTAACTCTTTAAATTTATTTATTTATTTATTTTGCAGGTCTGGTGATGGAACCCAGGGACATATGACCTCCAAACTACAGCCCCTGCCCTATTTTTTATTCTTTGTTTTGAAGTCGGGTCTCACTGAGTTGCAGAGGGCCTCACTAAGTAGCTGCAGCTGCAGCTGTCCGAGAACCGCGATCCTCCAGTGTCAGCCTCCCGAATGCTGGGATTACAAGTGTGCGCCATCACACCTGGCTTCTTTAAATTTATAAAAGAATATTTTGTTAAGAAAATTCAAATATGCCTCTAAAACCAGTATTTGGGAGGCTGTGATGGGGTTCACAGGTTCAAGGCCAGCCTCAGTAACTTAACAAAACCCTGTTTCAAAATATTAAATAAAATAGGGCTGGGGTTTAGTTTGAAGGTAGAATGTTCCTGGGTTCAACCCCTACGATCAAAGAGAGAGAGAGAGGGAGAAAGAACACACCCAAAATCTTAACAGAGGTCTCCCCAAAGAAGATATACACAGCTGGGCATGGTGGTACACACTTGTAATCCCAGCATACGGGAGGCTAAGACAGGAGGATCGTAGTTTGTGGCCAGCCTCAGCTACTTAGCAAGGCCCTTTGCAACCCAGTGAGACCTTGTTTCAGAATAAAGAATGAAAAAGTAGAGCTGAAGGTGTAGCTCAGAGGTAGAATGCCCCTGGGTTCAATCCCCAGTACCGCCAAAAAAAAAAAAAAAAAAAAAAAAAAAAAAATATATATATATATATATATATATACACATGACAAAAGGTATATGAAAAAGATGCTCCACAAATATCACAAATCAAGAAGGAAGCGCAAATCAAGACAACAATGAGATATCACTAACACCTCTTAGAATGGCTTAAATTCAGAACACCGATCATACCCAAATGCTATTGAGGCAATGGTGCAACTCATTCATTGCTGAGGGGAATGCAAAATGGTACCAATACTTTGGAAGGCAATTAGTGGTTTCATACAAAACTAAACATGCTGATAAAAAAGAAAAAGAAGAAGAAGTCGGGCATGGTGACGCACGCTTTTAATCCCTGCGCTTGGGAGGCGGAGACAGGAGGATCTCGCAGGTTGAAGCTTGCTCTGACTTAAGAGACCCTGTTTCCAAAAGAAATATAAAAATAGGTCTGGGAGTGTAGCCCGGAGGTAGAAGGGCTTCCAGGAACCCCAGTACCACCAAAAAAAAAAAAAAAAGAAGAAAGAAAATTGGAACAACATGAGGGCTGCCTCGTGTGTTTTCCGAATTCAAAGTTTGAAATCGTAACTCAGATAGCTAGGCCTGTGACTAAATTTGAGCAAAGATCTTTAGAGAGATAATTAAAGCTGCGTTAGGTCATTAGCGTAGGCCCTCATCCAGTCTGTCTAATGTCCTTCAAAGGACAGCAGATTAGAACAGAGACCAAAAAAAAAAAAAAAAAAAAAAAAAAAAAAACAATGACCAGGGAAGACACAGGAAGAAGACAGCAGCAGCAGCCCATGAACTAAGGACAGAGGCCTCCGGAGAGTCATCCTCCCCACCCCCAGCATCTTGGTCTTAAACTTCCAGAACTGTGAGAGAGTCCACGCCCATTGTTTCAGCCCCCAGCTGAAACAGTGTGTGGCACTGTGCTTACAGACTCCCAGCAAAGGACAAAACGAGGGGCAGAATGCCAACATGAGCCGTGGGATGGGCGTTTTCTTTGAATTTTCTCTCTGTGTTACCTCCTCTCTAAATCTGAAGGTCCCTCTTTCAGGCCATCTCCAGCCCATGGCTTATTACCTCTACGTGCTCAGCTCCAGCTCCGGGATGTGACCCTGGACACCCAAGTCACCTTCAGGGATGTGTCTCTTTGAGATCCGGAGCCGGGGGCCTCGCTGAATCTGCCGCAGAGGCATCCTCTAGTGCCTCTCCCTGAGGGCTGTGTTTGCTGATTGTAGACCTCAGAGTTTCCCCAGAACCCTGACTGGAGGAGCTCAGTGCCCCGAAGAAAGGTCCTTAATCTGCCTGGTCATCTACTGTCATCTGTCTTGAGCGGGGAAATCAGATCCCCTGAGTCTGTGCTATCTCACTGGTGGTCAGGGGACATCATCCTTGGTAGGAAGAAATGTCCATGGTGTCATAAAAAAAGACACATGTTCCAAAGTGGCTGAGCAAGGTGATTTTTTTTTTTTTTTGCAAAAAGAGATCCTGCCACCCATTAAATCAGATATACAAAAAAAAAAAAAAAAAATGGCGGAAACCAGCTACGTCTTTTATTCCCAAAGGGAGGCTCCTGCGCTGGACTGCTATTGGTGGGATTTGAGCATCACAATCGTCACGTGATTGGCTGGAGAGGATGGGGGGGGGAGTGGCACTTTAAATTCCCAAGAAATGTTAACTTTACAAAAGAAAGTGGGTGTATTCAAGGTTACAAAATGGCGCTTTTACCAATGGAGCTTAGATCGAGCTATTTCTTTGATAGAAAATATCTAATTATAGTCCCATATCCTCATGCAGAGCCCTGGATCCGTCTCTGCCAGGGCAAAGGGGCGGCTACCTTCCTTTTACTCTCCCAGAGCAGTCAGGGAGCTGCTCTGTGACCGTGACTGGTGAGCATCTCAGAAGACAGGACCATGTTCAGGTATCCAGTGTCTACGTCTGCTGTGGTTTATTTTTTTTTATTTTTTATTTTTGGTGGTACTGGGGTTCCTGGAAGCCCTTCTACCTCCGGGCTATACTCCCAGACCCATTTTTACATTTTTATTTGGAAACAGGGTCTCCTAAGCCAGCGTGTGTGGCTGGCTTCGAACCTGCGTGATCCTCCTGCCTCTGCCTCCCAAGCGCGGGGATTACAAGCGTGCGCCACCACGCCCGGCTGCTGTGGTTTAAATGTGCCCCCCAGAGCCAGGTGTGGTCGTGCACACTTGTAATCCCAGTCCTTGGGAGGCTGAGACAGGCGGACTACAGATTCCCGGCCAGCTTCAGCTACTTAGTGAGGCCCTCTACAACTTACTGTGACCTTGTTTCAAAATTAATAATAAAAAATAGATCCGGGCGTGGTGGCACATGCTTGTAATCCCAGCATTTTGGTGGATCGTGGTTCACAGACAGCCTCAGCTACTACTTAGTGAGGCCCTTTGCAACTCAGTGAGACCCTGCTTCAAAATAAAGAATAAATAAATAGGAGTGAATAGGGCTGGGGGTGTAGCTCGGAGGTAGAATGCCCCTGGGTTCCATCCCTAGTACCTAAATAAACAAACAAACAAATAAATAAATAAATAAACAAATAAACAAATGTGTCACCCTAAGTTCACATATTGGAATCTTTTGGGGAGGGTGGGAGCTGCCGGCGATTGAACCAGTTACCTCTGAGCTACACCCCTAATCTTTAATTTTTTTCTTTTTAACTTTTGAAACAGGATCTCACTAAGCTGCTGAGGCTGGCCTCAAACATTCAATCCTCCAGTCTCAGCCCCCTAAATCCTGAGATCCCAAGCCTGTGTCAGCTCCACTGCTCACTCTAGACTGAGGAGCAGGCTGCCCTCCAGCTGGGGTTGTGGGGCGAAGGGGATGGGGCAGGCTGGGGCCGGAGGAGTTGGGGGCCGCGGGAGTGTGGGAATGCGCTGGGCAGCAGCCTCCCCAGCACAGGCCGGCCTTTATCGTTGCATTTATGGCTCTAGGAGCTCTGGTAGCTACTGCAAGCTGTTTTTATTTATGCAGACTGAAAAGCCATGTGTGGTCTCCCCTAAAGAGTTGGGTGATCTTTGTAATTCCACAACAGTAGGACAGGGCAGCTCCTTTGGAGGAGGTTATGATCTCCCAGCTGGGGAATGTTTATGGAGAAGAATTTCATTGCAGGCTCTTTCCCTCAAGCAGGTCCTCTCTGCCAGGACCAGTGGGCCTCCTCCCAGCCCATAGGGCCAGAAGGTCTTCGGGGATCTAAGCGGATCCAGGGTGCGGTCCACCAGTGAGCGGTTGGATGGGGCGGTCTGCAGCCCACAGCCTCCAGCGCCCCCGGGGCCCATCCTTCTGCCCTGGGGACAGGCAGCTGCCGTGACTGGTCGCACACACGCATTCCTGCAGGCCCAGGGCATTCAAAGGGACAGTTCTTCAGGAGAAGGGTCACCAGCCCCGTTCTCCTGTGTTTTTGATGTCTTACAGTGTCACTGTTGGGAGTGATTCCAGTAAAGGGTGAGCTATGGAAAGGACAAGCCATGGAAAGGAAAGATGATCCAGAGGGCCAGGGCTGTGGAACATTTGTACTGAGGCTAGGATGGTATGCATGTATGTATGTATGTACGTATGTATGTATGTATGTATTGGTACTGGGGATTGAGCCCAGGGACATTCTACCTCTGAACTACACCCCAGCCCTATTATTTATTTATTTATTTATTTATTTATTTATTTATTTATTTATTTATTTATTGGTACTGGGGATTGAGCCAATGGACAGTCTACCTCCGAGCTTCACCCCCAGCACTATTTTATTCTTATTTTGAAACAGGTTCTCACTAAGTTGATGAGAATCTCACATTTTGCTGAGGCTGTCCTTGGACCTGTGATCTTCCTATCTCAGCCTCCCAAGCGCTGGGATTACAAGCCTGCACCACCACACCTGGCTACTTTTTATTTATTTTATTATTATTATTATTATTATTATTATTTTTTTTTTTTTGGTGGTACTGGGGGTGGACCTCAGAGGCTTTCTACTTCCGGGCTATACTCCCAGATCCATTTTATATTTTTTTAATTTGGAAACAGGGTCTTACTAAGTTGCTGAGAACCTCACTATGTAGCTGAGGCTGACTTCGAACCTGTGTGATCCTCCTGTCTCAGCCTCCCAAGCGCGGGGATTACAAGCGTGCGCCACCAGGCCTAGCTCTACTTTTTATTTTAAATAGGGCCTTGCTAAGTTGCTAACAGCCTAAATTGCTGAGGCCAGCTTCGGATCTTTGTTCCTCCTGTCCTAGCCTCCCAAGTTCTGGGATTACAGGTGTGTGCCACCACTCCCGGCTCTCCATTTGATTTCCAAATCTTGTTTTCTCACTGTAGGTAACAAAAACAGGCTCCGTAAACTTTTTTTTTTTTTTTTTTTGCAGTACTGGGGGTTGAACGCAGGGGCATTCTAACTCTGAGATACGGCCTCAGCTCTATTTTTCATTCTTTATTTTGAAACAGGATCTCACTGAGTTGCAAAGAGCCTCACTAAGGAGCTGAGGCTGGCCTTGAACTGCGGTCCTCTTGTCTCAGCCTCCCAAATGCTGGCATTATAAGCATGCACTACCACGCCCATCCTAACATCCTAACATCCTTCTTAAAGGAAGTGTGACACCCCGCAGCAGAGCATGACTTAATTGTGGATTTTTTTTTTTTTTTTTTTGCGAGCTTGGGGATGGAACCCAGAGGCATTTGACCTCTGAGCTACTCCCCCTGCCCAATTTTTTATTCTTTATTTTGAAACAGGGTCTCACTGAGTTGCAGAGGACCTCACTAAGTAGCTGAGGCTGTCTGCGAACCGCGATCCTCCAGTCTCAGCCTCCCAAATGCTGGGATTACAAGCGTGCGCCACCACGCCCGGCTAATTGTGGATTTTAAAAAATTTTTATTATTGTACATAATATCACAGTGTATATCTTGCTTTGTGGTAAGTCGTGTCCCTCCTCTCCCCCACGTGATCTCCAGAGGGGACAGGAGGCAGAACCCCGGAGGCAGAGATATCGTGAGTCCAGGTGCCATGAGACATACTTGAGATCGGGAGACTACAGATGTCACGAGAGAATAGGCATGCCTATAAAACATCGGTGTCTCCGATCTACCACATGACTCAGCTCGCCAATCAGGACTATGCACAACTCTCCAGACACATGGCCCATCGGTCCCTTCCCCCACGGCGGGTTGACTCCCCGGAGGGTGTTGGGTCGGGTCCGAATAAAGCAGCGGTCTCTGATAACCTCGTTGGTATTTTTACCTCCCTCCTAACTCCCAAACTCTATTTTCATCTTTCACTTTGAAAGTCACTTTCCAAGCTCTCCCATTTGGGATTTTTTTTAGTGATTTTTTTTTTCTAAGTGGAAGATTACTGGCAAAAAGCTTGCCAAATATCTGGAAAAATCCTTGAATGAGATGGAGTTTGGTTCTTGTTGATTTTGAGGAGGCCACGCCCGCCTCGCCTGTGTGCTTTCATGGCTGAGACTTAACGTCCTCAGTGTCCCAGGCTCTGCTTCCACAACGATGTCAACCGCAAAGGTGGAAATCTTATTGTATAAAATAGAGAAAGAAGGCTGAGTAAAATTCCATTGTGTACATATCCCACAGTTTTGTAATCCATTCATCTGTTGATGGACATCTTGGCTGGTTCCATAGTTTGGCTATGGTGAATTGTGCAGCTATGAACAGAGAAACACATGCATTAGTTTGGTAGTTTGGTTTCTTTTCTTTTTGGTAGATACCCAACAGTGGTATTGCTGGGTCAAATGGTAGGTGTGTTCCCATTCTTCTGAGGATTCTCCATACTGTTTTCCAAAGTGGTTGCACTAATTTGCAATCCCACCAACAATGTCTTAGAGTTCCCACTTCTCCACATCCTCGCCAGCATCTGTTGTTGTTTGTGTTTTGAATGATTGCCATCCTAGTTGTAGTTAGGTGAAATCTCAGGGTAGTTTTGATTTGCATCTCTCTGATTGCCAGTGATGTTGAGCATTTTTTCATGCATTTATTGGCCATTTGAATTTCTTCTTTTGTGAAGTGTCTATTTAGTTCATTTGCCCATTTTGTTATTGGATGCTTTGTTTTCTTAGTGTTGAGTTTCTTGAGTTCTTTGTATATTCTAGATATTAGTCCTCTATCGGAGGGGTAGGTGGCAAAAATCTTCTCCCATTCTGTTGGCTCTCGATTGAGGTTCTTGATAGTTTCCTTTGCTGAACAGAAGCTCTTCAGTTTCATGCAATCCCATGTATTGATTCTCCTTTTAATTTGTTGTGCCTTTGGGGTCTTATTGAGGAAATGTTTGTCTGTGCCTATGTGTTGTAGTGTTGGACCTATGCCCTCTTCAAGGAGCTTCAAAGTCTCTGGTTTAATTTCCAAGTCTTTGATCCATCGTGAGTTGACTTTTGTACAGGGTGAAAAAGTGGGATTAACATCCAATTTTCTGCATATGGTTAACCAGTTTTGCCAACACCATTTGTTGAAGAGGCTATCTTTTTTCCAGTGTATGTTTTTGGCCCCTTTGTCAAAAATCAATTGGCTGAGAGTGTGTGGGCTTGTTTCTGGGTCTTCTATTCTGCTCCATTGGTCTATATATCTGTTCTTTTGCCAGTACCATGCTGTTTTTATTACAATGGCTTTGTAGTATAGTTTAAAGTCAGGTATTGTGATGGAACTGGAGGACATTATGCTAAGTGAGATTAGTAGGTCACAAAAAAATAAGAAATCAGATGCTTTCCCTAATATGTGAGAGTTAGGGAGAAAAGAGGAGCAAACAAGATAACCTAAAGGAAGAGAAAGGAGGGGGAAGAGAAAAATCTCTAAAGCACACAATGTACTTAAACATATCGAAGTCAATCACTAAGCCAAGCAAGGAAGGGAGGGACGGGGAGGGAATGGGGTGGTATTTGGGTAGGGGTTAAATCAGCGATTAGTACATGTTTATACACACAAGTTTTTTACCCCAATAAGTTGTATGAATATAATGCACCAATAAAAAAAATAAATTAAAAAAAAAAAAGAGAAAGAAAACCGGGCGTGGTGGCGCACACTTGTAATCCCAGAATTCAAGAGGCTGAGGCAGCAGGATCGCAGTTTGTGGCCAGCCTCAACTGCTTAGTGAGGCCCTTTGCAACTCAGTGAGACCCTGTTTCAAAATTAAGAATAAGGCCAGGCGTGGTGGCGCACACTTGTAATCCCCGCGCTTGGGAGGCAGAGACAGGAGGATCGCGCAGGTTCAAAGCCAGCTGCACTGGCTTAGGAGACCCTGTTTCCAAAAATAAAATAGGTCTTGGAGTGTAGCCCGGAGATAGATGGGCTTCCAGGAACCCCAGTACCACAAAAAAAAAAAAAAAAAAATTAAGAATAAAAAATAGGACTGGGGGTGTAGCTCTGAGGTAGAATGCCCCTGGGTTCCATCCCCAGTACTGCAATAAATAAATAAATAAATGAATAAATAAATAAATAAATAAATAAATAAATAAATAAATAAAAGGAAAAAGAAACTGAGATGTTCTTTCTCCCCTGCATACCCTCCCTCCACCCCAGGTTGCAAACATTGGCATTTTTTCCCCTGTTTACTAAGGAGTGAAAATGCTACCAGGAGCTTTGCAGAGAGGCTGCCGCAGGACAGGTCCTGCAGCATGGTTCCCGTGGTTCTCTTGGACCATCCCAGGTTGGCCCCCATGTTCACAGGAAGCCCATAGTAACTCTGACCTTCACACCTTCAACAGTGGCCAAAGGCCGCAGAAGTCATGCTCTTCCCTCGTCTGCACAGTGAGAGCGATCAGTACACCTCAAGAAGCTCCTGTAGCAGAGTCAGTCTTGCCACCCAGAGGCCCAGGTCCCCAGGTCTCTAACAAAACTGGGCTCCCTTAGCAAGAAGCAGTGACTGGTCTACCTGCACTGAAGAGCCCTGACTGCTGCTGGGCAGGTGTGGGCAGCCTGGGCAGAGCCCAAATGCTCAAATGAAGCCCGGGCCGAAGACGCAGGACTCACAGGGGAGTCCCAGAGGTCCTTAAGGTTCCCCAGATTAAGACAGATTTAATTCCTATGGGCTGAGCAAGCAGGGGGTCAGGAGGATTCCAAGCTGAACAGGAAGACATTGGAATAGAGGGCTCCCTGCCCTAGCTGTGCCTCCAACAGTGTGGGCCTGCAGTTCCAAACCCAGCTGCCCCCTTCCAGTGTTTTCTTCTCCCTCCCTTCTTTGCGTTCTTCTTTATCTCTCTCCCTCTCTTTCTCTCCTCTCCTTCTTTCCTATTCTGTTTTTTTCTTCCTTCTCATTCTCCTTCTCCCTCCCTCCCTCCCTCCCTTCCTCCCTCTCTTCTCTCTCCAAACCTCACCTTCCCTTTCAGTTCAAACACAGCACAAACTACCAACTACCAAGGAGATATATCAACTTCTTCTGCATCAGGAATTTGCTAGGCACAGATCCTTTTAGATTTAGCTCTCAAACATTGCAAGTTTTGAAAAACATTCTTTTTATTTTCTCTCTCTCTCCAGAAGCAATCCATGAGGATGAATATTCAGTGTTCAGTTTCTATAGGAAACAGGAGGCTAAGGGGCCCCTCAAAACACTCGGCTGCCATGGACATGCTCCAGACTGTTCACAAAGCTCAGCACAGCCAAAGCTTCAACGGCAGCTCTGTTGGCTTTGTCCTGGCTGGGCCAGGGGCTTTCTGCAATCAGGACCACTGGACTGAGCTCCCCAGGCCCCGGCCAGGAATCTGCACCAAGCAGCCTTATTTCCCAGTATAAAGCAAGTCAGGATCCTTCACAGGGACTGTTTGCTTTTGTTTTTGGAACACTCAGGACTCCTCCGGGACAGAGACAAAGCCACTAATCAAGCTTTCTAAGAACTTATCACAGTTTCTAAGAACTTATTTATAAATATGGACACAGCCCCGTGGCCTGCGTTACCGTGGATGACAGTGGATTCCAGGGGACACCCCCTCCCCTCCACATAGCAAGCCAGAGTCAAGACTTTTTTAAAGTTATTTTTGTCTTGTGGTTGCCAAAGTATAGCATGCACACAATAAAAATCCAAATGTCATGGAGAGGGTATCAAGGGAGCAGCAAAAGTTCCCCTTGTGTGTACCCGAATTCTAAGTAAGCCCTTCTAAGGTGACAGCCTTTGGTTGCATCCATTACCATTCAAGAGTTTTCTGAGCATAGCCAAGCAAGAGTACATGATCTATATTTAAAATGAATGTATATGCAAGTATATATATATATATATATATATATATACACACACACACATATGTACATACATACATATGGTATACATTTTTAAATCTATACCATATACACAAACACAGAATTAAAAAATGTATAGCACACACACACACACACACACACACACACACACACACACAAATGCAATGTACGTAGCGCTTTGGGCAAGCTAACCCATAAAGTTCTGAGGGCCAGGCCTTGGCACTGTTTCAGTGTCTGTCTCTCTCTCTCTCTCTCTCTCTCTCTCTCTCTCTCTCTCTCTCTCTCTCTCTCTCTCAGCATCTTGACTAGTTGAAGTCATCTGTTTTGCATACACTAAGGAGGCATATATATTTTTTTCACATTTGAACACCTCTGAAGTCAGGTAGCAGCTTTCCAATAGCATAGCCTGATTTCAGTGAGATTAGGTACTGTATGTAGATGGACCAGGCCCAGCATTAGTGCATTTAACCATCACCGCCACCTAAGGTAACACCTGAGAGATGATATCACATGGACACAGGCCCTTTACTTCAGTGACTCAGGAGGCTGAGGCAAAAGGATCAAAGTTTGAGTCCAGCCTTGGCAACTCAGTGAGACTTTGTCTCAAAGCAAACAAAAGGGCTGGGGAAGTAATTCAGTGGTAGGGCATTTGCCTAGCTTGTGCAAGGCCCTGGGAAGAATCTTCATTATTGAAAAAAAAAAAAGTAAAAAAGCACCTCTAGATCACACTTCCTCACTATGGATATGATGTGTCAGTGACAGAGAAGTTTGGGAAGGAAAGAGAAGGTTGGGATGGAAAACAACTAAGGATGTCTTCCTTTGCAATTAATTAGTCACCACTACACCACTATCAGCAGTATCAGGAACCTTTCTGTTCTGGTCAGTATTCTTGCAGCTATAATCTAAAAGACTGACCACATAACTTAAAGGAAAGAAGATTTATGGTTTTTTTTTTTTTTTTTTTTTTTGCAGTACTGGGGCATCCTACTTCCGAGGTACATCCTCAACCCTATTTTTTATTCTTTATTTTGAAACAGGGTCTCACTGAGTTGCAAAGGGCCTCATGAAGTAGCTGAGGCTGTCTACAAACAGCGGTCCTCCTGTCTAAGCCTTCAGAATGCTGGGATTACAAGCGTGCGCCACCACGTCCAGCTAAAAGATTTATGTTCTTAAAGATTGACCACATAACTTAAAGGAAAGAAGATTTATGTTCTTAACAATTGGCCACATAACTTAAAGAAGAAGATTTGTGTTCTTATCATTTCAAGTTTAGTTCATGTGAGACTGAGGACCCTGGGTCTCAGGGCATGGTAACAGGAGGTGGAGGGAGAGCACATGGGCTGCGCTCACATCATGGTGGTCAGAAGCAAGAAAGAGGGAGCAGGGGGAGGAGGACCTTTTCATACAATCCCGAAGGCTGCACTCTGAACAACCTACCTCCAGCCACACCCTACTGGCCTGAGTCACTACCCCAGTAAATCCATTACCATGGATTTATTCACTGCTGGGATTATAGCCCTCATGACTCAATTATATCAGCTCCAAACATTAACAAATGAGCTCTTTAGGGGACATTTTATATCTAACTATAACATCTCCCCTCAATGCAGGGCTGGACTTGGTGGCTCACTGTGACCGTGGAGACTAGATCCCAAGAAGGCCTTGGGTCGTCTGGGTTACTCTTTCTCTTGGATTGCTCAGTCTGGGGGAAGCCAGCTATGTATTTCCAAATGCTTTTTGTAGGATGTCTATATAGAAAGAAATAAAGGCCTCCTGCCCACACTCTGGTCAGGGAACTTAAAACATGTACTCCAACCCGGGCAGCTCAGCTGACAGCTCTACCACAGCACCCTGAAGAAATGTGGCCTAACTCCAGCCAGGCCTCCTCCAAATCCCCATTCACAGGAACAATACAAAATGCATTTTGTTGCTTTAAGTCACCAAGTGGCAGGATAGTCTGTCATGAGGCGGTGGTACCCCAGTCTCCAAGAAAAGTCCCATCGATGTCCAGGCACATGCTTAAACTGTGCTTGTTCACACACCCGCCCACTTATGCTAATACCTGAGGAATCTCAGGAACTGGGGAATGATCCTTAGCAAGAAGGAAAGCTATGAAGAACCCCAGTGCGGGCAGGGGCCAAGAGCCGGGGTTCTAGCCTGGCCTGACCGCTGGGTGCAGGTGCAGGGCACCGAGCTGAGCCCTCTCCAGCTTGTCTTCCTGCACACGTTATTGGCATACCTGTCAAGTGCTCTGTGGCCTTTAGGGCTTTGCAGGCTCTCTGGGGTAGGGAGGACAGAGAAATGAACTAACTGCACAGAGCAACAAATGTCCTAAGGAGGGACACAGAGTGTGGGCTGGGAACAGGAGCCACAGAAGAAACACCCCGAATCCTCTTGGATTAGGGGCTGAGGGCCTCTGGGCAGCAGCTCTTTGAGTGGAGAAGAGAATCGAGGTTATAAGGCCTTGGTGGGGGCAGGCTGAGGGAGCTGGGGGCCTGTAGGGCTGCCTACAACTGTATGGAGGGTATGTGTCAGGGAGGCTGCGGACTCGTGAGGTGGGCCAGAGGGAGGGCGGGTGGGGAGGCCATCACTGGGTTTTAGGAAGGCTGAGATTCTGCCATCTCAGAGCCCGGGGGGCCTCTGAGCAAGGAGGGATGAGGGGAGGCCAGAGCCTAGCCAGGCGCCTCCAGAGTCACCCCAGTCCTCCTTAGCACCCGGCATCCCCCCAGGGAAGGAGAACTAGTGCCATTTTATGTCCCCTGAGGAAGAAATGAGACGCTTTGGGGCTTAAGCTGGTGGGGCGGGTCACAGTAGCAAGAGCTGGTTGACCCTTGGCTGCGTCCCGCTAGGTTGGGTTTGGGATTCTGTGTGATTTTGTTTCTAATAGAGTTTGTTGCTAGCATTTAACTAGCGGGAGCTGCTTCTTCTGGAGTTCACCTGGTACCCCCAAATGTGAGAGCTGGTCTTGGCCAGCCTCTCACCCCCGAGGCCCAGGATTCGCTGCACGGAGGGGCCAGGCTGGGGACCAGGATCCCACAACTGTCCCCGGGGGATGGTTACTGAGGGGAAATGGGCCTTTTGACAAAGTTATTCACCCGAGAAAAGCAACGCCAGACATGCTTTCTGCAGGAAAAACAGCCTGGTTCCCGTGGCGCATCCTAAAGTTTCCAGCCGTCCTTCCTAGCAATGTCAAGCAGAGGAGCTTTTCTGAGTCCTTGGCAGCCAGTGCAGAGGAATAGGTCGGCCTCCCGCCTTGGCGAGAGCTGTGGCTGTCACTGACGTGAAAAGGAAATGGACTGTCGGTGGCCTCGTGAAAGACGGGGCCTGGGCAGCTGCAGCCCATGTGCAGGGGGCTGTGAGGCCGCCACGCATGTCAAGGTCATGATGCTGCATGTGCTGGACTCTGAGCCCACCGCTCAGCTCCTGCCCGATTGCCCCTTCTTGCCTTTCCAACCAAACAGCAGAAGAACGTTTGAAATTATTTGTGAAGGACGTAAGTAACAAACAAATCCCCAAGGACTAAGCCCAACGCAGGACAGCACTGGACCAGCAACTATTTGGCGATGTGCCTATGGGCATGTGTCTACAGTCCTCAGTCATTTGTCCTCCGCTCTATCATCTATTATTTATTTACTTATTTATTTAATGTATTTATTTATGTATTTATGTATGTGTTTATATGTTTATGTATATATGTATGCATGGATTTATTTATTTGTTCCTTTATTTTTGTGGGGATTGAACCCAGAGGCATTCTACCTCCGAGTTACATCCCAGCCCCATTTTATTTTATTTTTTTTGAAACACTGTCTCGCTAGGTGGATGAGAGTCTCACTACTTGCTGAAGCTGTCCTCAAAGCTATGATTCTCCCGTTTTTGTCTTCCCAAGTACTGGCCCTTCCTTTTAAAATATGGGAACCTTCCAAGGTAAGGTTCAAAGAACAGTCCAACCTCACTACTGTTACCGCCTACCTAGATCATGCAATGGTAACGTTTTGCCGTATTTGTTTTTTCTCTTTTTCTTTTCTCTACCCTTCCTTCTTTCTGGCTAAATCGCTTTAGATTAAGTTAGAGTTCATGACGCTACAAGCCTAGTGTGTGAGAGTGGAGGCCAGATGTGCGGGCTGGAGGAGTCAGGCTTACGATGGACAGTGGCCACACCAGCACCAACAGCTCATAGCTATTAAACAAGTTAAAACTGACGATTTAATTTATTTTTCTGTGATACTGGGAATTGAACCCAGGAGCACTTAACAATGCACTATACCCCAGATCTTCTTAAAATTTTATCTTACTAGTTAATTAATTTGATTATTTGTTCTCATCTTATTATCGAGATCCCCTGTCTCAGCCTCCAAGTAGTAGGATTACAGGCGTGTGCCAGCACATCTGGCTGTGATTTAAATTTTTTTTTTTTTTTTGTGGTACTGGGGATGGAACCCAGGGGAATTCTACCTCCAAGCTACACCCCTAACTCTATTTTTTAGTCTTTATTTTGAAACAGGGTCTCACTGAGTTGCAAAGGGACTCACTAAGTAGCGGAAGCTGGCCGCAAACCTGGATCCTCCTGTCTCAGCCTCTCAAATGCTGGGATAACAAGTGTGCACCACCATACCCAGCTGTGATTTAATTTTTAATAGTACATTTGACTCTTTCCACCGATGGAAGCTGACTTGCTCTGTCCAAATCAGTATAGGCCAGGGGCGTGGTGTTTTGGGAGACAGAGGAGAGGCCACCTCCCCCTGGGAGCCTGAGTCCAGAGAATTCAACCTGGGGCGGCCTCTGAAGGCCTGGGAAGATCTGAGGATTGGAACGAAGGTTCTCCTGGTCTGTGTTGCTGGCCCCCACTGCTCCCTGCAGTAGAAACGTAAAGGCAGGGGTGAGAGGCTGGGAACCGTGCAGGCAATAAGGCGTGTTTCTCTTCAGCTGGACAGGAGAGAAAGATCTGGAAGAGGAGCAGGTGACGGAACTGAGCTGCGAGCCCGGCCTGTGCCCTGTGGGCAGCTCTCCCGACAACCCCGCTGGGAGTAACAAGGGCCCCGTTCTGCCCCTTGAGAAGCCTGCTTGTGCGTGAAACCGGCTGTTCTGCATGAATTACAAAAGCATTCTTTCCAGAATAAGCCGTGCCAACCCCGGCCCAATGATCTTCATGTCAAGGAGCCCCTCCATAAAAACGGGCAGCACCCGTCTGTCGTTTGACAGAGGGCCTCAAGCTGCTGGCAAAATGTATAATCCTGAGGCGCTGGAGCTGCTTCTCAAGGAAGAGGCGGCGGGTTGGGAAGCCTGGATTGCTCCGGGGCTGCAGCTCCTCCTTCTGCAACTGTGACATGTATACTAATAGCAGACGTCCTGAAGGACACCGTAAAAATGAAACGACATACATTTGAGGCCCACAGTAGAGCGGCGTGGGGTCCAGACTCCTCTTATATGTGTGTGTGTATTAGCATATGTGTGAAGTGATGCCACTAAGCATACGAGTGCGTGCATGCATGTGCTCCCCGGTCTGTTGAGCGCTGCTGTCCTTGGTTCCTGGCTAACTTGGTTCCCGGCTCCAAGGCTCAGGCTTCCAGATAGACAGCGCGCTCAGCTTGGCCCAGAAAGAAGCCCCACCTCCAGCTCTACCCCGAGTGTCCAGTGGGATGCAGGACAGTACAGCAGGACCACATGAACAGAACAAATTCTCTTTACTTTGATATCATTTTCTTTGGGAAAAAATTATCGGGGTAGGGTGGGGTAAAGCTGGAAATGCCACTTGTGCTGTCCCTCAACAGCTTGTACACAAAGCCAGTAGGGCTTTGAGCTGCTCATAAAGACAGATCTGTCCCTGCAGTTTCTCTAGGATAGAGAGTGATGGCCTTTCCAGAGATCTGAAGAGTCCTGTTGCCTAAAGCCAGGCATGCAGGCTCTGAGGGCAGTCACTGTGTTGTCAGCCATGTGTTTACTAAGTCTGTAGCATGAGCTATCCCAGTACCCGGCTCCAGGGAGTAAAATCAGTGTCTGTGGATGGGCCAGAGCGCCACAGTGACAATGACCAAGAGACCCACCTGGGACCCCAGCTGCTTCTACCATTTAAAATATGATTAGGAGCTGGGCATGGTAGCACATGCCTATAATCCTGGTACTTGGGAGGCTGAGATAAGGGGATTGCAGGTTCAAGGCCAGCCTTAGCAACTTAGTGAGACCCTCAGTAACTTAGATCTTGTTTCAAATAAAAAATAATAAGCCCTGGGGTTGTAGTTGGAGGCAGAAGCTCCTGGGTTCAATTGACAGTACCAAATCAATCAATCAATCAATATATTATAAATATACTACAAGGTCGGTGTCTTGTGCACTCCAGCAACACTCAAGAGTAAATGGCAAAAGCGCTGCCTGTCACTAGATAATGATACTATGTGTACATTTCTCCTTCAGCATCAGGCTGAACCGGGTCTAAGCCTGATGCTCTAAGCTCAGGAATGAGACAAGGATGTCTTCTTGTCAGCACTCCTATTCAATGGTATATTAGAAGTCTTTGCCCAAGCAATACCACAAGAAAAGCAAATGATGCAAACCTTATTAACCTTTTGTAGAAGCTGCTGATTTGGGCTTTCCACTATTTATTTCCTGTTTTTAAACCTGAGAAACCATTCCTTTTCCATTCCATGTGATCCAGGAGAGCTCTGGTGACAGTACCCCACTAGTGAGAATCCTTTCTTGGGTGTTTGGATCTCTCTTTTGCACAAGAAAGCCTGCTTTTCTCTGGACATAGGTGGAGGATTGTATAATAAGGGGGACAAATGTGGCCATAATGCAAGAAGTTCAGTGGGTATTTTTGGGGTGGGGTACAGGGAAGAAATGGGGTGAGGACCTTAGCTGGGGACCTTAGCTGTTCTGCCACATCCTTCTGGCAACACCTCTCCTTTCCTATGCACCTGCAGGAGTTTGGTCTCCTTGTAGCTGTCTTGAGCTGCTCCTCCTGCCTCCTATCCCTCCCTTTCCCAGCCTTGGGTCCAAGCTGGTGCACCTCTTTTTTGTCTGAGCCCTGAGTTGAGTGATCGGGAGACCAGTCCTTCGGGCAACCCCCGCACAGACATGTTAGAACATTGCCAGTCAAGTATTTTCTAATCCCTCCTTTTTCCAGGATAGAATTGAGAGCTGGGCTGTGGCTTTGCTCAACCCCCCAGTGCCAGGGACAGGGTGTAATAAAGAAAAGTTAAAAAGCCGAGACTTCCGGGAAGATGGCGACCGAGAAAAGCGGGGCTTAAGAGTCCCGCTAACAACCAATCTCCATTACCACAAAAAGAGCGCCTTTCATAGCCAGAAAACACCATCACCAGAAAAACAAAAAAAACACCAGGCTCTAGAGAGAAAGCGGACTGAGAACAGAGCTCAGGGCCACAGAGGAGACACACGCGCCCGAGGACGCGGCAGCAGCGCCATACTGCCGGCGGCAGCGGCGAACTCAGCGGACGGCTACAGCAAGCCGAGGTGAGCCGATGCGGAACAGCCAGGCGGGATCTTTCGGCGCAGACAGCATTTAAAGCTCCCAGTGGCTGAGCTCAGCACACGCTGCAGGGATTCAGAGTGGAAATCAAAACCAGAGAAGAAAAAATACGCCAGCCTCATGGCCGAGGGCGTGGCAGAGGCGCCATATTGCCACCGGCGGCGGCAGCAGCAGTGAATTCACCGAGTCCAGTACAGCTACATCTACGTACTCAAGAACAGTGAGTCAAATTGCGGGCCACAGAGGAGAAATCCCAGTATTGTGCCTCCTGGGACTTGACCCAGTGAGGGAGTGGTGGTGGCAGAGATATCACACCATAGGAGAGCGTGCAACCTGGCACCCCCCATAGTTTAAAGCAGCCTCTATTGACTCCCTGGGTCGGAGACTCTGTGATACAACCCAGTAAAGGAGTAGTAGGGTCTGAGATAATACAGACTCGAGATCCAGAGCACATTAAGTGAAGCCATAGTGACCCAAGGGAAGAACCCAGAGAAGGCACAAACATCCGAAATCATGGGAAAGAGGAATAACACTGGAGTAATGAATGTGCACAACCCCACAACATCAGAACCTGATAAAACAGAAAATCAGAGATTTCTAGAAGATCAAATCAGGAAAATAACTGTAGAAATAATAGAGGTGCTTCGAAAAGAACTCAGAGAGAGCCAAAAAGAGATAAAGGATGCAATTAATGAAGTAAAGGCCTCAATTCAAAGCACAAACAACCGATTAGACCACATGGAGAACAGAATCTCGCTCTTAGAAGATGAGCAATCCAAAAATGAATGCATAGTTTCTAATCTAGAAAAAGATATCCAACAGCAGGAATCTGACATTGAAGAAATATGGGCCCATCTTAAGAGAGCTAACCTAAGAATAATTGGAATAGAGGAGGGAAAAGAAAGTGATACCAAAGGGATCAACAATCTCTTCAAGGAAGTAATAGCAGAAAATTTTCCAAATATAGAGCAAGAGGTTGATACACAGATCCAGGAAACTTATAGAACTCCCTTTAGACAGGATCGGAGAAGAGGATCCCCACGCCATATAATTGTCAAAATGACCAATGTGGAAGCCAAGCAGAGAATCTTAAAGGCAACAAAAACAAAGGGCCAAGTGACATTCAGAGGCAAACCAATTAGAATCACTCCAGACTTCCCAAACCAAGTCATGAGAGCCAGAAGGGCTTGGAGTAACATATTCCAAACTCTGAAAGAAAACAACTTCCAGCCAAAAATTTCCTATCCAGCAAAACTTTCTATCAAATTAGATGGAGAAATAAGAAGCTTCCATGACAAACAGAAACTGAAGGAATTTATGTCTTCAAAACCAGCACTAGAGAAAATACTCAAAGAGATTAACTACAAAGAAGAAATAGGTAACACTCACCAGAACCAGAGAAACAAGAGTTTCCATCCAACAGACAACTAAGATTGGTTATCTGTGGAGATTCATTATTTATGTTAGTCTTTTACCTATCTCTAAAATGTATTGTTTGCCTTTATTGTTGTTAATTTTTAGGATTTCTAGTTGGAATATTAATATACCTTCAGATATAGCATTTGGAAATATTTTATCCAATTCTATTAGTAACTTTTAACTCTGTTTACATTGTCTTTGGATATACAATATTTTCTTTTATTTTTTAGGGAGTTTGTATATTCTTCTGTTGCCTGTGCCATTGAAATCATATCCAAGAAATCACTGCCAATTTCAATGTTGTGAGGTTTTATGACCCAGATTTTCTCCTAAAAGTTTATAGTCTTAAGATTTATATTTAGGTCTTTTATCTAGTTTGAGTTAATACTTGTATGTGGGATTAGGTAAGGGTCCAATTTTATTCTTTTCCATGTAATTATTATTTTTCAACAATATTTAGTTAAAAGATTATTATTTCCACCACCAAATCTTCGTGGAAACCTTGTCAAAAATAACTTGACAATATAGGGAAGAATTTAGCTCTAGGCTTGTATTTAACTCCAATGGTCTATATATCTGCCTTTAGAACAGTACTACACTGTTTCAATTATTGTAGCTTTATATGGTTTGAAATCAGAAAATATACATCTTCTAGCTCTGTTTTTGCTTCAAGATTGTTTTGGGTATCTAGAGTCCGTATTCCATATCAGGATAGATTTTTTTCTGAAAAATAAATATATGATAGTTTCACCTAAAAAAAAGAAAGGAATGTTCTCTGGTGGGAAAGAGAGCGAAAGGAAATATTGAAATGTTATCTTTAAGTCATCAAAAGCTTGGTATCAGACAAATGAAACTGTTATGTGAGATTATTATTTTTAATTTTGGATAAATTGCTATAATACTAGATGTCAACCACTAAGCCAAGCATGGGAGGGAGGGATGGGGAGAGAATGGGGTGGGGATCGGGTGGGGGCTGACTGGGCGATGTGTGCATGTATGTCTACAAAAGTCTGTATCCCACTATGATGTATGAATACAGTGCACCAATAAAATAAAATTAAAAAAAAAAAAGCCACAAAATTCCCTATTGTTTGAATGTGGCTTTTTCTTGACTGGGAATTTTCTTGTTTGCTGAAGACCTGTCTGGATGTTTCCCAGGGTTCTAGCCAGTCTCTTTTTGTTCACATAACATTTCTATGTGAGGACAAGGGTCTGGAGCATCCTAGCTGGCAATCTTGCTAATCCCACTCCCTACTCATACCTGTTTTGGTTTTGTGTCTTTCGTTCCTACCTCACAGTGTTCTGGTAAGTGTGATCATTATTTAGGGGATGAGAGGAGACAAACTCAAAGTGGTTATCATGTCCAATATGTACTGCTAAAAGGTGGGAGACCCTTGACCCAAGGCTGGGGTGTTTATGTCTAACTCTATCCTCTGATGCAAGGTTTTTTCTTTTTTTTTTTTAACTCGATATTCACTGGGAGGCCGAAACAGGAGGACTGCGGTTTGCAATCAGCTATTTAGTAAGCTATTAGTAAGCTATTTAGTAAGGACCTTTGCAACTCAGTGAGACCCTGTTTCAAAATAATGAATAAGCTGGTCGTGGTGGCGCATGCTTGTAATCCCCACGCTTGGGAGGTGGAGACAGGAGGGTCGCGCAGGTTCGAAGCCAGCCATGCTGGCTTAAGAGACCCTGCTTCCAAATAAAAATATAAAATAGGTCTGGGAGTGTAGCCTGAAGGTAGAAGGATTCCATCCCCAGTACCACCAAAAATAAATAAATAAATAAATAAAAAATAAAGAATAAAACATAGGGCTGGGGATATAGATTGGAGGTAGAATGCACCTAGGTTCCATCTTCAGTACTGGAAAAAAACCAAACTTGACATTCACACAAATGCTCTGGGGAGTTTGCTGAAATGCAAATTCTCATTCCAGAGGCCGGAGGTGGGATCTGAGATACTGAATCTCTCATCAGCACCCTGATGAAGCTGCGGCTGGTCTGTAGACCACGATGTGAGCATCCACGATAAGGTTAACGGCAGCCTCAGCAGGGTTCAAGGCCCAAGTCTAAATGTCTCAGTTAGTGTCTTCTGAATGTGATGGTGTGTTTTCCCCTTGTATTATAAGGCTATGATGGAGGGGCGAAAATACTTGATCTTTATTGGAGGATAAAAAGGTTTGAGGCACATGGTTTCTGGGTTCCCTTCTCATGGTAACAAAGGGGTCTTGATTTCAAATGCAATTGCTAGACTTCCCCATGGCTCTCCAAATCTTAGGTCAAGCCTTAGAAACCCTAAACAGTCTTCATCAGAGGATTTCAACTCGCCTGTGCTTTAAATAACAAATGCTGGGTGTATTCATTTCGAGTCAACCCCCCCCCCCCCATACCATTTTGGCATGGGGCTGTATTTCTATTTTCTGTATTTCTATCTTTCTAATAAACTTCTTTAAACCTTCAAAAAAAATAAATAACAAATGCTGAAGCCTCTCCTCCACACCTGCCTGGGCCCTGGCATTGGCTATTCTGCAGTGATTGAGGAGGGCCTTTCCTATGCAATAACCTCCAAGGGACAGCAAATGGATACCCAGAGGATGCATGGCCATCTCTAAGCCCATGCATCAGGGGAGGCTGCAGAACCTCCGGGTGAAGGCCACTGTGGTGGGTATCTGGAGACCCCTGCTCCTCTTGAGACCTCTGCTGTGCTGAGGCCGGTGCTTCGGAGCACAGAGCAGGCCCTGGCTGAGCCTGGGAGCGTAGGGTCTCCAGGTGCCTGCTGAGCCAGATGTTTGCTTTCTGCTGCTCGCTCGGGGGCAGGCCTGTTCACTCAGCAGAATCACTCAGGGTCTGAGCCACCCAGGGTACAGGGAGCCACCGGGCACAGCACACCGCGCTGTCCCGGGCCTGAGAGTTAGTCAAAGTGGCTTCAGCTTGGACACATGTTGCAATCTTCCTCTCCACCAGCTAACCTCAGAAGGAGCTGAGAGCCAGTACAAGGTGTTGTCAGGGGTAAGAGGATGGCAGTCACCTTGCCTTCCTCTCTTCCCTGGCCAGGACTGTGGGCACCGTGAGATCTGACTGTGAGGTCTAGCAATGAAGTCATGCCAGAGGAGGGTTGAAAACAAAGAAACAAAGAAAGAGAAACACCTTCTGACCATTGCTCTTTCCCCTCCACGATCTGGCCACTAGCACACCAACCAGGGGCTTGCATGACAATGCCTGTACCCCCTCTTTCTTGCCCCATAAAAAGCCTCTAGCCTGTAAGAAAGAGGTGGGCTCTCTCCCCCCTCAGATGCCTTTGACCAGGTCTTATTCCTAAATAAAGTCTGTTTCCTGCTGTTGGGCCATGATTTCTTTGCCCCCATAGACTTCCCCACAAAGGACAGGGAGCAACTGTGGATAGAAGATCCTGGCTCCGTGCAGACAAGTGAGCGCTGCCGCTTCTACCCGGTGGCCTGGCAGAGACTCTCCAACTCAGCTCCGCTGGTCTTTCATCCAACAATATTGTCTCTTAGGGAGCAAGTGAGTCCCTGTCTACGCAGGAGGTATTCGGAAATAGGGAGCTAAGGCATTGTTGTTAAAGACACATGCCCCCCTAGAGCACAGGATTCCTAGTTTGTGAGTGTCTATTTGAGTTTACATTATGTCCTGGGAGGGTCTCAGGGACAGATTGATTGAGTGACTGAAAAATAAATGAAACAAAGCCTGGCATGGTGAAGCATGCTTGTAATCCCAGTACTTGGGAGGCTGAGAAAGGAGGATCACAGGGTAAAGGACAGTCTCAGCAGCTTAGTGAGATCCTGTTGTTTCAAAATAAAAAGGGCTGGGATGTAGCTCAGAGGTAGAATGCCTCTGGGTTAAATCCTGGTAATGAGAGAAAGAGACGAGAGAGAGAGAGAGAGAGAGAGAGAGAGAGAGAGAGAGAGAGAGAGAGAGAGAGAGAGAGAGAGAGAGAGAAGGAGAGAGGGGGACAGGCACTAGTATCTCAGCTTGGAAAGAACTTGTTGCCTGGACCCCAAACCTGGCTTATTTACAGAGCCGGCCTTCATTTCAGACCCTACTTTTGATTCTTTTTATTCCTGTCTTCTATATTTCAAGATCAAGAACCCTTGAAGAATGGTCCTTTTCTTATTATCAGAGGAAAAGTTGCTCCTGACACCTCACGCCATCCCTTCCCTGGACATAGGCGGTCAGGTCCTGGGAACATCCTGCGGCGGCGGGCAACAGAGGACTCAGACCTGGCCAGCTGCCTTTCATCGGCTGGCCTGTTTTAATCTCTAAAATCTTGTTCATTCCATTGACGTTTCATAATGAGAAGGCTCAGCTGGCTCCATCTCCATCTCTAGACAATCCCAGACTAAAGGAAGAGAAGCTGGCATGTTTCTGGGAAAAAGAAAGAAAAAGGAATAGCAAAAAGTCGAACAACACAAAACTAAAACCACTGACAGCAGAGTGTCTCCAAGTGTTGATTTCCCAGGCAGACCCTTAGAGACTGTTATGGGAACGTCTTGGGCACACTGGGAGGCTGGGCCCTGTGTTCTTCCCTTAACCCCAACGGATGTGTGGGTTTGGGGTTGACTGAGATTTTATCAAACTCAACCACAAGAGGCGTAGGGATTTCCATGCCAGAATTCCTCCTGCTCTCTCTTTTCGTTATTATTGAGAAGGTTCTACTGAATTTAAAAAAATGTGTGTGTGTGTGTGTGTGTGTGTGTGTGTGTGTGTGTGTGTATTTCTGTGTTTATATCTGAAGATTTTCAGTTAATTCAGAAGTGCATTCAGGGAGGTTTGAGATGAGGAGGAAACTGGGCTTTGAGAAAACTCAGTAAAGTACTGGCCTTCTTTACCACTTCACATAATGAAAACGGAAACTTACCTAAGAAATAGAATATGTTTTTGTGTTTTGAAATGCTGAATCAAAGACCCAGCATAGAACACAGGTGGTGACACTGGCCATATCTTGGGGCTTTTGTTCTTCTAAAGGGCCAAGAGGAACAGCACCCACGTCCATGCTTCCTCAGATGGCCTTAAATGGTTCTAAGTGTCCTTTTTATTGGAGCTAATTTCTCCTATTCAGAATACAGATTCCGATCCTTGACCCTGGATGCTCAGAATGAGAGTTTCTGAGAGTGGGGCCCGGTAGTTTGTATCTTTGGAGTTCTCTCAATGTGACTGGCTTGGTCCCCAAACTTAACAAACTGTAGGTATAAACCATCTCTAGACAGGTATACCTAGTTTTCTGTCTTAGTCCATTTCTGTTGCTGTAACAAAATAACCAAGGCTGGGAATGTGTACACAAGAGAGGTTTATTCAGCTGGTTATTTGAGTGTCTGAAAAGCCTGAGCCCTCGAAGCCCATCTGGAGAGGTCCGTGCAGCATCCTAACGTAAACATGGCAGATGGTGATGACCACGAAAAAACAGGCCTGTGAAGGAGACCAGTGGGAGGTGTGGCCTTGCTCTCTGATAGCTCATTCTCAGAGTCACTATCCAGACCATCAGTGCTGACCCACTGCAGACCCACTAATCCCTTCGGAGGGCAGAGTTTCCTGACCCCAAGTATCTCCCCCAGGCCCTGACTCATCACATTCACCACATTTCAGTATTGTTACAGTGAGAATCAAACTTCCAGAACAAACTTCTAGAGCCCAGCCTTGGAGGACAAACTTCCTGCTCCCTGCCTTGAGTAATGCCCCATTGGCTTATTTATTTAGTTATTTATTTAGTTATTTTTGTGGTACTGGGGATGGAACCCGGAGCCATTCTACTTCTGAGCGATACTCCTAGCCCTATATTTATTTATTTATTTATTTATTTATTTATTTCTCTCCCTCTTTCTCTTCTTTCTTTCTTTCTTTCTTTCTTTCTTTCTTTCTTTCTTTCTTTCTTTCTTTCTTTCTTTCTTTTTGGTGGTACTGGGGTTCTTGGAAGACCTTCTACCTCTGGGCTACACTCCCAGACCTATTTTTTAAATATTTTTATTTGGAAACAGGGTCTCTTACGCCAGCACGGCTGGCTTTGAACCTGTGTGATCCTCCTGTCTCTGCCTCCCAAGTGCGGGGATTACAAGCATGCGCCACCACACCCGGCTTTATTCTTTATTCTGAAACAGAGTCTCACTGAGTTGCAAAGGACTTCACTAAGTAGCTGAGGCTGGCCTTGAACCTGATCCTCCTGTCTCAGCCTCCCAAATGCTGGGATTACAAGCGTGCACCACCACGCCTGGCCCCTTTGGGTTAGAAAACGAAGTTTTGTTTTGTTTTGGTTTTGTGATCCTGGAGATAGAACCTAGAGGCATTCTACTTCTGAGCTACATCCCCAGCCTGATTTTATTTTTCTTTTGAAACAGAGTCTCGCTAGGTTGATGAGAGTCTCACTATTTGATGAGGCTCTCCTCGAATCTGGGATCCTCCTATCTCAACCTCTCAAGTACTGCGATTATTGGCCTGTGTCATCATGCCTGGATTATTTATTTATTTTTAACTATCTTTTTTTTTTTTTTTTTTTTTTTTGCAGGTCTGGGGATAGAACCCAGGGGCATTTGACCCCTGAGCTACATCCCCTGCCCTATTTCTTATTCTTCATTTTGAAACATTCATTTTCTTTCTCCTTCCTTCTCTTCCCTCCTACATTTCTTCCTTTCTTTCTGTACTGGGGATTGAACCCAGGGCATTCTACCTCCGAGTTACACCCCCAGCCCTATTTTTTATTCATTATTTGGAAATAGGGTCTCACTGAGTTGCAGAGGGCCTCACTAAGTAGCTGAGGCTGTCCGCGAACCGCCATCCTCTGGTCTCAGCCTCCCGAATGCTGGGATTACAAGCGTGTGCCACCACACCCTGCTTATTTTTAACTATCTTTGTGAACACTTTTACATACACCCATCTCCTTTTGGTCTCTTAGGAATTCCATGATACAGGAAAGGCAGGGATGGGTAATTGAGAGTCAGAAAGCCTTTAGTTCACAGTCATGCAGCTCTGAGCGGCTGTGCAGGGCCCCATGACACACAGCCCCTGGGCCCCCTCCCCACACCTGGGCTTCTCCCCAGTGGGCTTCAAATGGCCAATCTCATCATAACTCAAGGGTACACAGGGTGTTATCATGACCCTTGTTTCTTTTTCCAGCTGCATCAAAATATCCCTAAAAACAGCAGGCTCCAGTGTGTCGCATCTAAATGTTGGCAACTTCTCAGTAGAACTCCAGTTATCTATCATCCTATGATTTCAACACAAAACCTCAACAGAAATCTGTGGAAATTATGGCTTAAATGCCCAACTCACAAGACTGGTAAAATAAACTAGGAACCTTCTAAAGTATTTTATGCATGTGCTGGACAAATCAGAACTGTGTACCTAGTTCTATCCCTGGAGCCAAAGAACTAGAGGTTCTCTAGGGGAAAAGTTTGATCGACCAAGTCAAGCTTAAGAGATGGAATGATGGGTGTGGGGTGGGGTGTAGCTCAGTGGTAAAGTGCTGGCCTTGGGTGTGCAAAGCTTGTGTTTGATCCACAGTACTGCCAACAAAAAGGAAGAGAGACTGAATGGAGTCAAGGCCAAGAGCGTGGGATTTGCTTGGATACAAATCCCTGCTCAGTCTCTCAGCATCCAAAATCCCTGTTTACTCTCTTAGCGCTCCATCTTGATGAAGCCACTTAGAACCCCTGAGGCTCAACATTCTCATCCACAAGACAGAGTATTAAGATTCTTTTCAAAGGGTACTTACTGGTGAAATCTCACATTTTCTCAATGAACTAAATGTTTCCCACAAATATCCAATCCATCCATCCTTCTTTCCTTCCTCCTTCCTTTCTTCCTAATTTTCTTTCTCCTTCCTTCTCTCCCCTCCTACATTTCTTCCTTTCTTTCTGTACTGGGGATTGAACCCAGGGCATTCTACCTCCGAGCTACACCCCCAGCCCTATTTTTTTATTCATTATTTGGAAATAGGGTCTCACTGAGTTGCAGAGGGCCTCACTAAGTAGCTGAGGCTGTCTGTGAAGCCAGATCCTCTTGTCTCAGCCTCTTGAATGCTGGGATTACAAGTGTGTGCCACCACGCCCGGTGAATCCAGGGCATCCTACCGGTGAGCTACAACCCCAGCTATGTTTTATTTTTTGTTTTGAAACAAGATCTCACTAAGCTGCAGGGGATCTCACTAAATTGCTGAGTCTGGCTTGAACCTGCTGAGACAGATCCTCCTGTCTCAGCCTCCCAACTACTGGGATTACAGGTGTGAGCCAGGATGCCCAGGGCTTCTTTTTTTCTAAAGTAAGCAACTTCATATTTTTCTCTCTTATCTTTTGCTTTATTGCTAAGCTGGGAGATGTTGAAAGTGAGATTTAAAGTCAAGCATATCACCCTTTCTGTGTATAGTTTTCAGGGAATCTACAGAGGCTAAAGCGGCCCCCATGGGAATCCCCAGTCTTCTGGAGTTGAGTGTGTTTGCAGTTACCTCTAAGCAACAGGGCTGCTCCAAGCCAGGTTAAGACTAAAGAAGAGTGAACAGAGTCCACAGAAAAGGATGAGTCCCTTTCTGATTACATAATTTTTTATTTCCAACTTCATGCCTTTCAGCCCCATAGACCATCTCTACCCCATGCTCTGGACTCTGGATCTGAGCCCAAGCGGGTTCAAGCAGCTCCTCCAGGCCTTTTCTGGCCCAGCCCACTAGAGGGGAGAGCTCAGTGCCCCAGTGAGACCCACCCTGCGGGCCTGGCTGTCAGAACACACCCACACCCCAGGTCTCCATCTCTCCTGGTCTCTGGAGCAGAACATGGGTACTAGCCTTCACCAGAGAGCCCTGGGAGGAGGGGGAGTCGCCTCTACTCTCCAGCACCCACTCGGCCATGATGGGCTTCATGATCAAGTGGCTTGCATGTAAAACACATTGGCTTATGACATGCATGAGAGCAATATTTGAATAACAGCTGCATCCTTTTGGAACAAAATCACTGGGTTGACTGGATTAGAATAAAGAGAAAAAGCCGGGTGTGGTGGCACATGCTTGTAATCCCAGCATTTGGAAGGCTGAGACAGGAGGATTGCGGTTTGTAGCCAGCCTCAGCTATTTAATGAGGCCCTTTGCAATTCAGGAGACCCTGTTTCAAAATAAAGAATAAAATATAGAGCTGGGGATGTAGCTCAGAGGTAGAATGCCCCTGGGTTCCATCCCCAGTACTGGAAAAAAAAGAAAGAATATATTAAAATATTATAAGATCCCAATTTTTTTTGGGGGGGTGCCCGGCTCATTCCTCTGAGATAATGAGAGAGAGAGAGAGAGAGAGAGAGAGAGAGAGAGAGAGAGAGAGAGAGAGAGAGAGAGGAGAGAGAGAGAGAGAGAGAGAGAGAGAGAGAGAGAGAGAGAGAGATTGATTCTAACCATCTTTTTAACACTCCTATAGATGTTCCTTGGATATTGACAATGGCAAGGATCTCTCATTTCTTCTCATTATAGCTACAAACTATTATAATATATTTACTTTTGGTGAAAAAAATAAATAAAATGGGCAGACGTAGTTAAAATATAAATAAGACAAAATGTGTGGTGAGTCCTCTTAGCCGCGCCCAGGGCTCTCAGAGTCTGTGAACACACCCCAGCTCACAAGAGGAACACGATAACCCTATAAAATATCGCTTGCATCTCCACATTCTGAGCAACTGTCCCTAAAATAGATGCAGGGCACTGAAAATTATAGGGCTGGAGTGAAATTGTAGGACTGCGGAGGTTCCCACGGGAACCCAGTCCTGGCTTCAGGAATGTTCGCGTGTGAGACCACGGGCTCCCCAGCTGGGGAATCGGATATGCACCAGTCCAGGAGCAGAAGCGCAGCTCACCTGAGGCCTGGGGCAGGGTTCCCAGCACCCAAAATCTGGGGAGAGCCGGGCCCCCAAAGGACCCTGAGGAAGCCCGGGTGTGCTACCCAAGCCTCGCCCCAGAGCTACGTGCGCTGGGGTCTGCTAGAAGTGTCTCCCGGCTGAATCCTTGTGTGTGGCAGGGAGGGTTCTCTGGGCTAAGGAGGGTACTGACTGAGTCATGCAGGCTGACCACTCTGGCCAGGCCCCCGGGGGTCTGCCAGCGGTCAGGACAGTGACCATTTGTGGACACAAGGCAGGGCAGATGCCCAGAGGCCATAGGGTGGTCCTGGACAGTTGTTAACATTCTTTCTGGACCTGGGCGATGGTTACACGGGTGTGTCCACTTCATAATCATTTATAGACTTTTTTTTGGGGGGGTGATCTCTTCTGTTTGATATCATCAAGGTTTGGGGAAACTCCCAGTGCCTTCGTAAAGCCCAGCGGGTAAGGGGGGCTTCCAGAATGGATTTCCCACTAGCTGAGAAAAAGGAGCTGTATTTAGTTGGTATACCGTAATGTGACTGAAGGCCTCCCGCTTCGAGGAGCTTTGTCCTGCCAGTCATACCCCAGAAGGGAAGGGGAGGGGTGGCGATCACTTATTCAGTGTTCACATTGATACAGCTTTTTTTCTGGTGGGGGTGGTGGTACTTAGAATTGAACCCAGAGGCATTCTACCTCCGAGCTACACACTCAGACTAATTTTATTTCTTATTTAGAAACAAGGTCTCACTAGGTTGCTGAGAGCCTCACTAAATTGCCAAGGCTGTCTTTGAACCTGTGATCCTCCTGACTCAGCCTCCCAAGTACTAGGATTACAAGCATGCACCACGCCTAGCTTCATATAAACTTTTATTGGACCTTTAATCTGTGGCCCCCTAGGTGGGGAAGAGAGAAAAACTAAAACCAGCAAGGATGGTATTTTTATTAGTATCACATTACAGATGGACACACAGAAGAACTGCCACTGCCCCTATGTATAGACGACATGCTGTATTCAAGCCCTCAAACTCAAGTTTGAATCCTAAACTCAGGTTTCCCCAGCGCAGAGGATGGGCAGGCAGCAACAGTAGTGTCTGAAGGAGGATCAGACCTCGCCCAGCACCAGGGAGTATGAGTGAGGAGGGCGTGGGATGCCATGCTCACCTCTCAGAGCAGCTGGGAAGGGGCGCAGGGACAGCCCCTTGGGCGGGTGAGCGTGTGCAGAGACTGGACCTGGGACCTTGCTGGTGGGAGCGTACGACAGTTCAGTAACTCTGGGATTTCATCTTTGCCCACTTGAATATATTTAGTTTTCTTTCTATTGCCAGATCATTCCACATCCTGGATAATTCAGCCTTTCCCGGAACCCGCAGTTCTCTAGACTTAAGAACGTTAGTGAGATGACCACACCGCCCCGCACTCAGCGACGCGGCTGCCCTTCATTCAAGTGCTGCTGCTGGCGCCGCAGTCCACGCTGCTGAGGTGCATCCTGGCGCCTTTGGCCACAGTGAGCGTCCTGACCCCTGCCCTTTGCTGTGACATTTGGGAAACACACAGGTGGTTGCCAGGGCCCCGTATCTAAATTTGTAGGGGTGACCCAAATCCTCAATTGGGATAAAATGTCAGAACCGGCACCCACTTGCTGGTTTTCATATTGGACTAGAGTTAGGGAAGATTCTGTTCTGGGTGATGCGTTCTTGGGACCTCTCTAGACCATCTTTCTGAATCCCTGTGGAACTATAATTATCTCCAAACAAATAGCTAAAAGATCAGTACCAGTTCATCTGACCGGGAAAGAGGATCATAAACACATCATTATTTTACCTCCGCCCTTCAATTGATGATTTGTTTATCCTCAGACAGCCAAACCATATTATTTGACATTTGGCACTGAGTCCTCTTCCTCTTCCTTCCCTTTCTCCTTTCCCTCCTCCTTCTCTTCCTCCCTCTTCCTCTTGGGTACTGAACCCATGGGCTTTCTACCTCTTACCTATGCCCCAAACCTTTTTATTTTTTTGTTTTTGAAACAGGGTCTAACTAGGTTGTCAAGAGTCTCACCGCTGGCTGAGGCTGTTCTCGAACCTGCCAACCTGTGATCTTCCTGTTTCAGCCTCCCAGGCACTGGGATCACAGGCATGTGCCACCATACCCGGCTGACATTTGGCTTCCGATTATGTTCCTTGGGAAAAAAAAAAAAAGAGAACTCATCCTCCAGGAAAAACAATGGTCGCATTTCACCCTAGGAATACGAAGATAAAAATGGGACCCCCTCTCCCAGGGGTACAAGAAATGCAGAAGACTGGTGAAGCAGCTTGCATCCCCTGGGACACGTCCGTGCTGAGTGAAAACTCTCTTAATGAGAAGCAATGAAGGCTAATTATCCCCAGGGTCTTTCTCAACATTTCTGCATAAAAGAGCAAGGCCACCCAGCTGGTCCCTAGATTGCAGGCTGCAAGAATCCGAGGTGGTGCTCAAACAAACGAGAGAGCATACATCAAAGAGATGTCCTACAAAGGCCCTGGGGGAAGCCTGAGGGACACCGTGGGGGCCATGTCTCCAGCTGGTAAAGCAGATTGAAGAATGGCTGTGGTTGTGAATAGGGATGCCATGTGGCTGCTGGGATGAAGGAAATCTTCCTTCACTCTGCCCTCAGCCAGCCACAGGTGGGGCATAGACAAATGTCAGCAGGGATGCCCTTCTGTGTGGACCCCCCTAGCCCACGTGAAAAGCATGATGCGACTCAAAGTGGGTTTCCCGCCATTTGTCTCACTTGAACCCGTTGCCCTGGAGCCTCTGGGTGGGCGGGCTCACGCAGTCTGTCAGCTCCTGTTTACTGGATTGCTAGAGTGGTGCAGCCCGCATCTGTGCCTGGGACTGCCCATGGGGCCGGGAGTTCACCCCATAGCTTCCCCGCGGGTCAGCATGGACCCCACTCCTGTTCCCCTGCGGTCCTAGGGCTTGATCACAGGAGGATCAGAGGTTGAGGAGGAAGACATGTGAGGTCCAGCCAGGCATGGTGGTCCACAGTGGTGTCCTAGGGAGCCTAAGACAGGAGGATCGCAGGTTCGAGGCCAGCCTTGGTAATTTTATGAGTCTCTTTCAAAATAAAAAATAAAACAGGCTGGGGGGTGTAGCTTGAAGGCAGAATGCCCTTGGGTTTAATGCTGCTAAGGAGTGGCATGCCGATTCTCGGGGTCTGCCAAGGGCCTGCTCCATGCAGGGAACAACTTGGAAGCCTCAAGAGCTTACAATCCAGCCAGAGGGGACAGACAGGTGGGGCCGTTCAGGTGGAAAGATAGCAGCTGGTAATGGACAGAATTAAGTACCCTGACTCAATGCCCTGGGGTCCCAGCGGGCACAGCCCCAGTTCCCTCTGATAACTACAAGGACTGAGGTGGAATTGCAGCCCCAGAGCATAGGTGCCTGATTTAAGACACTTGAAAAATATGAGTTTCCATTTCACAGCACAGACATGGGTGTCGAATATCTTTTTATGTTAGAGTGCTCCACGCTTAAGCAGATGCACGGGGGTGCGAGGCCTCTGCAGTATTTTTCTGCATTTCCCATTTTCCCCCACCGACTCTCTCCTTTCTCACTGGCCTGACTCAGATGTCCCTGGGTCTCCATTTACAGTTTTAGACCAAACAAGCTACAAACTTAAGTACAACAAGAGATGAGCCTTTAAACAGCTGCATATGGAGTCAGGGGAGGAAAAAGCCACTCACTGGGCGGAGAGAGAACCCCATGTAGCTCAGAGCAGTGTTCCACTGCGTGTATAAACCCAGCCCTGTCCCACCCATCCTACAGCACTTCAGAGGAGGAGAAATGTCTCAAATTGGGTGGATTGCTCTCTACTCTACTACTACTGCCTTAGCAGTAGTATCTGCTTATTTAAGGAATTTCCAGGCTGCTTGCGGTGGCGCACGTTTGTAATCCCAGTACTTGGGAGGCTGAGACAGGAGGATCACACGGGTTCGAAGCCAGCCTCAGCTACTTAGTGAGGCTCTCAGCACCTTAGTGAGACCCTGTTTCCAAATAAAAAGATAAAATAGGTCTGCGAGTATAGCCCAGAGGTAGAAGGCCCCTGGGTTCCATCCCCAGTACCACAAAATAAATAAATAAATAAATAATAAATAAATAAATAAATAAATAAATAAATAAATAAATAAACTTCCGGGGAGCCAGGCATGGTGTACAGTCCTGTGATGCTAGCCTGTGCTGAGGAGGAGGTCTACCACTGAGCCCCAGTCCCAGCTCTTATCATTTTGAGACTGGGTCTTGCTAAATTGACCAGGCTGGCCTCTAACTTGTGGCCCTCCTGTGTGTGAGCCTCCCGAGTCACTGAGGTTATAGGTGTGAGCCATTGCTTAATACACTATTTTTCATAACAGCTTTAATTAAAAAAATTGAGTGGGAGTACAGACAGTTTTCTTCTAGTTCTATTTTTGACATTTTCCCACGCAGAGCAGTGCATTGGTTACAGTTGGTGACTGTGCACGAACTTGTCATTATTACCCCAAACCCACAGTTAGCGGTTGGGTTCACACTGGCTAGTGTACATTCTGTTGCTCTTAATAGATACGTAATGACACGTACACCCCATCAGCACGGCATACAGCGTCACTGCACCCCTCAAAGTCCCTATCCCTCCATCCCCAAAACTTTAGCAACCACGGACCTTTTGGCTGTCTACGCTTTTTGTTGGACTCTCTCGTCTTTCCCAAAACTGTCAGAGCCTGCTTTGATTGGCTTCTTCGCTGAGCAACATGCACTTGACTTTCCTTCGCGTCTCTTCATCGCTTGATGGCGCTTTGTTTTTTAGCCCTGAAAGCTGCACGATCTGGATGTACCATAGATCAGTTCAGCTACTACCGGGCATCTTGGTTGCTCCCAAGGTTGGCAATTGTGAATAAAGCTGCAGGTTTCTGTGTGGACATGAGTTTTCAACTCTTTTGCGTAAATAGCAAGAAGCTCAGTTGCTGGAGCATACGGTAAGCATATGTTGAATTTTGTAATACACCAGCCATCTTCCAAAGTGGCTAGCCACTGAGCATCCTCACAGCAGTGACGGGAGCACCTCTCCTTCCACAGCCTCAGCAGTAGTTCGTGTGACTGATTCAGTTTTAGGTATTCTTACAGATGTACAGGGGTATCTCTTTGTTTTAATGTGCATTCCCTTGATGACTTATGATATTGAATATCTCTTTATATCCCTATTTACTATGTGTATCTTCACTGGTGAGGTGCCTGTCCAGATCTTTTTTCCATTTTTAAATTGGATAGTTGTTTCTAATTGTTGAATTTTTGTCTGTGTGTGTGGTACTTGGGGATAGAATCCAGGGGTCTTCTACCACTGGACTATGTCCCCAGACCTATTTTATTATTTATTTGTTTGTTTGTTTTGCAGTACTGAGGATGGAACCCAGGGGCATTCTATCTCTGAGCTACACCCCCAGTCCAGCCCTATTTTTTATTCTTTATTTTGAAACAGGGTCCCACTAAATTGCGGAGGGCCTCACTAAGTAGCTGAGATTGGCCGCTGTGATCCTCCTGTCTCAGTCTCCCAAGTACTGGGATTACAAGTGTGTGCCACCACACTCAGCTTTTATTTTTTATTTTTTATTTAGAAACAGGGTATCTCCAAGTTTTTGAGAACCTCTTTCTAAGTAGCTAAGATTGGCTTCAAACCTGTGACCCTCCTGTTTCAGCCTCCCAAGTACTGGAATTACAACTGTAAGCAACCGCACCAGGTTTATTGTTGAATTTTAAGAGTTCTTCCTGTATTTTGACTATCAGGCCTTTATCATATATATATTTTACAAATATCTTATTCTAATCTATGGCTTATATTTTCAATCTCTCTATCTCTGTCAGAACAAGAACTCTTTCTTTCGGATTTCTCTCTCCCTCTCTTGTCTCTCACCTCTGGAATATTTGATGTGTTCAAGTCATAAATGTTATACAGATCTTCATTTTCTTAAAAGTGTTTTTTATAGGTCAGATCTTAATTTTTAGTGAATTCCAATTTAGGATTTGTTTCAGAGATCATGACTTTAAAGTTGTACCTAAAAAGTTTCTGCCAAAGGTCACCTAGATTTTCCCCTGTGTTACCTTCTAGGACTTTCACGGGGGGTTTTGTCTCCTGTTTTGAACTGTGATTCTTTTTGAGTTAATTTTTGTTAAGCGTTTACAATATGCATCTAGCATCAGCTTCTCCTTCTCCTTCTTCTTCTTCTTCTTCTTCTTCTTCTTCTTCTTCTTCTTCTTCTTCTTCTTCTTCTTCTCCTTCTCCTTCTCCTCCTCCTCCTCCTCCTCCTCCTCCTCCTCCTTCCTCTTCCTCTTCCTCTTCCTCTCCTTCTCCTTCTCCTCCTTCTCCTCCTTCTCCTTCTCCTTCTCCTCCTTCTCCTTCTCCTTCTCCTTCTCCTTCTCCTTCTCCTTCTCCTTCTCCTTCTTCTTCTTCTTCTTCTTCTTCTCCTTCTTCTTCTCCTTCTTCTTTTGTACACAGTGTCCAGTTGTCCCAGCATCATTTGTGGGAAAGGTCATAGCTTCTCCTTTGCGTTTTCAGCCCTTTGTCAAAGATCACTTGACTCTATTTGTGTGGGTCTGGTTTTGGCCTCTCAGTTCTTTTCTCTGGATCTATTCATCTGTTCTTTCACCAATCCCATGGTCTTGGTTACTGTAGCTTTATAGCAAGTCTTGAAGTCAGGTAATGTCAGTCCTCAGAGTTTTTTCTTCCTCAATATTGAATTGCTATTCTGTTTTTTGTTTATCTGTATTAGCTTTATAATCAACTTGCCAATATGGATAAAATATCTTATGGGAATTTTGATTGGAATGGCAATGAACGTAAAGATCAAGCTGAGAAGAACTGACATCATGACAAAATTAAATCTCCCTATTGTGAAATAAAATGAAGTAATCAAGGCCAAGAATTTCTAAAGCAGAGTCTAAAGATGGAGAGAGAGAGAGAGAGAGAGAGAGAGAGAGAGAGAGAGAGAGAGAGAGAGAGAGAGCGCGCGCTGCAGTCTCACCTGCGAAGGGTCAAACTGTCCTGAGACTGTAGTAGTGTGGACAAACAGTTGAGGTCAGTACCTGCCACCTTCAACTGCTTGGCTAGGCACATCCTAAGTAACTAATGGATAAGAACAAGCTCGAAGATTAGGGTTTCTGCCCAGCCAATACACTGACTTTAAAAACAATTACTGTAGCTGGGCGTGGTGGCGCATGCCTGTAATCCCTGTGCTTGGGAGGCTGAGGCAGGAGGATTGCACAGGTTCGAAGCCAGCTTCAGCTACTTAGTGAGGCTCTCAGCAACTTAGTGAGACCCTGTTTCAAAATAAAATATAAAATAGGGCTGAGAGATTAGCCCAGAGGTAGAAAGCCTCTGGGTTCCACCCCTAGTACCACAAATAAATACATAAATAAATAACAATTACTGTAGACATTCTCTATGATCAAAACCCCTCCTGTATTTGGCTTCCAAGCATTATTCAGGGATGCCCTGATTCTATAATTATGTTTCTTGCTTCCTGAGTAAAGCTATTTCCATTGGCCTCCTTGATAGTCATTTTTTTACTTTTTGAAAAACTCTGTCTTCATATCTAAGGTTTTATAAATTTTGTTTATATTTTAAAAATAAGTCTTACATTGTTGATTTTTAAATTGCCTTTATATTTTATTTATTTCTGTTACAGTGATTATTTCTTCTCCTCTGGAAATTTTGGGCTTAGTGTGTCCTTTTTATAATGTAAAAAAGATTATTTATTCGAGAGTTTTCTTTTTCCTTAACATAGGCATTCATTCCTATAAACTTCCCTTTCAGAATTGCTTTAACTGCATCTCATAAATTATGGTATGTTTGTGTTTCCTTTTTTGTTTTACTCAAAATACTTTTTTTAAAATATCTCTTTTGACTTCTTTGACCCCTTATTTACTTAGGGAGTTTTATTTGATTTTCACATATTCATAAATTCTCCAATTTTCTTCCTGTTATTGATTTCTGGTTCCATACTACTGTGGTCAGAAAATATACTTAATATGATTTCAGTCTTAAAATTCAGTCCTAAGTTGTTTGGAGTTGGACGTGTGATCCTGCTCTGAGTGTGCTTCAGACGATGCACATTCTGCTGCGATTCCATGAACATCCTGTAGGTGTTTGCTAGGACCCTGTATTCCACAGGGTTGCTCAAATCTGATGCTGCTTCATTGCCCTTCTGTCTGAATATTCTAACCATTATTGAAAGTTCTATAATGAAATTCCCTTCAATTACTTTACGGCTGTCTATTTGGCTTTTCATATCTGTTAATATTTGCTTTTTTATATTACAGACTCCAATGTTGGGTACACATATGTTTTAAATAGTTTTAGTCGCTTGAGGAATTGAGCCCTTTATTATTATATAAAAATGTCTTTGATTCTTGTGGTTTTTCATGTAAGGTATATGTTGTGGGCAGATATAGAATGTCCCCGAAGGGCTCAAGGTTGATATGGTTAAGTCATGAAGGTTGTAATCTCATCAGTAGATCAATCCATTGGGATGGATTTACTGGGTGGTCACTTAAGACAGTAGGTGTGGCTGGAGAAGATGGGTGCCTGAGCGTGGCCTTAGGGACTCTGCTTGTGCCTCTGAATCCTCTGTTTACTTGCTCTTTTGCTTATGGGCTCCATGATTTGAGAGCAGAGCCTTTGCTCGCTCCCTCTCTCTGCTCCCACCATCAAGCTCTGAGATCTAGATCCTGGCCTCACATGGACTAAACCCAGGATCTCTGAAAAACTGTGAGAAAATAAATTTTCCTTCTTGATATATGGTCAGTCACTTTGGATTATAGCAGTGAGAATATTGATCAAGACAGTTTGTTTTGGTGGAGAGAAGAATATTATTGAGCCAAGCATGGTGGTGCATGCTTGTAATCCTAGTACTTAGGAAGCTGAGACAAGAGGATCGCAGGTTCAAGGACAGCCTCAGCAAGTATGAGATTCTCATCAACCTAGCTAGATCCTGTTTCATATAAGCAATAAAAATTTAGTCTAAGCATGTAGCTCAGAGGTAAAATGCCTCTGAGTTCAATTCCTAGTACCACAAAAAACCATATTATTATTTATTGAACTGGGTGTGGTAGTGCACACTTGTAATCCCAGTACTTGTAAGTCTAAGATAGGAGGATCACAGGACAGCCTCAACAAGTAGGGAGATACTCATCAGCCTAGAGAGAACCTGTTTCAAAAAAACAAAAAACAAAAAACTGGAGGTGTAGCTCAGACATAGAATGCTCCTTGGTTTGATTCCCAGTAACACACACACACACACACACACACACACACACACACACACACACAATTTTCTCTCTTTTTTTTCTAACATTTACATAGGATGTCTTTTTCCAATTCTTCACTTTCAGTTTATGTGTATCGCTAAAATTCCTCTAGGCAGCATATAGTTGGATCTATCTATTTATGAAAATTCACTTTGGCATGCTATGTGTTTTGATTGGGGAATCTATTCACTTACAATTAAAGTGATTCTTGACAGATGTGGACTTATTGCCATTTTTATTTATTTTATGACATTGCTTATAGGTCTTTTGTTCCTTCTTCCTGATTTGTGAATTCTTTCTCTCTGTGTTCCTTTCCCTCTATAGGACTGCTTTTTGTGATTATTATGAGGTTTACAGAAAACATTTTATGGAGCTGGGCGTGGTGGGCACGCTTGTAATCCCAGCATTTGGGAGGCTGAGACAGAAGGATCGCAGTTCACGGACAGCTTCAGCTACTTAGTGAGGTCCTTTGCAACTCAGTAAGACCGTTTCAAAATAAAGAATAAAAAATAGGGCTGGGGGTGTAGCTCAGAGGTAGAAGGCCCCTGGGTTCCATCCCCAGTACCACAAAAACAACAACAAAAAATTATGGTTATAATAATCTAGTTTATGTTGATAACTTTGATCACATTAAGATACTCTACCCTTGTACTTCTCTAGGTTTGCGTCTTAAATGGCCCTCAGAGGCCATGCGTTGAAGGCTTGGCCACCAGCCAGTGGTTCTGTTGGGAGGTGTTGAAGAGTTAGGAGGTGGAGCCTAGGAGAAGAAATGAGGCCCGGGCGGCGTGCCCTCAAAGGAGATGATGGGATCCAGCCCCTTCCTCTCCCTCTCTTTGCTTCCTAACCACCACAAGGCAACCTTCTCTCTCATGGACTTTGGCCACCACGATGGATTCTGCTGTCACAGGCACAGAGACCTGAGCCATGTGCCCATGGACTGAAGCCTCTGAAACAATGGTCCCAAATAAATCTTTTCTTCTTTGAAGTTGTTGATCTCAAGCGTTTCATCCAACTCCTACGCTTTCTATTTATATTACAACTTAGATGCTTCGCACTGTGTATCCAGTAATAAGTTATTATCGTTATTTTTAACACCGTTGTTTATTTTTTACTTTTATTCTAGAGTTGAAAGTGATTCCTGTGTCACGATGACCATGTTACAGTACTCTGTATTTGAATACTTGCTCACCTTTGCTAGTGAATTTTACGTTTTCATTGTGCTAATTATTGTTCTTTAGTTTTAAAGAACTCTCTTCAGTATATCTTGTAAATCAGGTCTGGTGAGGACAACGGTACTCTTTCACTTTTCTTTGTATGAGGAAGTCTTTATCCTACCTTACTTTATTATTTCTGAAGGGCAGCTTTGTTGATTAGCAGTGTTCTTGGCTCCAGTTTTTCTTTCTAAACACTTTAACTAATGGTCTTATTCTTTTCTTGTTTGCAAGGTTTCAATGGCTCCATCATTTAATGATTATTATTACTATTATTAATATTTTTTTTGTGGTGCTAGGGATGAAACTCAGGGGCATTCTACCTTTAAGCCACACCCCCAGCTCTATTTAATCTTTCTTGTAAACAGGGTCTCACAAAGTTGCAGAAAGCCTCACAGGTTTGCCAAGGGTGGCTTCCAGCCTGGGATCCTCTTTTCTCAGCCTACCAAGTACTGGGATTACAGGCCTGGACCACCATACCCAGCTATTTTATGATTATTAATAGGAATAAATATCTGTTTTGAAAGAATATGTTGATTTTCTTTTCTTCTGGCAATTGATGCACAAAATTGAGGGCTCAAGAGAGACCATCTTTTGTACACTTCCCGTAATGACTTTTACTACAAAATCTCTGGTTAGTTAGGACAATTTTATGAAGCTTATTTTGGGATAATTTTGGAAACCATTTTTTAATTTTTGCTATACTAGGGATTGAACCCAGGGGCATTCTACCTCTGAGCTACACTCCCAGCCTTATTTTATTTTATTTTATTTTTTATTTCAAAACAAGGTCTCACTAAATTGCAAAGGCCTCACTAAGTTGCGGAGGCTGACCTTGAACCTGTGATCCTCCTGTCTCACTTCCCAAGTACTGGGATTAGAGGCATACGCCACCATGTCCATCTGGGAAACAATTCCTGATAAACATACATACTTCAAAATTAGTTTAAGAAAACTCAAATGAAACCAAAAACCACTTGTGGCGATAGCTTAGTCTTTGATGTTGCTCTTAAAAACTTAGGTTTGTTAAGGGGAAAAGCTGTTATCCGGTGCTTATTTTTATCCTCATGGTCTGGGTGCCCTGAGTGAGTGCTGTAGCCACATGCACCTCCCTCATGCCCTGCCCAGCAGTCAAGACATCAAAAGATTGTTTGAGCGATGGAGAACATGTATGTGCTCAATCTGGGGCTTCTGAGGCTGGGAGAAGGAAGGGACAAGTCTCAGGGGTGCCGGAAAGCTGTGGCTAGGTCCAGGCACGGTCCTGGAAGGATTCTGAGCAATCAGAAGGGTAGAGATGAGAAGGGCCTCCCTGTGCTGGGCAGGGGGTGCACAAAGGGGTGCTCTGCAGTCCCAAGGCACCCTGCACCGATTGTGTACTGAGTCTCAGGGCTGTCACAAAGGACACAAGGCAAGTCCTGGGTCAGGAGCGGATCATTACAGTCTTATTGTCCAGCCAAAGTGATACCCCCCCCCCCCCGAGCTGCTGGCCTGCCCACCCCACTGCCCCCACTTCACCATCCCCACCTGAGTCACAATCCAAGGTGGGCTTACTTTTCTTTGGGACATTTATTTACTTATTTATTTTTGTGGTACTGGGGGTATTTGGTGGAACCCAGGGGCATTCTACCTGAGCTATATCCCCATTTTATTTGAAACAGGGTCTTGCTAAATTGCTCAGGGCCTCGTTAATTGCTGAGGCAGGCCTCTCTCTTGCAATTCTCCCATCTCAGTCTCCCAAATCCTGGGATTACATGGGATTATATTTGGGATTATAATCCCCAAAATGGGGATTATAGTTAAATAAATGTGCATGTTATATAAGTATAGTATAGCTAGACATTAGTAACTATTTCCTATAACCATGTACAGTCATATTTATTATAAGTTACATATTATTTACGAGGTGGATAGGAGACAAATGGGTAGGTAGGAAAAAGATGTGAGGGTCAGGACAAGAGTGGTCCTGATTGCAGGTCCAGATTCAAGGTTCACCATCACATACTCTGATCACAAACAAAACAAATCAATGAATGAGACTAGTCTGTGTCCTTAGGTCATCTGAATAACACCCCAGTGGAGAAATTATTAGATATTTTTCATGAAAAACAGAGAAGACAAGCCCTAGAAGATAATAATATACTCTGTGTCTAACACAGGCAAACAAAAAGCCTCCTTGTAGGGCAAGTCACTGTGCCGTGGAGTTTATGTGTGTAAACATAGCTAGGCTGCAGCTAGAGCACATCCTTCCACGCCCATGCTCTACTGTGGCCGCGGTGTGTGCCCTTCTCTCAATAAAATCAGCAAGTGCCTCACCGGGACCCGGCCTTACATTTCTGTGATGATGTCAAGGACCCTCGTGCCTAAATTGAAGTCTGCTCTGCCTCCCTTTGGGACCCTCATGGGTCCCTAACCTCAGAGAGAGTTTTTGGTCTCTTCTTCTTCTTCTTCTTCTTCTTCTTCTTCTTCTTCTTCTTCTTCTTCTTCTTCTTCTTCTTCTTCTTATTATTATTATTATTATTATTTTGGTGGTACTGGGGATGGAACCCAGGGGCCTTCTAATTCCGGGCTACACTCCCAGACCTATTTTATATTTTATTTGGAAACAGGGTCTCTTAAGCCAGCTGAGGCTGGCTTCAAATCTGCGCGATCCTCCTGTCTCAGCCTCCCAAGTGCGGGGATTACAAGCGTGTGCCACCACGCCCGGCTTTGGTCACTTAATAATATAATCTATATATGTATATACTTTGTTATATTTTGTGTGTGTGTGTGTGCATGGTGCTGGGAACTAAACTCAGGGGCATTCTACCTCCGAGTTACACCCTGGTCCAATTTCACTTTATTTTATTTATTATTTTATTTATTTTTCTTTTTCAGTACTTGGGATGGAACTTAGGGGCATTCTGCCTCCAAGCTACATCCCAGCCCAATTTTTTAGTCTTTATTCAGAAACAGGATCTCATTCAGTTTCAGAGGGCCTCACTAGGGAGCTGAGGCTGGCCACAAACCTGCGATCCTCCTATCTCAGCCTCCCAAGTACTAGAATTTGGCTATGAATCTGAGATCCTCCTGTCTCAGCCTACCAAGTACTAGGATTACAAGCAGGTGCCACCATGCCTGTCTTATACTTTGTTATTTTAGGCGAATAAATTCTTTTAATTGATATAAACAGCCTATGTTGACTCTGTATACCTTGTTTCTCTTTTAAAAAATGAGGATGGTAATCCCTGCCTTATACAGTTGGGAGAATTAACGAGCAACCAGGTTTCTTGTGTATAGCAAAAGTTTCAATAAAAATTCATTTCCTTCCTGTAAGTTATAATTGTAGAACACAGCTGGAATGTCTGCGTATCTGAGTTTTCTGGTTATTTTAGTTTTAGATAAGGCATTCACCTGGTTATTCATAACTTCAAAGCACTATAATCTAGGAGACTGCATAATCTAATTTAAAAATAGTATTGTAGCCAAGTGTGGTGGCACACGCTTGTAATCCCCGCGCTTGGGAGGCCGAGACAGGAGGATCAGGCAGGTTCGTAGCCAGCCATGCTGGTTTAAGAGACCCTGTTTCAAAAATATAAAATAGGTCTGGGAGTGTAGCCCGGAGGTAGAAGGGCTTCCAGGAACCCCAGTACCCCCCCCCCCACACACACACAAAAAAATAGTATTGTAGCCGGGCGTGGTGGTGCACGCTTGTAATCCCAGCATTTGGGAGGCTGAGACAGGAGCATTGTGGTTTTCAGAGAACCTCAGCTATTTAGTGAGACCCTCTGCAACTCAGTGAGACCCTGTTCCAAAATAAAGAATTAAAAATAGGGCTGGGGGTATAGCTCGGAAGTAGAATGCGCCAATGCCCCTGGGTTTCATCCCCAGACCTGCAAAAAAAAAAAAAAAAAAATTTGTTATTTAAGAAAACCTTGTCAACCTCTCTGGGTTGCTCTGTCTTCAAACTCATTTTTTCTTTCGATGGGCTACCAAATAGCTCCTGAGTCATCCGTTGTTTCTTCCACTGGACCTTGGCTTTTACAATGTGTGAACATTCCAGGATGAGGACACCCCAGCACTTGGAAAGGCCAGACGACAGACCCCTGGCGTGAGCTTTCCTGAACAGCGCTAAGGGCCTGCGGACCAGATGGAAATTCCTGGCTTTTGCTTTTTATATACCCTTTAAAAATGCTTGAAGATTAACTGACTTTTTTTTTTTGGGGGGGTCTACTTTGGTTTCTACAGAACTATGACATGTAAAATATTTTTAAGACAAATGATAAGATTATTTACTTATATTTCTGCTATGCAATTTTGGACCATTAAATATGACCTTTTGGAATGGTATGTTAGGAAAGTACACTGGCTTATATTAGATACAAGCAGAGAATTCAACTTTTCCAGGGGCAACTCATAATTTTAGTCATATTTTATGCATATTAAACATGTGGTTATTGCATTACTAAAAATAGGAAAATAATTTATGACTTTTTAGAAAATCTACAATGCTGGTCCTTATTAAAAAAGAAAAACAGCAGGGTGGGGTTTGGTAGAACGAGTGTTCTTTCCTAGTTATTTTTCTTTGGATATTTTTAGCAGGTTTCATTATGGAAAGCTCATAAGTAGAAAAGCCAACCTTTTAGAATAGGATTTTTTTTTAATCTTCATTTCAAATTAAAAAAAATCTCAACATCTTATAGTTTCTTTTCCTTTCTTTCTTTTTCTCTCTTTCTTTCTTTCTTTCTTTCTTTCTTTCTTTCTTTCTTTTCTTTTTCTTTTTTTTTTTATTGGTGCACTGTATTCATACATCATAGTAGGATACATACTTTTGTAGACATACATGCACACTTTTCCCAGTCAGCCCCCACCCAATCCCCACCCCATTCTCTCCCTATCCCTCCCTCCCATGCTTGGCTTAGTAGTTGACATCTAGTATTATGGAAATTTATCTAAAATTAAAAATGATAATCTCACATAACAGTTTCATTTGTCTGATACCAAGCTTTTGATGACTTAAAGATAACATTTCAATATTTCTTTTTGCTTTCTTTCTTACCAGAGAATATTTTTTTCTATTTTTTAGGTGAAACTATCATATATTTATATATATATTTTTCAGAAAAAAATCTATCCTAATATGGAATATGGAGTCTAGGTACCCAAAACGATCTTGAAAAAGAACAAAGCTAGAAGATATATATTTTCTGATTTCAAACCATATAAAGCTACAATAATTGAAACAGTGTAGTACTATTCTAAAGGCAGATATATAAACCATTGGAGTTAAATAAAAGCCTAGAGCTAAATTCTTCCCTATATTGTCAAGTTATTTTTGACAAGGTTTCCACGAACCTTTGGTGGTGAAAATGATAATCTTTTAACTAAATATTGTTTAAAAATAACAGTTACTTGGAAAAGAATAAAATTGGACCCTTACCTAATCCCATATACAAATATTAACTCAAAATAGATAATAGACCTAAATATAAATCTTAAGACTATAAACTTTTAGGAGAAAATCTGGGTCATAAAACCTCACAACATTGAAATTGGCAGTGATTTCTTGGTTATGATTTCAATGGCACAGGCAACAGAGGAGTATACAGACTCCCTAAAAAATAAAAAAAAATTGTATATCCAAGACAATGTAAACAGAATTAACAGTTACTAATAGAATGGGATAAAATATTTCCAAATGCTATATCTGAAGGTATATTAATATTCCAACTAGAAATCCTAAAAATTAACAACAATAAAGGCAAACAATACCATTTAGAGATAGGTAAAAGACTAACATAAATAATGAATCTCCACAGATAACCAATCTTAGTTGTCTGTTGGATGGAAACTCTTGTTTCTCTGGTTCTGGTTTGTGTTACCTATTTCTTCTTTGTAGTTAATCTCTTTGAGTATTTTCTCTAGTGCTGGTTTTGAAGACATAAATTCCTTCAGTTTCTGTCTGTCATGGAAGCTTCTTATTTTTCCATCTAATTTGATAGAAAGTTTTGCTGGGTAGGAAATTTTTGGCTGGAAGTTGTTTTCTTTCAGAGTTTGGAATATGTTACTCCAAGCCCTTCTGGCTCTCATGACTTGGTTTGGGAAGTCTGGAGTGATTCTAATTGGTTTGCCTCTGAATGTCATTTGGCCCTTTGTTTTTGTTGCCTTTAAGATTCTCTGCTTGGCTTCCACATTGGTCATTTTGACAATTATGTGGCGTGGGGATCCTCTTCTCCGATCCTGTCTAAAGGGAGTTCTATAAGTTTCCTGGACCTGTGTATCAACCTCTTGCTCTACGTTTGGAAAATTTTCTGCTATTACTTCCTTGAAGAGATTGTTGATCCCTTTGGTTTCACTTTCTTTTCCCTCCTCTATTCCAATTATTCTTAGGTTAGCTCTCTTAAGATGGGCCCATATTTCTTCAATGTCAGATTCCGGCTGTTGGATATTTTTTTCTAGATTAGAAACTATGAGTTCATTTTTGGATTGCTCATCTTCTAAGAGCGAGATTCTGTTCTCCATGTGGTCTAATCGGTTGTTTGTGCTTTGAATTGAGGCCTTTACTTCATTAATTGCATCCTTTATCTCTTTTTGGCTCTCTCTGAGTTCTTTTCGAAGCACCTCTATTATTTCTACAGTTATTTTCCTGATTTGATCTTCTAGAAATCTCTGATTTTCTGTTTTATCAGGTTCTGATGTTGTGGGGTTGTGGGCATTAATTGCTCCAGTATTATTCCTCTTTCCCATGATATCAGATGTTTGTGCCTTCTCTGGGTTCTTCCCTTGGGTCACTATGACTTCCCTTAAGGTGTTCTGGATCTCGAGTCAGTAGTATCTCGGACCCCACTACTCCTTTACTGGGTTTTATCACAGAGTCTCCGACCCAGAGAGTCGATAGAGGCTGCTTTAGACTGTGGGGGGTGCCAGGTTGCACGTTCTCCTATGGTGTGATATCTCTGCCACCGCCCCTCCCCCACTGGGTCAAGTCCCAGGGAGTACAGTACTGGGATTTCTCCTCTGTGGCCCGCAATTTGACTCACTGTTCTTGAGTACGCAGATGTTGCTGTACTGGCCTCGCTGAATTCGCTGCTGCTGCCGCCGGTGGCAATATGGCGCCGCTGCTACGCCCTCGGTTATGGGGCTGGCGTTTTTCTTCTTGATTTTGATTTCTACTCTGAATCCCTGCAGCGTGTGCTGAGCTCGGCCACTGGGAGCTTTAGATGCTCTCTGCGCGGAGAAATCCCGCCTAGCTGTTCTGCAGTGGCTCACCTCGGCTTGCTGTAGCCGTCCCGTGAATTCGCCGGTGCCTCCGGCAGTATGGTGCTGCTGCCGCGTCTGCCGCGTCCTCGGGCGTGAGGCCGGTTATCTCCTCTGTGGCTCTGTTCTCAGTCCGCTTTCTCTCTGGAGCCTGGTGATTTTTTGTTTCACTGGTGATGGTGTTTTCTGGCTATGAAAGGCGCTGATTTTGTGGTAATGGAGATTTGTTGTTAGCGGGGCTCTTAAGCCCCGCTTTTCTCGGTCGCCATCTTCCCGGAAGTCTCCTTTCTTTCTTTCTTTCTTTCTTTCTTTCTTTCTTTCTTTCTTTCTTTCTTTCTTTCTTTTTTTCTTTCTTTTTGTGGGTCTGAGGATGGAACCCAGAGGCATTTGACCTCCAGCTATACCCCCTGCCCCTATTTTTTATTCTTCATTTTGAAACAGTGTCTCACTAAGTTACAGAGGGCCTCACTAAGTAGCTGAGGATGTCCAGGAACTGTGATCCTCTGGTGTCAACCTCCCAAATGCTGGGATTACAAGCATGTGCCACCACGCCCGGCTTTTCTTTTTTTCTTATTTGTGATACCAGAAATTGAATCCAGGGGCATTCTACCTTTGAGCTATGCCCCATCCCTATTTTATTTTTTGTTTTGAAACAGATTCTCACTACGTGGCTAAGAGTCTAACAGGTTGCGGAGGCTGTCCTTGAACCCACAAGCCTCCTATCTCAATCTCCCAAGTACTGGGGTTTTAGGCATGCAGTACATGCCTGGCTTTATAGTTTCTTTATAATGAAATAATTTAAAATATAACCCTCGGATTGTGTGTGTGTGTGTGTGTGTGTGTGTGTGTATGTGTGTATTTATTTATTTATTTATTTATTTATTTATTTTTTGGTGGTACTGGGGATGGAACCCTTCAACTTCTGGGCTACATTCCTCAGACCTATTTCATATTTTATTTGGAAACAGGATCTCTTAAGCCAGCGAGGCTGGCTTCAAACCTGCATGATCCTCCTGTCTCCGCCTCCCAAGTGCGGGGATTACAAGCGTGTGCCACCATGCCTGGCTTGTGTATGTGTTTTTCCTCCCAAAAAACTAGGAATTGAACCCAGGAGTAGTCTGTCACTGAGCTACATCCTCAGCCATTTTTTAAAATTTTATTTTGAGATAGTGTCTCACCAAGATGTCCAGACAACATCTCTGCCCTGTGTGGGTCTGTGCACCCATGGCATCTGCCCTGGGGGCCGGCTTCTAGTGCCAGGTGAGGTAGCAGGAAAGTGTCTATGCTCTCAGCTCTTTCTAACCCCTCCTCTTCCTATCCCTTCCCCCTCCTCCTCCTTCCTAGCCTCTTCTCTCTCTCTCTCTCTCTCTCTCTCTCTCTCTCTCTCTCTCTCTCTTTCTCTCTCTCTCTCTTTCTCTTTCTCTTTCCTTCCCTCCTTTGATACTATGGATTGAACCCCAGAGTATCCTACCTCTGAGCTACACTCCCAATCCTTTTTTTTTTTTTTTTTGAAACAAGGTCTTGCTATGCTGAAGCTGTCCTGGAATCTGCAATCCTCCTGTCTCAGCCTCCCAAGTGCTGGAATTACCAGCGTGTACCACTGCACCCGGCTCCTGACCCTCGAACCTTTCGGGAATTGGAGCCCCTGCTGTCTGATGGCTCCCTGTTGACCGTCAGAGCCGCTCATGATGGCCTTGCTCTTAAGGATGCAGCTGCTGCCTGCCAGAGTTGTGAGGTGCCTCGGAGGGAGTCCCAGCCCCGGCCTCTCTCCTGAGCCTCCGGCCCGAGTTCCTCATCATCCCATCCCGTCAAACTTGGTGAATGTTTGTATCCTGGCTCTGGAGCCATGGTCATCACCCAGGGCCCTGGACCACAGCGATCAGTCAGGTTTACTACTTGGACTTCCGACCGCCTGTCTGATTAGTCTGTAGTTTCTGCTCTGTTGACCTTATTTCCTATGTTGGTCAGCTGCTCTCTCTATCAGCCCTTGGCCTCCCAATCTCTTCTCCCATCTTTTAAAAGTTGTTTAACTGGTTTCTCTCTCCATCTAGTTTTCTCCTCCCACCCTAATTAATAATCTACAATACAACCACGAGCCTCTTAAAACACAAGTCCAATCCTATCTTTTCTCTAATTAAAATGGTTCGGTGGCTCTCCATCTCCTGGAGGAAAAACATAAACTTTTTTCACAGGGTAAATAAGAAGGCGCTTTGAGTAGACTCTGAGGTTTTTCTTTTTTTCTGGGTGGGAGCCAGACTCTGTCTGCGGAATCGGGAGAACTGGTTGATGGGAAGGTCCCTGCCTGCGCCTCGGGCTCCAGGAGAGCCATACACTTGGGAGACTTGATGGAGCTGAGGCCCAGGAGACATCTCTTCGCAGGAGAGTCCACCGGCCTGCCCCCTGCACATGTGGCATTTTGTACTGAGACGTCCAGTAATACTTCATGTAAAACTGCGGTGGAATTTATTGTCCACTACAAGGAGCCTTGCAATAAATTCCTCTGTGAATTCCGTTTCAGGAAATATTTAGTCTCTACAATTGGAAGCATCTGTTTTCTGTTGTCAAAAATTTAAATCTCTGTAACGTGGGTTTCCTTTGGCTTTAAGCGCCAGGAAACTTGGAACCAGAGACATTAGTCAAGAATTGTAAAGTGCTTAGCTGTGCTGTCTGAGAGCTTGAAGTACTTTAGCTTCATTTAAATGGTTTCTTCTCCTGAGTGTCTAAAAAGATGGTTCCCCCGACCTGTTCATTCACTAGCAGCCTAAAGTGGAGTGCTCAGCACACCATGGATGCCCAGCCCAAGAGCTTTTCATATTTTAATTATTTTTTCCAACATACATTATGTTGTATGCAAAATAGATACATATTATATGCTATTATGCAAAATTATATATGCATGCAATATTGTATATATGTATACAATGTGTATATACATACATATGTGTATATATTTATAATTTTTCAATTTTTAAGTACTGTGAGAAGCACCAAGAAATCCTGGCCCTTTTACCTTTTCTCCACCTTTTCTACTCTTTTTTTCCCCCCCTGTGGTATTGGGAACTGAATCCAGCGGCATTCGACCTCTAACCTACATTTCCATCCCTATTTTATTTTATTTGAAAACAGGGTCTTGCTAAGCTGCTGAGGGCTTCAGAAGTTGCTGAGGCTGGCTCTGAACCGGAGACCCTCCTGTCTCAGCCTCCCAAGTACTGGGATTACAGGCGTGTGCCACACACCCGGCTTACTGTATTGCTTTTGATGCCACTAAGTTAGAGTATTCTCTTCCTGGCAAAGCTTGCCTTATCTAAGCATCACTCTGCTGCTGCAGACATCCCAGTGAGGAAGGCTGGAGGGCCACCCGCAGTGTTTGCAGGCATATTTGCAGGATGTTGGGGAGCAGAAAACCACCGAGTTCCTATTGTGTGGCTTTGTGCAATGTCTTTTAGGAAGAGTGATGGCTAGAGTTACAGAAGTATTTTTTAGCAAACAAAACAGTTATGTCTGAACACCAGGAATTCCCTGTAAATGTCACAAGTCATTGCATAGAAGAAGGTGCCATTTTCTATGAACACAGATGTAGTAAAAAGAAGAAAATAAAGAAAAAGACATAACCATGTATTAAAAGTGAATTTCCAAGCTGGGCGTGATGGCGCACGCTTGTAATCCCAGCATTTGGGAGGCTATGACAGGAGGATCGTGATTTGCAGACAGCCTCAGCTACTTAGTGAGGCCCTCTGCAACTCAGTGAGACCTTGTTTTAAAATAAAGAATAAAAAATAGGGCAGGGAGTGTAGCTCGGAGGTAGAATGCTCCTGGGTTGTATTCCTCAGGACTGTAAAATAATAATAATAATAATAATAATAATAATAATAATAATAATAATAATGTGAATCTCCTATTGAAGCTATTTAAGGATTTTTCCAACCCTCAGTGAAAAGGAACTGGGGTTAAGCTCAGAACTGCTTCATATCTTAAAAGTTTTAAAAGATGAGAAATTAATTGCATATATTGTTAACTGTGCATGACTCATGCCGCAACGCGAATTCATTGTATCCAGAGAATTTCCTGTGGTCCTGATAACATTCCAATCAGTATCTACTTTTATTGAATGTCTTCTAAGTATTAAACCCTGTGCTCTAGGCACACAGTGTAAAGCGCCGCATTAAATACATCCGCCTACGCATGGGTCTACAGAGTATGTGGTGTTTATATATATCTATTTACCTGTCTATCTAACTACATAATTTTCACTGAAAAACAAATTTAAGACTATGTTCATTTTGTGGTTTATAAAAACTGAAGACAAGCAAGGTCATGTTGATCAAGTGACTAAAAGCAGGCCCAGGTTCAAAGCAGACCTTTGGATTTTAGATTCTGTGATCTGTGCAGGGTAAGTCCTCCCTTTCCTGGCTGAGCTGGTTCCAGTGGCTGTGCTGCAGGAGGAGGGGTCTCCTGGAAGCTGGGGCCTCAGCTGGGTGGGTGGGAGCAGAGAAACTCACATAGAATTGAGGATGGCAGGAGGCTGCACCCACAGCAACAAACCTTTCAGTGTCCATGACTGGAGTTCTCTTTTGCTTTTAGAAAAAGGCAGGGCTGGGAGAAGATTTCACAGCACAGGTCAAGGTAACTAATAATTGCTTTGGCTCTGGGTGGTCTTTTTGACAGGCAACTGCTGTTTCTCAACATAGAACTTTCCCCCTGTTTTGGACACCGAGCTGGTGAGAAACCTTCTGAACAAGGGAAACCGAGTCTTGAACCATGGGCTTAGGAGAGAAAGCCCCATGCAGGTGAAACCTGCTCACCAGACCAGAACTGGGTGCTCCCAGCGCCTGGTCTCATAGGACTGGATATGACCCACACCACAGGAATGTGCCTCAGGGAGTTCGGATCAAAGCTCCTGAGACAGTGCAAAATGACAGCTGCGGGGAGGAATCAGTTCTGACCTGCCAGAGCACAGTCGGGTGACACTGGTTAACCAAGAGTGTACGGTACTGTGAACTTCAAAGTAACTAGAAACCCGGGTGTGGTGGTGCCTGCTTGTAATCCCTGTACTTGGGAGGCTCAGACAGGAGGCTCGCAGGTTCAAGGCCAGCCTCAGCAACTCAGCCAGACCCTCAGCAACTTAGCAAGACCCTGTTTCAAAATAAGAGTGAAATAGCTGGGTGTGGTGGCACACGCTTGTCATCCCAGCATTCGGGAGGCTGAGACCGGAGGATCATGGTTCGCGGACAGCCTCAGCTACTTAGTGAGGCCTTTTGCAACTCAGTGAGACCCTGTTTCAAAATAAAAAATAAAAAAAAAATAGGGTAGGGGGTGTAGCTCATGGTCGAATGCCGCTGGGTTCCATTCCCTGATCCGCAAAAAAAAAAAAAAAAAAAAAAAAAAAAATAGGGCTGGGGGTGTGGTTCATTCCATATATACTGTGTATGTATATATGTGCACGATTATGTATATGTCTTTACATGTCTATGTATATGTGTATGATTATGCATATATATATATATATATATCATCAAAGCAAATCAAAACCAAACCAAAAGGCAAGGTAAGTAGAATAAAGGACTTGCAAAGTTCTTTGCACCAAAATAAAGGCGTGAAGTGATGGATACACTAATCACTCTGAGTTTATCATTATACAACGTATGCTTGCATCAGAACATCCTATTATGCCCAATACATTTGTACAATTATGTCAATGAAAATTTTAAAAGGCCAGAAATAAAAATAAAAACCATGAAGAAAAGAGAGCAAGTACAAATGGCAAAACAACAAAAATAAGAAAAAAACAGCCACCACCAATAAAAGAAAACCAAAACCAAAGTCAAGCCAAGCACCCCAGAAGCCCAGCGTGCTGCTGTGGTTTAGCCAGGTCCCCGGTGGCGGTGGCGGTGGCGGTGGCGGTGGTGGGCTTGGGTCCTGCCTGCGCGGCGGTGGTGGCAGGTGGTGGAGCCGTGGGAGGCGGGGTTTAATGGGAGGACATTGGCTCCCTAGGGTGTGGCCTTGAAGCTGTCATTGGGATCCAAGTCCTGTCCTCTTTCTCTCTTTGCTCCTGGCTGCTGAGAACAAGCAGCCTTCTCCACCATGGGCTCTGTCTGCCATGATGTTCTGTCTCCACACAGGTCCAAAGGCAATGGGGCCAAAGGACCATGGACAGAAACCTCTGAAACCATATACACAAACTAACCTTTCTCCCTCTTAAGTGAATTATCTCTGGTGTTTTGTTACAGTAATGGAAAGCTGACTAATACAGGTATAAAGTTTTTTTATTGTTTTTTTTTTTTTGGTAGGGATAACAATTGCATAGAATGGATGTAGAAGAGGAGAAATAAAAAGGAGAGTAAAGCAGTCAGAGAGAAGAGGGAGAGATGTGAATGGGGGTAAGGAGAGAGGGAGAATATGGGCATCATGAAGACCTGGAAAAGACAGGCTTGTAAAATGATAAAGGACAGAGAGGACATTAAGAAAAAGACCCCATAACAGTAAAGTAAGGCACCTCCTGTCCAGCAAACCGTGATCTTGTGCCCAAGATCATTGGTGTGTCCCATCTTGATTCTTAGCAGTGCTCTGGAGCTAGCCAGACTGTATATGATAACATGTGTCCTCAAGATGTCCCTATAGATATACTGGCTAGCCTGGTGCAGTGGCACATGATTGTAACACCAGCATTTGGGAGGCTGAGACAGGAGGATCATGGTTTGCAGACAGCCTCAGTTACTTACCGAGGCCCTTTGCAATTCAGTGAGACCCTGTTTCAAAATAAAGAATAAAGAAATAGGGCTGGGGATGTCACTCAGAGGTAGAATGCCCTGGGGTTCCACCCCCAGCACAATACACACATACACACACACACACACACACACACACACACACACACACACACTGGCTATCAGGAAGAAGCACAGTAGTAGACTTAAATATTCTTTTTTTGGCACAGGGAGTAAGAACACAGGGAAGAGAAAAAGATGGAATCAGATGGATTCCACAACTACTGTACCAGAAAATGCCCAGATGCTGTAATTCTATTGCTATATTTGACAGAATCAAGGCTAAGGGATGCTGAGAGAATATGTATGCTTTCGACTGAGCAACATCTCACAGCTCTATGTTTTTTTAAAATAGAATTTTATGAACTTCTGGGAAGATGGCGACTGGGAGAAGCAGCACATTCCAGTCCTGCTCACACCCCATCTCCATTGCCTTAAAAACAGCGTTCTGCAAAAGCCAGAAGACACCAAAACTATCACGAAAAATATCATGATAATATCACGAAAAATATCATGATAATATCACGAAAAATATCACGGTAAGTACAAGGCAATCAGAGAGCAGAAAAGAAACCCTCCCACCTCGTGGCCACGGGCACCACAGCAGCACCATCTGTTTCACTGCACCTAGAGACAAACAGGAAAACAACCAAGGGCCTGAAGTGAGCAGCTGCAGATCATCGGAATTGTAACTCATCAGTTCCTCCTGCGCAAACACCGACTACAACTTGCAGCAGTGGCGGCTGAGCTCATCACGCCCTCCAGAGATCCAGAGCAGGCACAACACCACCAGAAAAGAAACCCACCTGCCTTGCAGCCATGGACGCCGTGGCAGCTCCATCTTACCTCACTGCACCTGACTCCTGGGATGAATGGAAAAACAATCAAGGACCTGAAGTGAGCAGCTGCAGGTCATCAGAATTGTAATTCATCAGTTCCTCCTGCACAAACACCAACTACAACTTGCAGCAGTGGTGGCCGAGCTCACCACACCTCCAGAGATCCAGACCAGTGCCCAACAACACAAGCCAGTAAAATTCGAGATACATTTTAAGAATTGCATACTGGACTGACCTGCTGTGGTGGCCAGCGCCATCTCAGGCTGCCGGCCCAAACCACGACTGTCGGCTCTGGCTCCACAGCCCCAAGAAATTCCGACAAGTAATCCAAGCAGAGCTCCAACATTTTAAGTGATCCAGGATGGAGAAAAAGATCCAAAAGCCTGTGGGCTCACCAGAAGTCAGCACTGGAAGCTGCACACTGTACCCTCCAGAGACCCGGCCCACAGGACAGCAAGGTAACTGTATTTCAGCAGACGACTGCCCAGAGCAGCTGTGGGAACCCTGGCAGGCTAAGATCTGGTGGCCCATCCCAGAAGTAGTCCACTTAGAACCTCCAGAGACACAGGAAAGGCCCACAGTGCTCAGCGCATGGTACCTGCACAGGGTCACAGGGGGTAGCTCCAAGATTACACTGGATGTCCTCTGCTGGTGCAGGTAGGGAGGTGCAGGCCCAGGGTGAGAAGGTGCAGAGCCAAAGAAAGCCCAGGCCCAGGTGGGTTTCCAGCTGAATTCTACAAAACCTGAAGTGAAGAACTATATTCAATACTTCACAACTTGTTCCAGGAAATCAAAAGAGATAGAATTCTCCCAAACTCCTTCTATGAGGCCAGTATCACATTAATACCAAAACCAAGTAAAGATACCTCAAGAAAAGAAAATTACAGATCAATGTCTTTGATGGACATAGATGCAAAAATTCTAAACAAAATACTATATGCATTCAAAACCATATCAAGAGAATTGTACGCCATGACCAAGTTGGTTTCATCCCAGAAAAGCAAGGCTGGTTCAACATGTGCAAATAAATAAACGTTATTCACCACATAAATAGAACTGAGAACAAAAACCACATAATCATATCAGTAGATGCTGAAAAAGCATTAGACAAAATCCAATACCCATTCATGTTAAAAACATTGGAGAAAATTGGAATAGAAGGAATGTATTTCAGCATCATTAAGGCAGTATAAAACAAACCCAAAGCCAGCATCATACTGAATGGGGAAAAACTGCAAGAATTTCCCCTAAAATCAGGAACAAGACAAGGATGCCCACCATCACCACTCCTTTCCAATACAGTCCTCGAGACTTGCCACAGCAATAAGACAAGAGGAAGATATCAAAGGAATTAAAATAGAAAAAGAAGAATTAAAATGATCTGCCCAAGCCAGGCGTGGTGGCGCACGCTTGTAATCCCAGCATTCGGGAGGCTGAGACCTGGAGGATCCCGGTTCGCGGACAGCCTCAGCTACTTAGTGAGGCCCTCTGCAACTCAGTGAGACCTGGTTTCAAAATAAAGAATAAAATAGGGCAGACGGTGTAGCTCGGAGGTCAAATGCCCCTGGGTTCCATCCCCAGATCCCCCCCCCCAAAAAAAAAAAAAGATCTGCCCAGGACTTTCTCAGGGCACTCTCTCCTTCCCAGGATGGTCAGCCTGTGCCAGGGCCAGGCAGCTCCAGGCACAGCCAGGGAGGAGAGGAGCCCCAGGACCAGCCTCTCAGAGAATAACTTCTCTGCAGAGAGTGGGGAGAGTCAGACACGCCTGAGGCTGGGCCTGGGGTTCAAGAAGGCTGGGTCCTAAGCCCCAGGGGGAACTTTTTTCCCAGGCCTGTGAGTGGGAGGTCCTGCGGCCTCCAGCGACTGTTCTCATTCTCTGCCAAGGCCACCCTGGCATTGACATCCCCAGTCTCTGTGGGCTGGTGGTGAGGTGGCTCCTGGTAGAGCTGAGGGATGCTGTGCTGGGCAAGGACCTGTCCTCCACAAGAAAGTGGCAGAACATGCCCATGGCCAGCCTCGTGTCCATGGTGCCAGGCTCCAGCACTGCTGGGCCTGAGCATCAGCCCTGACTGACACCAGCGGACCTGGGATGCTGTCAAAGCACTCACGAGCCTGTACCCCAACTGCTAAGTTAGAAACTCTGGTGGGGGAGAGGCTTGTCTGTGTATTGTGCTTCTAGAAATTTCCCTAAGTTCCCACCTGGAGCTCAGGTGAAGAACCGAGGTTGGAATGACTCTGAGCAGAGGCCCAGGCCAGGCCCTCCCCTGACCAGCTTCACCCTGCACTCTCATGCAAGGGCCACAGATCAGAGAGATGGCTTTCCCCATAGTCTGCAGGTAATATAAGGGAGAAAAGTACCTGGACAATGTAAGCTGTCTAATGTATCAAAAAAAAAAAAAAAAAAAAAAAAACCAGGACTCCCTCCAAAATATGGAAGAGATTGGAGATAAGTCACCCTTGAAATCAGAGCTAGGCGCCCACTCTGCTTGCCAAGGAAACTTCAGACCAAGCTGAGACCGCCTGACTACAGGACTGGAAGCAGACGGGGACCCCAGGGAAGAGACCGGTGAGCAGGTGTGGGGCTCGTCTCTGGGCCATATGTGGGCACATGTTGGCAAAGCCCGTGCCTTTTCAGCCCCCGGAGGTGTCCAAGTGTAGTGTGGCTGTCCACGGAGGGCCATTTACTTAACTGAACACTGAACAAGACTGCTCTGAGCACGGGGCTCTCCCCTGTGTTGGACACAGAATGGAGAAGTCTGTGTCCAAAGTATCTCTAAGCAACCAAAGTAGGTGTCCCCTGCATGGGAGCCCGTGGTCCACTGCAGGTGACTCATCGGTGGGCTCCGCCACCCTTCACAAGGAGGTAATTCTTCTGCTCTTAAAAACACAGCTTTAAGCCGTGCGTGGTGGCGCACGCTTGTAATCCCTGCGCTTGGGAGGCTGAGACAGGAGGATCACACAGGTTCGAAGCCAGCCTCAGCTACTCAGTGAGGCTCTTAGCAATTTAGTGAGACCCTGTTTCCAAATAAAATATAAAATAGGTCTGGGAGTATAGCCCAGAGGTAGAAAGCCTCTGGGTTCCACCCTCAGTACCACTCACAGCTTTAGCTGGGAGTGGTGGCAGATGCTTGTAATCCCAGCATTTGGGAGGCTGAGACAGGAGGATCGTGGTTCGCGGCCAGCCTCAGCTACTTAGGCCCTCTGCAACTCAGTGAGACCCTGTTTCAAAATAAAGAATAAAAAATAGGGCTGGGGGTGCAGCTTGGAGGTAGCATGCCCCTGAGTTTTATCCCCAGTACCTCAAGACACAAAGAAAGAAGGAAAGAAAGAAAGAAAGAAAGAAAGAAAGAAAGAAAGAAAGAACACCCCACAACTTTAAATAGTTGGATTTTGTGACTTTTCAGCTCAAAGATGGCCAGAGTCTACAGGTTTAGAAGAGGGAAATCGTAGGCGTGTGGACTTGGCCTGGGGCCATGCAGTTGCAAGATCACAGTCTTGGCTGCCCCTGACCCACAGGCTGACCACAGGGGCTGTGCAGCGTCCAGAACAGGCCTGCCCTTGCCCAAGCCGCACTTCTACACAGGTGACCGAAATTGACCTCCAGACCTCAATTTCCCCACTGGGAAATCTGTGGGTTAAGTCTCTTTGCCAAGGCTTTTTGAACGGGTGGTGTGTGGGACAGAAGCTGCACCTTCACTGAGACTGGCAGTTATCATGACCATTGCAGAGTCTTGAGGAAAGAGATCCTGACACCCCACGCCCTCATCTGGGCTCCCACACAAAGGAACTGGGAAAACAACCAACAAACAGCTGCCTGGCATGGACAATAGTTGTGCACCAGCTGTTTAAGGAAGTGGGTCTTTCCCTTGATGCTGGACAGGTAAAATTTTATTGCCATACCATAATATTTTGAAATCTATTTGGATTTATTTCAGAGAAATATGAGCTATTTGGAGCAGCTAACCACTAAGCCTGAGCCACTTTGGGGTTCATGTTCATTGGACACAGACAAGTAAAAAATGAAACAGGGAAGCCAGGCGTGGTGCCATATGCTTTTAATCCCAGGGCTTGGGAGGCTGAGACAGGAGGATTGTTTGTGGACAGCCTCAGCTACTTAGCGAGGCCCTTTGCAACTCAGTGAGACCTTGTTTCAAAGTAAAGAACAAAAAATAGGGCTGGGGGTATAGCTCAGAAGTAGAATGCCCCTGGATTTCATCCCTAGTACCACAAAAGAAGGAAGAAAGAAAGGAAGGAAGGAAGGAAGGAAGGAAGGAAGGAAGGAAGGAAGGAAGGAAGGAAAGAAGGACCCCTATTCCTACTACCTAAGGACTAATACCAGTAGAACATGTAAGAAATTACAGTTAAAACTGAGCTTGTAGCTGGGCATGGTGGCAGGCACCTATAATCCTGGTACTTGGGAGGCTGAGGCATGAGGATTGCAGGACCTTGCAGAAACTGAGCAAGACCTCAGCTACTTAGAGAGACCCTGTTTCTAAATAAATAAATAAATAAATAAATAAATAAATAGGTCTGAGGGCGTGGCTCAGATGTAGAATTCCCTGGGTTCAATCCCCAATACCAAAACCAAACTAAACAAAATTACTCACCTTGGGCTTGAGACATCAGAGGTGTCAGGGCATTCATGAGTTGATATCAGTATGATTAAAAGTGACAGCTCTAACAGCTCTAAGTGGCCTTGGGGTTCAGCTGTCCCCTCTCTGTTGGGTGTTGGCACTCAACCTGGTTACCTGCACTGCAGACAGCCCCCTCCAGTGGGGGACTAAGATGAAAGGAGAAGCACTAGAAAGTACCGAGTCCTTGGATGTCTAGAAAGGGCCCTGGAAATGGCCAGGAGGTAGCGCTAGGGAATCCTGACTTCCATTACTTTTGTGAACTTCATAGCCCCCAAGGCCAACGAGGCCTTGGGGCCAACGAGGCCGGCATTGGAGCCTGCCGTGAGGCTAGACCGGTGCTGGGGCCAGCACAGCCGGCATCGGAGCCTGCCGTGAGGCGAGGCCAGCATCGGAGCCTGCCGTGAGACATGGCCAGTGCTGGGGCCTCCTAGGCCAGGAACGGAACCTGCTGAGGGGTTAGGCCGGTGCTGGGGCCAACGAGGCCGGCATTGGAGCCTGCCGTGAGGCTAGGCCGGTGCTGGGGCCTCCGAGGCCGGGATTGGAATCCTGCCAAGGGGTTAGGCTGGTGCAGGGGCCAATGGCCAGCATCGGAGCCTGGCGTGAGGCAAGTTCACTCCTGCGGCCTCCAAGGTCAGGACCAAAGCCAGCTTAGGGGTTAGACTGGTGCAGGGGCCAGTGAGACCACAACTGGGGCCTCCCATGAGGCAAGGCCGCTGCTTGAGCCAGCGAGGTCTGGATCAGTCCACTGAGTAGCCAGGCCACTACTGGGACCATCAAGAGTGGGATCGGTACTTGCAACGCAGCATGCACAGAGAAATATTGCAGAAAATATAAATCAGATGCTTCTCTTAATCAGCAATAACTAGGAGGAAAAGGGCAACAGGAAGAGGTTGAGCTATAGAAAGGGCCCTATAGTGAAGCAACTAATGTGACCAATCAGAGGGTATGTAATACTGGAGGACGGAGCCTCTTTAAAACGCAGGAGGTACATAAACAAATGTATCAAAGTAAATCACCAAAGAAGCATGCGATGGAGGGAGGGGGAGGGAATGGGATGGGGGCTGGAGGAGGGCTAATTGGATGATGTGTGCTTGTATATCCTCTCAAGTCTTGTACTCCAATGTGATTGATATATGACTACAATGCACCAATTTAAAAAATAAATTAATAAAAAAAATCTTCAAAGTAAATCCTGGAGAGTAAACATAAAAATGTCATCATAAGCTGGGCGTGGTGGCGCACGCTTGTAATCCCCGCGCTTGGGAGGCAGAGACAGGAGGATTGAGCATGTTTGAAGCTAGCCGCATGCGCTGGCTTAGGAGACCCTGTTTCCAAATAAAATATAAAATAGGTCTGGGAGTGTAGCCCGGAGGTTGAAGGGCTTCCAGGAACCCCAGTACCACCAAAAAAATAAAAAAAAAAGTCATCATTAAATAGCACGCACTAAGGTTTGAATGTGGTTGGCTCCCGCCCCCCCCCCCACCGCTGAAATTGTGCAAGAGTTAATCCCTAAATCATACGTCAGTGAAAACTATCCAACTATGGGGTTTAGAGGTGGGGCCTTTGGAAAGTGATTAGGTTTAGATAAAGACTTTAGCATGAAGCCACCATGATTGAATCTTGGTAGCTTTCTAAAGAGAGGGACAGAAACCAGACATAGACTTGTGTGCGCCTGTCTCCCACAATATGATACTCTGGGTTACCTTGGAGCTTGCCAGAACTGAGCCACTGGCAGAATCGTGCTCTCCAACCTCCAAAATTGAGCTAAGAAAACCTCTTTTCCTTTCAAAGTTAGATTGCCTCAGATATTTTGTTGTAGTGCTGAAAATCTCGTTAACAACATAAAAACCAAACTATTTGAGATAGAGGAGCCCCCAGACAGATGGCATTTTGATAACAATGCCATACACATTTTCCTCCTAAAATGCTTCTACTTGCTGGGCTCTGTGGCATATTCCTGTTGTCCCAGCTACTTAGGAGGCTGAGGCAGAAAGAGTAACTGAGCTTACAAATTTGAGACCAGCTCATTGCAGTGTTCTTTGCTGGAGGAAAAAGACAATCATTTGTAGCAGAGGTCGGCAATCTATGCCCCACAGGCTAAACTGGCCCTCTGATGTTTGAGTAAATAGTTTTATTGGAGCACAGTTACCCTCATTCATTTTTTTTTATTGTCTCTGGCAGCTTCTGTGCCATAAAGGCAGACTCCAGCTGTTTAGACACACACCATATGGCTCCTAAAGCTGAAAAATATTTACTATTTGGCTCACTTCATAGTACTCACTTTAAAAAATTCTGTATTATGATATCATGGTGTATTCATCAAATTATTTTCTTCTGTAAATCTTAAGTTTAGCCATAGGTAACATTTCTTACTACTGTGAATAGAATACTTGAAAAATAATGATGTTCTCTTACTGATAATGGCTGATATTGGAAAACCTTCTGATTTCTAAATTATATGTGGTAGCTAACCACTCTCTGAATTCTCTTACTTGGTCCATTAATCTTTACTTGGGTCTCTTAAAGTTTTTGGTACATATGCTATCTGAAAGTGCTATATTTCGTGCCCTCACTTCCAATACTTGTCTGTTTTTCTTCTTGTCAAACTGAGTCAGCTCATATTTCTAGTGCAGTGCTAGTTGCCAGCAGTAGTAATAAGCATTATGTTGGGTTGGTCAGCTTTCTGCCACTGTGACAAAATGCCTGAGAAAATCAACCTACAGGAGGAAAGGTCTATTTGGGCTTGTGGTTCAGCCCATGGTCACTTGGCTCCATTGTTTCTGGATTGTGGCAAGGATAAACATCATGGCAGGGAGTGCTTGATGGAGCAAAGTTGCTAGAAAAGAGAGAGGGGGGAGAGAGGGAAAAAGAGAGAGAAAAAGAGAGAGAAAGAGAGAGATGACAAAATATATTCTTTGAGAGCATGTCTCTTATGACCTATTTCCTCCAACTAAGGTCAACCTCCTAAAGTTCCCACTACCTCCACATAGCCCATTAAGTTATGAATCAATCAATATATTAAGCCATTCATAAAGCAGAGCCCTCATGGTCCAGTCCCTTCCCAAAGGCCCTACCTCTGAACAGTGTTCCCCTGGGGACCAAACTTCAACACATGACCTTTTGGGGGCCATTTCAGATTCAAACCACAACAAGCATAATTCTGTTATTTCTAAAATGGCCTTAACTTAGTCACTCAGAGTTCAAGAACTTCCTGCTAGTTTTAAGAACCCCAATTATAAAGAGTTTCATAGTCTCCTAACTCATCCCTCCCAATCAGCTCACTTTATAGAAGACAGCTGCAGAGAAAACAGCCAAGATGTTCCAGTAGGATTTCTTATCTGCCCTACTTGGGTTGGTTGGGTTTAAATCACAAATTCTCTCTATTCCCTAGTCACTGTGATATTGGCTGGGATATATAAACCTTTTTCTCTTCAGGCACATAAAGAGAAGTATAAGAAATACAAATTTTAAAGCTAAACAAACTAAAAAAACCAATGAGAAAATGGGTCATAGGATGAACTTTAGACAAAGAAGGAGATACTATAGATGAGCAAATATGGCAACCAAACTGAGGGGGAGAGGAAGGGGAAAGAGGGGAATTCCCTATGTACATGATGTACATTCACAAGCACATCAAAGTCAATCACTAAGCCAAACATGAGAAGGAGGGAGGGCGGAAGGAATAGGGTGGGAATGGGGAAGGGCTAAGTGAGTGATGAGTGCGTGTATGCCTCTATCGTCTTGTACTCCTTTAAGATGTAGGACTATGCCGGGCGTGGTGGCGCATGCTTTTAATCCCAGTGCTTGGGAGGCTGAGACAAGAGGATTGCACAGGTTTGAAGCCAGCCTTAGCTACTCAGTGAGGCTTTCAGCAACTTAGTGAGACCCTGTTTCCAAATAAAGTATAAAAATAGGTCTGGGAGTATAGCCCAGAGGTAGAAAAGCCCCTGGATTCCACCCCCAACCCCAGTACACACACACACACACACACACACACACACACACACACACACACACACAAGATGTATGACTACAATGGACCAATAAAAATAAAAAAATAGAAACAATTCTGTCTAAGGGGGTGACAAAGAAAAGTGTTGAACGTGAAGACAGAAGGTTCAGTAAATGGCATGGTCTCTGTCCTGCCTCTAGTAGACCTGGTGACACCTGAGAGGGTCCTCTGAGTCTCAGTTCTCTCAGTTGTAAGATAGGAATGGTACCCAAATTGTGGAGTTGTCATGAGAATAGAGATAATGCACAATCATGACATTGTGACTGTGTGGGTTGAATAAACCCACACAGTCAACCAAACCTTCCTCAGCTTTTTGAGGAAACTCCATTGAGTGCTTAAAACATGAGCATCTGCCAGGCGTGGTGGCGCACACATGTAATCCCCACCCTTGGGAGCCTGAGACAGGAGGATCGCGCAGGTTCGACGCCAGTAAAAGACCCTGCTTCCAAATAAAAAAATATAAAAATAGGTCTGGGAATGTAGCCTGGAGGTAGAAGGCCCCTGGGTTCCATCCCCATTACCACCAAAAATAAATAAAAAAATAAAAAAACATGAGCATACTGTGAACACAGGCATCAGTTGACTGGGGCGGGTGGGGGTGCCAACTCTGGTCTTGGGTGCTAGCCTTTTGGGTGGCTTCTCTTTAAGATTTTTTTTCTTGCTGCCATGGAAACAAGCATCTTATACTATCAGAGGAGATACAATGCCAGGTCTTTGGTTAAAGTAAACCTCCCTTGGATATGAAATGACATCTTATTTTTCATTTATTTTTAGTGTATTCTCCCCATGTAAGCCCCCACCCAAGTAGGCACACGGTGATTTTCACAGTAAACAAAGGTTACTGTGAATTTAACTATGTTCCAGGTACCAGGGATAGCCTTTGGATACATGAGGGGGCTACAGAGGCCAGGCCAGATTACACGCCAACTTACATTTCTTAAAAGTATTTGACCACATTGTGGGCTAAGAAATCATTGACACCTCCCATCATCCCACTGATTATACTCCTCCTCCTTCTTTTTTTTTTTTTGTGGCACTGTGGATTGATCTCAAGAGCACTCTACCACTGAGCTGCTCTCCCAGCCCTTTTTATTTATTTATTTTATTTTGGGACAGGGTTTTGCTAAGTTTCTGAAGTTGGCCTCAAACTTATCCTCCTCCTATCTTAGACTCCCAAATACTGGGATCATAGGCATGTACCAACACACCTAGCTTATATTCACACCTTTATCATGCTATTTTGCTGGGAACTGCCACTGAATTGCTGACTAATGGCCAGAAAATGGGGCCTGATGCTTCTGGTGTTGAAGAGATTAACATAGAGCATTATTTCCCCAGCTAAGGAAGGAAATTGTTCCCTGGGCTTCTCATCTTTAAACAAGAATGCAGAGCTTGCTTAGATGAAATACAAGGACCCTGGATGTGGAGAAAGAGCTCTGGCTTGGTGCCTATCTCTCCAACTGGATCTTGGCCAGTCTGTAACTTTCTGTGTCTCAGATGTCTAAAAGAAAAGGGTATACCAATCGTTATTCCTTGTTTGGAAAAAAAAATAAAGCCTCTAAAATTTTTTTGGTGGGTTCTTTCTCTATTGATGTAGGATCAAATTATTTACATTTAGTGTGGTATGAGTCTACTTATTTCTAAAATCTAATGGATTAATAGCACTTAAGTTTGTTGTATACCAATGATGGTTATTAATATGGTTATTAAAATCATTAAAGAATTTCAATGTTTTCTTTGTTTTTTTTCTTTTTTCTTTTGGTGGTACTGGGGTTTCCTGGAAGCCCTCTACCTCCGGGCCACACTCCCAGACCTATTTTATACTTTTTTATTTTTGGAAACAGAGTCTCTTAAGCCAGCAGGGCTGGCTTCGAACCTGCGCGATTCTCCTGTCTCCGCCTCCCAAGCGCGGGGATTACAAGCGTGCGCCACCATGCCCATCAATGTCAATGTTTTCAAAACTTAAAATAGAAAGTAAAAACTTTCATGCTTTGTCAAAGTGAAGAAAATATTGTAAAGTATTCACAGTTTATCATATGCGTAGGGGATTAAGTGGGCAAAATATTTTCTCTACCACTCTAAGTTAAACATCACAATAATCCTATAAAGTTAAAGCACTTAAAACAGCTCCTGGACCAGAAATAGACCTATGTTTCTGCAGTCAATGAATATTATATTAGAGAGCAAAGGCAAAGGGAAAGAAAATGTCTTTTCAACAAATGGTGCTGAGGCAACTAAATATTCACATGCAACAAAATACAGACAGACCCCTACCTCACACCATATGCAGATGTTAACTTAAAATGGAACAAAAACCTTTACATAAGAACTAAAGCTAAAACTCTCTTAAAAAGAAATGTAAGTCTTAGTCTTTGAGACATTGCATTTGGCAATGGCTTTTTAGATATAATACTAAATGCACAATCAAGCAAAGAAAAATAGGTAAATAAGACTTCACTAAAGTTAAAAAGTCGTTTTGCATAAAAGGATATGCTAAAGAATTAAAAAAACATCTACAGAGTGGGAGAACATATTTGGAACTCATGTACCTAATAAGGCTCTAGTATCTAGTATATATAAAGAACTCACATAACTCAGCGATAAAATAATCTAACTGAACAATAAGTGAAGAATTTGAATGGGCATTTCTCCAAAAGGAAGGTGCAAATGACTAGTGAGAACATGAAAAGATTCTCGGCATCCTTACTCACTGGGGCAATGCAAATGAGTCAATAAAGTGGTTCTACTTCACATCTAGTAGGGTGGCTGTCATCAAAAAGACAGGCAGCAACAAGAGAAGGTGAAGATGAAGAGAAAGGAGAACCTTCAGGCATGGCTGGTGGGAATGTACAATGGTCTAACCACATGGAAAACTGCCTGGAAGTCGCTCAGAAAGTTAAACTTATAATCACCATATGACCCAGTCATTTCACGCCTAGCTATGTCTTGAGTGAGTTAAAACATATTCGTACAAAAACGTGTGCATGAGAGATTTTAGCACATTTATTTATTTACTTACTTATTTATTTTGTGCTACTGGGGATGGAATGCAGGGGCCTTCTACCTCTGGGTTATACTCCCAGACCTATTTTATATTTTTATTTGGAAAAAGGGTCTCAATAAGGTGCTGAGAGCCTCACTAAGTAGCGAGGCTGGCTTTAAACCCACGCAATCCTCCTGTCTCAGTCTCCCAAGTACTGGGATTATAAGTGTGTGACACCAGGCCTGGCAGCAAAATTATTTATAATAATAAAAAGATTGAGCTGGGCGTGGTGGCGCACGCTTGTAATCCCAGCATTCGGGAGGCTGAGACTGGAGGATTGCGGTTCGCGTACAGCCTTAGCTACTTAGTGAGGTCCTCCACAACTTAGTGAGACCTTGTTTCAAATAAAGAATAAAAAATAGGACAGGGGGTGTAGCTCAGAGGTTGAATGCCTCTGGGTTCCATCCCAGACCGGCAAAAAAATAAAATAAAATAAACAAAAAGACTAAAATAATCAAATGTCCATCCATTGATGAACATACATACAAGGAAATATTACTCAGCCACAAAGAGGAATAAAGTACTGTCATACTACAACACAAGTGGACCTTTAAAACATTATGTTAGCCGCACGTGGTGGTGCACGCTTGTAATCCCCACGCTTGGGAGGCGGAGACAGGAGGATCGCGCAGGTTCGAAGTCAGCTTCGCTGGCTTAAGAGACCCTGTTTCCAAATAAAAAATAATATAAAATAGGTCTGGGAGTGTAGCCCGGAGGTAGAAGGGTTTCCAGGAACCCCAGTACCACCAATAAATAAATAAATAAATAAATAAACAAATAAATAAATAAAAAATAAAACATTATGTTGAGTGAAGCTAGACATGAAAAACTGCATTTAATATGATTTCATTTTTAGTAAATTCCCAGCATAAACAAATCCATAACGACAAAAAGTAGACTAGTCTGTTGTTACCAGGACGCGGGTGTAGGGATGGCTGGCTGCTAATTGGTGATGAAGATGTTCTGGTATTAGATCATGGGCCTGGTAGTGCAATGACTACACCAAACACCACTTTCCTGTCCATTTGACCATTTCAAGTTTTATCACATGAGTTACCTCATTAAAAGAACAGCGCAGAGCTCCCTGAAGATTTTGCTGCAGTGACTCTTGGGCGTCATTAGCTGCATGCTGCACATGGGGAAGCATCTCAGAGGACAGGGCGCCTCACCTGGGGGTGCAGGCCTGGGTCACACTGTCCCAGAAACCCTAGTTTAACCGAAACATCTTTTCCTCTCAGTATTCCCTGCTCCACTTCCTGCCTGTGATTTCCAAGCCAGAGGAGGGGGGAGAGGACGCACATTGAGCTAAACGTATCTAACAAGGACATAGTTCCTGGTCACTGTGCATGCAGGTAAGACGGGCATTTACATCCACGGTTTCCCTCTGTGGTCCAGCACTCTGTTTTGTCTCCCTGGTGTTGTGTGACTGATCCTGCTTACAATGTAGTTCTGAAGAGCCACAGGGCTTTCTCATCTGAGACACATTTCTATAACTGTTCCAAAGCTCCCACCAGATTAGCACTGCCCTCTAGCTTCCGGCAGGTAGGGAGGGGACGAGAGGAAAATGTCGAAGTTCTGGATATGTTTTAAAGTACTTGTGCTGGGCGTGGTGGCGCACACTTGTAATCTCTGCGCTTGGGAGGTTGAGACAGGAGGATTGCACAGGTTCGAAGCCAGCCTCAGCTACTTAGTGAGGCTCTCAGCAACTTAGTGAGACCCTGTTTCCAAATAAAATATAAAAAATAGGTCTGGGAGTATAGCCTAAAGGTAGAAAGTCTCTGGTTTACACCCCCAGTACCACCAAAAATACTAAAAAATAAATAAATAAAGTACCACAGAGGCGAATCCCAGCACACTAACAAGTGATAACTCTAACAGAAGGTCCTGTGTTGTCAGCTTCTGTTTCTGTAGCAAATGCCACCGACAAGTCCAGGAGGCGAGATTTCCTGTGGTTGGTTTCAGAGGTGTCCAGTCATGTTTCCTGGGTCCTGTGCTGTGGGCTTGTGGAAGCACAGTACATCCTGGCTACGTCACGTGCAGCATGGACATCCGCCCCATACATCATGGCTACCGCTCGAAAAAAGAGAGAATGACAGAGAGAAAAGAAGGGGTCAGGGTTCCAGTATCCCTGAAGGGATATGTGCCAATGACCTAACTTCCTCCCGTCAGCTGACCTTTTAATAATGCATGAACTGAGGACCAACACATGAGCCTTTGGGGGTGTTTCCAGATCCCAACAGCAGCAGTAGTCCCAGCAACAGGATGCAGAAGTGGCAAAGAAGTTGTAGCCAGGGCATACCGTTGGGGGACAGCACACGTCCAGCTACTCGGGGAACAGTTCGGAGGCTCCGCCAAACACTCAAAATAGATTTACCATCTTTGGCCATTATACTTGTAGGTGTATATGTGAAAGAATTGAAAGCAGAGTCTCAGATTCCTACATATCTAAGTTCCCAGCAGTACTACTGACAATAGCAAATAGGCAGAAACAGTCCAGAGGACCCCTGGTGGGTGGACAGAAAGGCAAAATGATGACTCTGTGTACAATGCATGTTATTCGACTTTACAAAAAAGGTGTATTTGGACACATGCTACAGTATGGATGAAACTTGAGGACACTATAATAATCTCAGTGAAATAAGCCAGTCACAAAAGGATAAGTATTGTGTCATTGACACATGTGAGATGTCAGAGCAGTTGGATTCATGGAGATTAGTAGAATAATGGTGGCTGGCAGAGGCAGGAGAGAATGAGGGGTGTTAATGCTTAGTGAGGACTGAGTTTTAGTTTTACAAGATGAAAGCATTTTGGATGGTGGCAGTAGCTGTACACTATGAATGCCTTTAAGTCACAGTAAACAGTAAGTACTATAGACTGAAGGTGGTTAAAATGGAGCGAGGTACAGGGATACATGCCTGTGATCCTAGTACCTGGGATGCTGGGACAGGAGGATCGCAGGGTTCGAGGACAACCTTTGCAAGCATCAAGACTCTCAGCAACCTAGCAAGACCCTGTTTTAAAAAAAAAAAAATAAAGCCTGGCATGGTGGTGCCCGCTGGTAATCCCCGTGCTTGGGAGGCTGAGACAGGAGGATCGCGGTTTGCAGCCAGCCTCAGCTGCTTAGTGAGGCCTTTTGTAACTCAGTGAGACCCTGTTTCAAAATAAATGATAAAAAGCCGGGCATGGTGGCGCACGCTTGTAATCCCCGTGCTTGGGAGGCTGAGACAGGAGGATCGCACGGGTTCGAAGCCAGCCTCAGCTATTTAGTGAGGCTTTCAGCAACTTAGTGAGACCCTGTTTCCAAGTAAAATAATAATAAAAAAAAAAAGGTCTGGGAGCATAGCTCGGAGGTAGAAAGCCTCTGGGTTCCACCTCCAGTACCACCACCAAAAAAAAAAAAAAAAAAAAAAAGATAAAAAATAGCAAAATAGCACTGGGGGTATAACTTGGTGGTAGAATGCCCCTAGATCCCATCTCCAATACTGCAAAATATTAAAAATTAAATAAAATAAAGCTGGGAATGTAGCTCAGAGGTAGAATACTCCCAGGTTCAATCCTTTGTATCACTACCACCACCAAAATATAAAAAAGAAAAAAGAACAGTTAAAATGGTAAGTTTTTAAAGGGGTACTGAGCATTGAACCCAGGTGTGTCTATCTCTAAATGACATCCCCAGCCCTATTTAATTTGGAACAGGGCTTCACTAAGTTGCTTAGGGTCTTGTTAAGTTGCTGAGTCTGGCCTCGAACTTTCTATCCTCCTGTTTCAACCTCCCAAATGCTGAGATAACAGTTGTGCGTCACCAAGTCTGGCTTAAAATGGTGAATATACTGTTGTATCTTAACACTTAAAAAAAAAAAAGCAAGAAGGTGTGGAAGTTGTGCCATCTTGCCTTTCCGTAGGTGCGGGGCACCTGTTGGCCTGTTCTGAGGCCCTGGCACCTCAGGCCCCCGGCTCCCGGTGGCCAGGGTCTTCTATGCTTGCCGCAGCTGCTATCAGGGCCTCTGGCCAGTCCTTGAACTCGCTGCGACCTTTATGAGGATCACTCCACTCCCCCACAGCCCGGCTGCTATAAGTAACAGTGACGAGGATAACCAGAAGAGCTGCGTAGGAGGCAGCGGGAGGCCCCGTAGACTCCCAGGCGCACTGTGGACTGAGGAATGCTGTGTGTAGGGGCTGCTTTTTGTACTTGCTGCTAATAAATCATCATAATTAAATATGGCTCCCCGCTGTTTGAAATCCATGCCTTTCATTTCGTGCCGCGTTTAAGAAGGACGAAGGAAATGGCTGAGTGTCCTCTTTCTTCACATTCACCCAGAGCACAGGGCCACAGGGCCTCTTGCTTCCCACGGCTCCCGGGGCCTGGGTCTGTTCCCCATCTCCACCTTTCTGCACGGTGATGGTGGGCCTGGACACAGATGAGCCTGGGGGTCGAGTGACAGTCACTGGCACTTGTCTCTCCAGGCTGAGCCCCCCACGTGCCCCCTTTCACTTAATCTCACAACACCTTTTTGTTAGATAAGGGACTAGGCTGAGAGCCTGGCCCTGGATGTTATTACCACAAGTCCTTTTTAGCACGTGCATGAGTCAGGCTTGGCTAAGCTCGGCTTGCTCACAAACATCCCCCAGATCTCAGTGGCTCCACACTGTTCACATTTATAACTCACATATACAAAATCTGCCGTGAGCCTGTGTCTGTCCAGGGGAAGCCATCTTCCAGCCCTGTAGCCACTCGTGTGTCTGGGTTTGATCAGCCATGGGGGAAATGCATGAAGATCTTTTACTCATGTGTTACACTTTTGCACAGAAGTGATGGGCACACGTTCTCCCCCAGTTTATTATACAGAGCAGCATCATTTCACTACAAGAATCTTGGCTGCACAGCTGCATTTTCCGAAAGGAGAGCTGAGCATGGGTGAGCTCCGAGGATGTCTCCAGATGCATTTCTTCGCCTGGGCACCACTGGCCTTTAGGGCTGGTAACTCCTTTGCCGCAGAGGCTGTCCTGGGCATTGTGCACTGCTTAGCAGCATCCCTGGCCTCCACCCACTGGGTATCAGTAGCACCAGCCAAGAGCAAAACCAGACCTGTGTCCAACACTGCCAGGTGTCCCTACAGGAGCCCAGTAGAGAATCCCTGGTCTATAGCAAGCCGTGTCTATGGGCAAATTACTCAGCGTTCTGAATCTTTTAGTAATTCAGAGTTAGACATCATTCAGCCAATGGAGGACCCAATGTTGTTGAGACATGTCACATAGCTCCCTGTTCTATCCCAGCGACTGCCTAGGAGAAAGCTCTCAGTATTGACTGAGGTGTTAAATGAATGAATGAACCAACGATCAGTCATTGCGTAGGACAGTGCTGAGTTTGGGACAGTCCAGCCCCATCTCTGATTAACTACACAGAGCACACAGAGAAGGTCCTCTGGACCACTCCAGAAGGCCGAAGCGAGGGAGTCCAAGAGTGACCACGCTGCATCTCTCTCTGCCTGATGGACAGTGTCACCAATAGGACTTTGCTCAGCACCAGCTTGGCGCTCAGGCTCTCAGAAGGGCTGAGATGGACGCTGGTCCCAGCTCTGCTCATTCCTGGCCCTAGCCAGAGTTTCCTGGAAGGAAGGACTGCCTGGGAGGAAGGACCACCAAGAGGGGCAGGTGTCGGGCTTCGTGTGGGAAGGGCTTGCCTGGAGGGCTCAAGGGAGAGCCCTGGGGTACTCTAGTATCGCATCCAAGGGGACCCATCTCAACTGTTCTGGCTTTGGGCACAGATTCCTGTTCCATTCACACCAGGACTTTCTCCCAAGTCTGGGGCAGGGCTCCTTCCCCAGCCCAGCTCCCTCCAGGTGCCTCTGACTCTTGATGAAGTACCCTGGGCTCCACGCCCTGTTACTGGCTGCCAGCTCCCTGGTATCTGTCCACTGTGCTCCAGGGGTGCCAAGGGGCCTTTGACTCTGGCTTCAGCTGCGCCCTTACCTCTTTCTCTCATCCCAAGACCTCCTTGTACTCTCTTCAGCTCTCTGAGGCAGGAGAGAGGATGCTGAGTCCACCCTTCTATGGTCCTAGTGATGTGGGAAGAGGAGATGCTGAGGAATCTGACACACTGGAAGCTGATCCCAGCCCTGCCCTTCCCAAGCCTTCATCCTTCAATTTCATGACATAATAATTATATTGTACTCCAGTGTACTGTAACCACATATCATGGCATATAACCCTCTTCCTCTTGTCCTGGGGCATGGGGATCCTGCTTTACAGCTGTCCAAGTCATGCTTCTTCCATGAGTCTCTGACAAATTGTACTCCATGCAATCTTAGGTCCACCACCCTCTTTCTTTGGTCGACTGGCACCTTCTGCCTTTAGCAGTATGTTGTCATACACTGGGTTTTTTCCAAACATAAGTTGTCGCGTCCCTCGACCAGCGATTAAGACGCAACACGAAGCTCTTCTTGCAAGCCGTTTATTCAGGATACAAGTCGAAGAAAATGGCAGAATGGCGGAATGGCGGAATGGCGGAATGGCGGAATGGCGGAATGGCGGAATGGCGGAATGGCGGAATGGCGGAATGGCGGAATGGCGGAATGGCGGAATGGCGGAATGGCGGAATGGCGGAATGGCGGAAATCTGCCTTGCGCAGGGCATTATAAACATTAACTCTCCCAATCACTTCCTGCCACGTCTCACTCACTCATTGGCTCATGCTTGTCAGGCCACCACCACGTAATGCGTTACATAACTTTAGCCTCCAAATATGGAGTTGCTTCCTGCACAGCCATGTGTCAATCAAGCTCAGAGGCAGGAAGCCGGCGCCATCTTCTAGTTCAGAGGCAGGAAGCAGGCGCCATCTTCTAATGGCGGCTCGCCACAATAAGTCACTATTAATCCGCAGTATGTGGAGCCCATGAGCCTTGGGATCAAGTTTAGTAGCATCGTCTCTGTGGTGGGGAGATGGCCGAGTCTTACGAATGCCCTAAAGAAATTGCCCAGCTCTTAGAGGGCTCTTAGAGGGTCTACTTTCCTGCAGGTATTTGTTCACTGGTCCAGCTTCCTGGGCTCACTCGTGTCTGGTATGAGTAGGACATGGAGAGCCAGATGTGAATGCTATTTAGCTCCATCCATGTCGCTCAGGGAATCAAGAGAGGGGAAGCGAGTGGGGCCAAGGGAGCATTCTGAGCCGGTGCACAGGAAGGGTTGTCAGGAGGGACCTGCCTCCCACGGACAAAGGGCCACACACTCTAGCCTGCCTCCAGCCCCAGCCCACACAGCTGGTGAAGACCAGAGGGGAACCCAGACGAGCTGTCTGTTTGGAAAGTCTGGCAGCCGCTGACGCTGGGCCGGCCCCGCAGCGATCCCATGGAAGAATGCAGTTCACATCATTTAGAGATGAAGTCATGGGGACTCTTTCATACTGCTTACATTTCATGTAACCTGAGACTTTTACACAAGCAAGTCTCTGCCTTTGGATTAAGAAAACACACAAACCCAGAAACCTCCTCTTCTCCCCTTTTCTTTGATCTGGTGACAGAGTCTCTTTTGCCCATGGAAGCCGGCGGTGGGAGTGGGGCTCCAGGCCCACCCTGGCCTGGCTCTGGAATTCCAAGAAATGAGGTTGAAGGGCAAAAACAGATGAGGCAAAGGTGGGGAGAGTATGAGGTGCCCATCAGGGCACGGGGCAGACAGGGATGGTCCATGTCTGGTCCTTGTCATCGGCCAGCTCTGGGATGTTGCCAGGAGCTGTGCCATACGGCAAGGGCAGGCTCAGCTCAGTGGGCTGCATGTCCCGTGGGTCCCGGGGACATCCACAGCCACCTGCGGGGAGCTCTGTAGCAACCAGACCAAGCCACTTTGTGACAGAGGCTGCCCTTCCAGGAGCCCAGCATCCTGAGAAACCCAGTGACCTAATCTTCAGTTTCACGTGGAGATGTGTTTGTATCTGAAGGGATGGATTTTTGGCTTGTGGTATGTCCAGGAAATCACTACTGGAGCACCATATGCTGGGCAGAAAGAGGAAGGCTGCCTCATCCTCAGCGTATCCATTTCTGCCTGGGAAGTGGTCTCTACACCTCCTGGAAGATGATTCTGCCTTTGGCCAGCAAGACAGAATACTGAACGCAGAACACTGGAGCCAGGAATATCGCCAGGGACGTGTTCTGTCCAATGCTCAGAGGGTGTCCTACTAGGAGCACAAGGAAGTTTGGCTTTGCAGAGGAGAACACAGAACTCCTTTTCTTCCCAACAGTCTGTGTTTCAAACTCCGATTAAATAAAACAGGGATGCCTACGTTTTCGAAGGATTGCTTTGCCCCTCCCCTGGTGGACAGTCCTTTATCTTTACTGACTTATACTTGGGAGACAGACCAACAGCCTGTAGTACAGGATGTAATAATAAGAGCAAATTTAAAATAAAAAGGAAGAAGAAATAAGACAGACCATATTGTCCAATAGCTAAGATTTAAGACTTTGACCATAGATAAAGCTCGGTGTCCTCTGGCACGTTACTGAAGGCACCTGTGCCTCACATTCCTCGCTCCTGAGGTGAGGGTATCCTCCAGCCTCCCTGATAGGGTTGGTAGGATGGATGAGACTTCCCCCAGAGAAGCACCAGCGCTAGTACCCTCCTGTGCACACCCATGGGGATGCAGCGAAAAGGGACCAAGGAGGCTGATTCTCCCCAACCAGACTAGCCGGCACCAAAACGGTTTCCCAACTCTGTTTTTTTTTTTTTTTTTTTTTTTTTTTTTTTTTTTTAAACCAGAGAACCCTTCAGCTCTGCCATAAAGCCAACAAAGAGTTTGCAACAGGGGCTTATCTTCCTTGGACAATTTAACATCCAGCCAGGCGTGTCTGCAGCCCTGAGCCAATTGGAGGCAGTCTGGCCAGATGTCGAGGGCTAAGCCGATTACCCTGCACTTTGCTGCTCTGGTTTGGAAAGATGTAACGAGTGCCATTAATGTGTTAGTCCGTAGAGAGCGGGGTTAGAACCAGGGCATGCTCGTTGCAAGCCGGACCAGTCCTGAACTTTCTGTAACCTGGTACATTTTTCAGTGTCCTATTAGGAGGAAATTGAAGCTCTGCCGGACTAGTTATAGATTAGCAATAGGAAATCTTATTATAAAAGCGTAAAGGAGTGTTCCCATTTCTTCAACATTCAGAGCAGCATCAGCTTGTAACTTGACATTAAGCGCAGGAACCAGACTTCCACTGCCATCGTAATGAACTTGCCGAGCTGTTTTTGCTGCAATGAATGGCACTCATTTCTGGACGTAATTGATGCTAAGTAGCCATAAGGGCCCTAAGATCAGCAAATGCGCAGGGCTGAGGACTATGGGGCTCAGCGACTCTCAGGCTGAAAGCCTTTGTCCCCTCGCCGTCTAAGCTCTCTTTCTGCTTGTGTTTATACAATGGCCAAAAGTTTAAAATGCTTGTTCCTACGCCTCCCCCACCTTACTTTGCTTTCTGTTTAAGACTCTGTTTATCACACATTAGTCAGAGAGGGTATTTTTATTTTTCAGTATTGGGGATGGAACCTAGGGGCATTCTACCTCTGAGCTAGACCCCCAGCCCTATTTTTTTTTTTTTTTTTGGTGGTACTGAGGGTAGAACCTAGGGGCATTCTACCTCCAGGCTAGACTCCCAGACCTATTTTATATTTTATTTGGAAACAGGGTCTCACTAGGTTGCTGAGAGCCTCACTAAGTAGCTGAGGCTGGCTTCGAACCTGTGCGATCCTCTTGTCTCAGCCTCCCAAACGCTGGGATTACAAGCGTGCGCCACCACGCTCAGCTCTAATTTTTTATCCTTTATTTGAAACAGGGTCTCACTGAGTTGCAAAGGGCCCTCAAGCAAATAGCTGAGGCCGTCTGTGAACCGCGATCCTCCCGTCTCAGCCTTCCAAATGCTGGTGTTACAAGCACGTGCCACCACTCCTGGCTAGAGAGATTTTTTTTTTTTTAACCCTGATAGATTGTTGGTTAGAAATTCTAGTTTTTGCTGGGCATGGTGGCGCATGCTTGTAATCCCAGCATTTGAGAGGCTGAGACCGGAGAATCGCAGAGGTTTGAAGCCAGCCTCAGCTACTTTGTGAGGGTCTCAGTAACTTAGTGAGATCCTGTTTCCAAGTGAGATCCTGTTTCCAAATAAAATATGAAATAGGTCTGGGAGTGTAGCCTGGAGGTAGAAAACCCCTGGATTCCATCTTCAGTACACACACACACACACACAAAGAAAATCTAGTTTTTATATATAGAGATTTTTATATAAATTATAAATTTTCATAATTTATATATTTTTATTTGGTACGTTGTAAATTTTATATCCTATTGGGACATAAAGTGCCAGGCAGATGAACATGCATAGTTCTTGGTGCCGGCCCCACCGGGTCCCTCCCCCATTCCTCCCCCTTTCCATGCATGTCTTTGGTATTGGAATGAAGCTATAAAGAGTTTAATTGTAGAAACAATGCGATGAATATATCCCAAACGGCCAATTCCAATATCAAAGGGAATTCTAGTTTTTCTAGACTCTAGATGCTGCTGCAGGAATATTTTCAATGGAAATCACAGAGGAGATGACTTACGTGTGTATATCCATCTGGAATTCAGCTTCAGTTGAGATTTCTTATTTTCCTTTTTTGCGTGATAGAATGAAATGGGATGCATTGTGTATCCGGCAGCTAGGCTCTAGAAGCCTGCAGCATGTCCCGGGACATCTTCATGGAGTAAATGAAGAAAGGCAACAGGAGAGGAGAAGCCAGCCTTGTCTCGTATGCTGACCCCTGCCGACTACCAGATCCAAGATGGCCAGGAACTCGGCCTTCGTTGCTGGGACTCTCGTTTAATTCTGGGTAGTTATCAGTTGATCTGATTTACTTATTATACATTTTATTATATAAAACAACATTTCAATGTGGGCCACATATGTGCTCTTCTTTTATTTTTACTTTTTCTAGGACAACAACCACCAGGTCTGTGTTTTTGCTTCAAACATAACTTAGAGAACTTGAGAGTCAAAGAAAAGTCCTTCGTATATTTATGTGTATTGTAACTTTCCATTTTTTCTTCCTTCTTGATGTTCCAATATATTTCTCTCTCTCTCTCTCTCTCTTCCCTCCCTCCCCCCCTCTTCCTTTCCCTGTTTTCTGGCTTAGACAGGTCTCATTCATTCTTTTAGCCTCTACTGATGACCAAATCTCTTAGCGTTCCGTCATTTGAGAATGCCTTTATTTCCTCCTTCATTCCGGGAACATATTTCCTTTGGATCTAGAATTTTGGGCCGACAATTCCTGTCTTCTAGTCCTTGACGAGTACATGGCCAACTTCTCCTGATTCTCCTACTCTCTGGTGCCATATATTCAGTCATCTCGAGTTTTCCCCTGTTAGATATCCAACCACTTTCATGATTTTTTTTTTTGTCTTTAGGTTTTAGAGGTTGGATTACAATGCATCTCGTGTGGTTTTCTTTACATTTGTCCTATTTTGGGTATACTCTGCTTCTCAAATCTGCAGATATCTGGAAGAGTTGTTTGGTCTAAAGTTGGGGAAATTTCAGACACTGCCTCTTCATATTCTTTTAGCCCTACTTTCTTTCCTTCTTTTTTGGGTTTATGGTGACCTAGGTATTTTGTCAGCGTCTTACATGATTCTGAGGCTCCATTATGCAGTTGAGTAACATCCTTTGTTCTGTCTTCAAGTTCTTTCTTCTCTTAAACTCATCCATGGTATTGTAAACTTCATGCATTCTGTTTCCAAGGTCTAAAGTTTCTGCTTGGTCCTTCTTTATCTCTTCTCTTCTGTGACCTCCTACTTTTTAAAAATTTCTTACACGCATGTCCATAATTGCGCATTGAAACCTTTATATACTAACTGGCTGAAGATCTTTGTTCTGGGTACTTTGGCTATAGAAAGTAGGTTCTTTGTGGGGCATTATTTTTGTCTGTGCCCATTGGCATCTCCCATTATGGTTTCTCCATCTCCCTGTCTGGAAGATAAGAGGCCAGAGGAACATCTAAAGAATTCAGGTCTGGGTCTCTAGCCAGTCTGACTTCTTCCATCTCAGAGTTGTCTTGGTGTATCTTATACATGGTAGCAAGGGTTGTTGCTGCACTTAGCAGAATAGGGAAAAATGAGACTATGCCATCTTCCCTGGTTGTGTGTGTGTGTGTGTGTGTGTGTGTGTGTGTGTGTGTGTGGTCAGTGGATGGAGCCTTGGGCAGAGCAAACCAGTGGACATAAAGAACAAAGGTGAACAGAACAACAGACAGCAAGAGTGCTGGATGGTAGATTCAGGACAAGCAGCTTTTACAGAAGCTTTGCCCTCGCTTTCAAATCAGAGCTGATATGTAACTAGATCACATTCACCACATGAACTCCGATAGAAAAGAAAAAGAAACAGGGGTGTAAGAGGCTACCAACAGGAAAAGAAAAGTTAATTCCAAGTTAAAATTTAGTGCAAAATATTTCTCATAGGTGTGATGCGCAGAGAAGCAGTCCTTTCTGTATGAGGGTGGGATATGATCACTCTGCTAGTCTTTTACATTAGCCTTGGACACCCAACCAGACCTGCCCCTAGACCACATGGAAGAGATGATTGTGCCGCTGCAGAAATCCCGGATGGCTGCAGGAAGTGGGAGGGTCAGCGTCATGTGCAGTTTGGACTGGAGTGAAGAAACAAAATGGAAAGCTTGCAGATCTTTCATGAAAATCTCAAAAAGCCATGCTAAAAATGTGCATTGAATAGTCATGAGTCAATAATTTATATTGGTGCAGGACTTCACAAAGAATGATTTCAAAGCAGACTATGTATATTCGGATTCATTCCAGTTCTGTTTCTCAGTGTTCACTCTCTGCTTCCTAAACCTTCCGTTTCATAAACACATGGATGCTCATATAGGCTCTTACATAAACCTAAAACTACAATTTACACACACAAGCATGTTAATGCCAAGGGATGAAGAATCAGTAAAGAGAATTACAAAGCACAAAACAAAATTAAATATCTAGATACACTGAGAATTTTTTAACTCACCATCTTTTCTCCAAATGTTAAAGTCAACAAAGAGATCCAATTCCTTTCTTCGGGAATAAAATCATTTTAAAGGCTTTTTTTAAAAAAAGAAATTGTTTATGATTAAAAGATCCAGATGTGTTCATGTTTAAAAAAATTTTTAAGACTAAAAATGACTGCCCAAATGAGGGACTCATAAGTTTCTGTTTAATGTGATTATAGTTTAGAAGAGAATGAGACTATTTATAATCTAGGGATATTTTAGCTCTGAAATATACAAAGTTTTATAGAAGAAATTTTTGAGTTCTGGGTAGATGCAAAATTTTATAGAAGAAATTTTTGCATGTTCAGACAGTGGCAGTAGGCAATTTTACGCTGATTTTAAATTGGAACCACTGATTGAAAAAAAAACTTTTTATTATAGTTTTAAGCAAGGCCCATGGGTTTAGAGTTTAAATGTGTGTGTGTGTGTGTGTGTGTGTGTGTGTGTGTACGCGTGCGCACGTGTGTGTGTGTGTGTGTGTGTGTGTGTGTGTGTGTGTAGTGCTGGGGATTAAACCCAGGGATGTTCTACCTCTGAGCTACACTCCCAGTCCTCTTTTATTTTTTATTTGGAAACATAATCTCATTAAGTTGCTGAGAGCCTCACTAAATTGCTGAGGCTGGCTTCAAATCTGTGATTTTCTGGTCTCAACCTCCTAGTATTGAAATTACAGGCATGTGCTACTACTGACATTTTAAACTTTACTGTCGTCATTGAATTTTAATAAACATATAGACAAGTATACTGGTCATGTGTATACACGCTGCATATAAATGTACCTGTATAAACATTGTCTCTCAGGTTAAAACAAACATTGGAAGTACCTCCTCTCCTTCTCAAGGTAACTAATTTCTTGACTTCTAACACCATGAATGTGTTTTGCTTGTCTTTGAAATATTTATCTATTTATTTATTTTATTTAGTGGTACTGAGGGTTAGACCCAGGAGCCTTCTACTATTGAGCTCTACCCCTGGTCCTATTTTAATTTTTGTTTCAAAACAGGATCTTGCTAAATGGCACTCTCTTAATTTAAAAAACCAAAGTTTTTTTTTTCTATCTTTCATTTATTTATTTATTTTTGGTACTGGGATTGAACCCAGAGGCATCCTGCCGTTGAGCTAAACCTCAACCCTATTTTAATCTGTTTATTTTTATTTATTTTTGGTACTGGGGATTGGACCCAGGGGCATCTACATCCGAGCTACACCCCAGACCTTTTTTTAAAAATTGAAATAGCTCTTTCTGCAGGTTGGCTCTCTCACATCTTCTCTTTCCTTGTCCCCGCCTCTAGTCACTTTTTATTTTTATTTTTTATTATTATTATTTTTTGGTGGGTCTGGGGATGAAACCCAAGGGCATTTGACCTCTGAGCTACACCTCCTGCCCTTTTTAAAATTCTTTTATTTTGAAACAGGGTCTCACTGAGTTGCAGAGGGCCTCACTAGGTAGCTGAGGCTGTCCACGAATCGCGATCCTCCAGTCTCAGTCTCCCGAATGCTGGGATTACAAACTGGGATTAAAAGCTGACTATATGACATGAACCATACCAGAGACAGACTATGTCATGGAGCCCAGGTAGGAAGCTGGCCCTTCCCTCCCCAAGGCTCAGCGTGCAGCACGTGGTTGCACACGGCACACACGTGCGTTTGCCTGTGTGCCTGGGTCCCTCTCTGCCCTCTGTGCAGCAGGAGATCAGGGACGGCTCTTGCTGTAAAGTGCACTTATGGGCACTGCTACCATCCATGGGGTTTTTGTTCTGAATCAACAGGATGGAATAGAGTAGACGCGAGAGTGCCTGGGTTGTAGGAAGAGCCAGTGAGAGTCACTATTGTAATGATCACTATTTGGGGGAGGTGTTGTTTCTCTACAGAATGAAATTGAATTTTAATTTCATCATAATTAAAACTTAACTTGGTGGAGATGTATTTCTCTGCAAAACAGAATACCAGATAAAGCCACTTCAAGCTTCCAGTTGGCTATACAGGACATCGGTGGTTATCTGTGGGTGTACCGTAGACTAAGTTTTATGGTGGGAAGTAGTCATTTCCTAATTCAGAGTATGCTCAGCGTCCAGTCCACGGCACCAGAGCTCTAAATGTTTTCTGAGTGATGGGTGATGCAGCTTTGAATCATGGGCAAAGCACATGGCCATGGTTTTGAATGTGTCCCTGGGGAGAGCTTTCTCTAGATGTGGTCCTATGATGAGCGGAGGTGAGGATGACACAGATGAGGGAGGCCGCCTGGGCCAGAGACAAAGCTTTGTCACTTGTCACCTCTGCTCTGCGCCGCTGAATGGTGATCGGGGTCTGTGTACACAGGAAATTAGGGGCAAAAGAAACATCCGGATTCATGTCTTCCTCCCGGCCTGGCTCTCGGCCACTTCTTCCTACAGGCCCAGGACACAGACAAGCAGCCACAGATGCTCTGCCGGCCTCACCAGACAGGGAGCACCCTGAGGGCTCAGCAGTCAAAACACGAAGGTGGGTGTGGGTCGTGGACAGGGACAAGGTTGTTGCTCAAGGCAAGCAGGTTATTTCTAGTACATCCTAGTTCTGCTGTTCTTAGTATAGGCCAGATCACTTTCTCAATATAGTGTGGCGTTGAATTAATCATTCCATTTCTGATATTAAATACCTGATTATATTCAGTGCACCTTAAACACAATGCTGAATGCTTTAGGGCAGCTATCCCCTTAACCTCATTAACAGCCCACTTTACAGACAAGAAACCAAGGCCCAGAGAAGCTGCTTCACACACCAGGGCTCCAAACTTAGCTGGAATAGCAGGGTTGTGCTCTGACCCTCTGTTATTTGCTACATTAGCTGGAATGACAGTCAATGCAATTAATAAAGAACAGCCAGCCAGATACGGTGGTGCAGGCCTGTAATCCCAGAGACTCGGCTGGCTGAGGCAGGGGATAGCAAGTTCAAGGCCAGCCTAGGCAATGCAGTGAGATCATGTCTCAAAACAAAAAATACTCTTGGGATGTAGGTCAGTGGTAAAGCATCCCTGGGGTCAATTCTTAGTACCAGAGGAAGAAAAGAGAAAGCAAGGAAATTTTTTTTTTTTTTTGGTGGTACCGGAGATGGAACTCAGGAGCATTCTACCTCCAAGCTACATTCCTAGCCATATTTTTTATCCTTTTACTTTGAAACAGGGTCTCACTAAGTTGCAGAGGGCCTCACTAAGTTGTTGAGGCTGGCTTCAAACCTGAGATCCTTCTGTCCCAGCTTTCCAAGTACTGGGATTACAAGTGTGCACCACCACGCCCGGCTACCAAGTAGATTTTTAAACAAGGTTTAAAACTTTATTTTTAAACTTTGTTTTTTTTTTAAAAATTTTATTGGTGCACTGTGTTCATACATCATAATGGGATACAAAAAAAACTTTTGTAGACTTATATGCACACATTGCCAGTCAACCCCCACCCGATCCCCACCCCTTTCCCTCCCCATCCCTCCTTCCCATGCTTGGCTTAGTGGTTGACATCTAGTATTATAGCAATTTATCCAAAGTTAAAAATGATAATCTCACATAACAGTTTCATTTGTCTGATACCAAGCTTTTGATAACTTAAAGATAACATTTCAATATTTCTTTTTGCTTTCTTTCTTACCAGAGAATATTTTTTCTTTTTTTTTTTTAGGTGAAACTATCATATATTTATATATTTATTTTTCAGACAAAAATCTATCCTAATATGGAATATGGACTCTAGATACCCAAAACGATCTCAAAAAAGAATAAAGTTAAACTTTGCTTTCCTGTTGTTCTGTTGTTACTCTGGACCTGGACACAGGACATCCAGCAACTGTGGTGGCTCATGGACCGCTCAAGACTCTGGGCAGGTCGATTTAGGAAAGAGGAAAGGTTTCTTCACACTGTAGTGACAAGCATAAGGAATTCATTAGCCACAGATCAACCCTGTAAGTAGGCTCGAGAAAGACTGACACTCTCATCACGATAGACTGGTGACAGGGTCATTAGGAAGAGTGAGCCCATCTTTAAGCCTTCTTTATTTTTTCCATTTTTATTAAAAAATTTGGAAATATCAACAAGTGAGACAGAATAAAAATTAAACATGTCGCTGGGTGTGGTGACGCATGCTTGTAATCCCCGCGCTTGGGAGGCTGAGACAGGAGGATGGCACAGGTTTGAAGCCAGCCTCAGCTACTTAGTGAGGCTCTCAGCAACTTAGTGAGGCCCTGTTTCCAAATAAAATATAAAACAGGTCTGAGACTATAGCCTGGAGGTAGAAAGCCTCTGGATTCCACCCTCAGTACCACCAAAAATAAAATATGTCCAAGTGTTGGATATGACTACTGTTATTTTATTAAGTCTCCTCTAGTCTCTGTCTAGGCAAATGATTATTTATATAATTGAAGCTGTTCTGTTCAACAACTTCATAAATTGCTTTATAGTTCAATATTTTATCAAAATACCTCATCAAGGTATATAAAACTCTTTGCAACCATTTGTAAAATAGTTTAAAATATTCCAAGAGTATATGGATTATTTCCAAATATACTATGGCCGATAATTGAGCATATAAACTCTTTTTGTATATTCAGAGTTGTTTCTTTTGGTTGTTTTGTGTGCATTAAGTATCCTCTTTGGTATGATTTACTGATGTGGATTACTGGTTAAAGGATCTAAACATCATGTTAAAAGCGTGACTATCTTTCATGGTTCTTAATATATGTAGGGATCCAGTTTGACATTACGACAGCCTTCCTGGTCATAAAAGCCATTTTGCCCTCCAGGTGACTCTGCAATATATCCCCAAACCTATAGGACAAACCAAACCTCTAAGAAAGATCAGCTAAGCATGTGCCTGGAGTATCTTCAGTGATGCTTGGAAAGTTAGTAATTTTTGAGAAAGGCCAGATACCTGCCTGTAGGCTATTTGCCACCTTTGTCTAACTCGGTGGAGAAGCCTTCCCTCCTGCCTCAGGGCATGGGGACCCTCCTGTCTTGCTGCTGCCCAAGACACACTTCAGCCTGTAGATCCCAGGAAATCCTACATTGTGCAATCCTGCATCTGTCTGCCTCTTTCCTTTGGTTTTTTGGACACCTCCCTCCTTTGGCAGCTGGTTCTTGTCCAACAGGCCTGGGATTTTCTTAAATACACACTTGCCAAATTGCTTTTAAAAATAATCAACCACAGTGAGACATCACATCCCCCCACACCCATGAGAGTGGCTATTTTCCAAAAGGCTAAAGATAAGAAGGTTTCCCAGGATGTGGAGAAGGAGGAACCCTGCTATTCTTTGTTGAAGGGAATATAAATTAATGCAACCATATGGAAAATAGGATCGTGCTCCCTCAAAAAACTAAAAAATAGAACTGTGGTATGACTCAACAATCCTATTGCTGGTTATACATCCAGAGGAAATGAAATCAGACATCTGTAACCCAAACACACTGCAGTGGTGCTCACAATGGCCAAGATACAGAATGGACTTAAGTTTCCATCAACTGATGGCTGATAATACAGGGCGCACATATAACGGAGCACTATTCAGCTGTAGGGAGAACTCAGTCCTGCCATTTGGGACAACACAGATGGGGCTGGAGATCATTACATGCAGTGAGGCAAACCAGGTAGAGAAAGACCACAGGAGCTCACTCAGAGCTGAGCTCACAGAAGTTGAGATTGGGGTGGGGGGTTACCAGAGGCTGAGGAGCGTAGGGGAGTGTGGGAAGGCTGATCAGTAGAAGCTACGTGATGGTCAGAGAGCAGCAGAAAGCTGCAGTGAGCAGGGCATGGCAGCCCACGCTTTTCATCTCAGTACTTGGGAGGCTGAGACAGGAGGATTGTAGGCTTGAGGTCAGCCTCAACAACTCAACAAAACCTTCAGCAGCTTAGCAAGACCCTGCTTCTAAGTAAAAAGTTTAAAAAAAGGAGGACTTGAGGTGTATGTAGCTCAAGGTAGAATGTTCCTAGGGTTCGATCCTCAATATCCCCTCAAGAAAAAGAAAGAAAAGAAATTCTGGTATGGTATAGCACAACAGAATGGCTACAGATAAAATTATGTAGCTGTATATTTTAAAAAGCTACAACAAGGGATTTTGAAGGTTCTCACCATAAAGAATAATAAATATTTGAGGAGATAAAAACATTTTACCTGATTTAAAGTCATATAATTTATACATGAATCAAAATATCACATGTTACCCTATTAAAGTATATGATTCTTATGTTTGCGTATATTAAAAACTAATTTAAATTACAAATAATGGTTGTACAAATTTAAACATCTAGCAGTACATCAGTTTCCCTGCTTTAACCAGTTTTACACATCGTATTATTTAAAACCTCTTGTTAATTTCATAGGCAGTGAAGCAACTCATTGTCTAGATTTTTATTTCTTTAATCACTAGTTGGGTTGAACATTTTCTCATATGTAAGCCTCCCTCTGTAGTTATTTTCTTCTGCTGTGAATTATCTGTGTCTATTGCTTAGGTAGGGATCTTGTTGATTTTCTTAATTCCTCAGAGTTCTTTATGTAACAAAAATACCTGGGTTCTACAACTTTTCCTCAGCCTATTGCTGACCGTACTGCTGTCTTCAGCACAGGTGCCCTTAAAATTATGGCTAGAGATTTTGCTCAAATCTCCAGCTGATCCAAGGAAAAAAATGTCTGGTACTTATTTCTTCTCATCTCTCCTCCCTGAAGCTCTTTCTGCATCAGCTTCATCCTTTAGGAGCTGGGTCATGTTTATTTTACTTTTCACTACAATTTATTAAAATAGGGGAGCCCTCTGTTTTTACTAACAGCCCACTTCCTCCCTCCTCCCCCAAGGAAAACACAGATAATTGGCATTTCTTTCTCCGGAAAGAAGCTCTCTTGGGAGCAGGCTGTGCCCCAAAGACCCTCCGCAGCCTCGTTAATCAAACCCAAATGGCATGTGGCAGAGCCCAGACCCTGCGTTTTCAGACAGTGGGGCTCAGATTGCAGCAGCACAGGGCAGCCTGGACAGGAGGACCACAGACGCCGGGCAAAGGGACAGGCTGATGGTGGAAGGGGAAGAGAAGCATCCTGGGTAAGGGCTGCTGAAGGCCACACATTAGTCACAACACATGCAGGAAAATGCCTTCACAAAGTTCTCACAATCACTGCGTAAATCAGGACTCATCTGGTCCATTTGTAGGTAGGGAAGCCAAGGGTGGTAAGGTGGATGCTTTGCCAAGTCCTCAAGCCGGGTAGACACCTGGCCCCAGCTCGGTCTTCTCAGATGGGTAAAAAGGAGAAAGCTACACTCAGATGTTCATATACCGGATGAGACGCTACACTCTGTCCTATGCTTTTAACTTCAAAGTTCGCTCTAGCTCAGTCAAGCCCTGCAGTGTCCTAGATGGGATTTCTTTTTTCTTGTTGACACGTTTCACCCAGTTTTGTTCGAATGAAGCAAAATAACTAGGAAATGCTGGATACTGGTCTTTTGAAGATTCATTCATTCATTCTTAAAGTTAATTCATCCATAAAATGGTTTCATTCAACATAAAATGGGTTTTAAGCCTGTTGTCTCGGTACTTTTGTGACTGAGACACAGAGATCACAGGGTTGAGGCCAGCCTCAGCAACTTAGTGAGACCCTTAGCAACTTAGCAAAACCTTGTTCTAAAATAAATAAGTAAGAAAAAAAAAATATATATATATAAAGGCTAGAGATGTAGCTCGGAGGTAGAATAACCCTGGGTCCAATCAAATGAAACAAAACAAAATACCCATGACAAAATAAAACAAAACAAAAAAAACAAGGAAGATAAATCCATAGAGTATTTTAGAAAAGAGGTAAAAAAGATGTCAAGGACCCAGGGGCAAGGTATTCTTTCCTGGATCGACTGATCACTTCAATCTCTTTGTACTTCTGTTCAAGGAAGATTCAGGTCCTGGGGAGGGGCTATCCTCTGGGGTATGTTCCTCTCCCGAGACAGAGCGCAGTGTCTAATTGTGGTCTGCCTGCTCCTACCCAATGGTGGACAAGTCATACCGGATCTGTGACGGTTTCTTCAGGCCATGTTTCAGTAAGCACGGAAAGCACGAGGAATGTCCATTTCCAACTTGGACCAGGCTTCTCCAGGGAGTGGGCATCCTTTTAGCGTCTCCTGGGTCATAGATAATTACAGAGTCATAGATAATTACAGAGGATAGTATTTGAAGCTCTTGAGATAAAGTAATAGCAAGCGTGACATAAAAGTATCCTATCTGGTAGGCCTTCTGTTGGATTTCAATTTCCTCCGGGAAGCCAAGCCTCTGGAGCGCACTTTCCTGGCATCAACTTATGTGACAGCGCTGAGCAGTGCACAAGGCAGTTGGTGGTTTATAACACGTCACACGGCGTCAGTGCACCAACCTAGCCTTGGAGGCGCAGGTTTATCAGAGTGGAAGAGAGCCCGAGAGGCAGGAGGAGACCTTCGGTGGTGGAGTCTTTCTTGTGGGGGCTGCACATCTTACAATATTCCAAAGAGCTGGGTCAAGCCAAAGAAGAGTAAGTCACTGAGAAAGCCAGAAGAGTGCGGGCGAGCGGTCCTCTGAGAAAAGAGGGTTGGCCTTCCTGCACCCCTCAAGGAGCTCTAGGGACCTCTGGCTCACGGGAAGAGCGATGTTGTCTGAAAGAAGCTTCTCCCGGGTGGGAATGGAAACCTGGCATGGCCCCTCCACATAAGGAGGAATGAGAAGGAGCCCTCCTAGTCTCAGAAGCCCGACTCCATGGAGAAGAGCCACTTCAAATCCACGCTGGTGGCAAGAGTCGGCATGAGCCAGTCCATGCGACTGTGGAGCTTGACTTCATTTTTTCCCCCCAGGAGGACATTGATTTAATGCTCAGGTGTTTCTCAAGTTTCATTTTAAAGCTTCTAAAGCAGTGAAATTCTAGCGCATTGAACACCTACATAAAGCTTCGCCTGGATCCACTACATTTGCTTTCTGTCTCCTGATCTCTCTCTTGCTCCCTCTCATACACACACACACACACACACACACACACACACACTTGGAACCTTTTAAGAGCAGTGAGCAGCCGGGCGTGGTGGCGCACGCTTGTCATTAACATTTGAGAGGCTGAGACAGGGGGATCTCGGTTCTCGGACAGCCTCAGCTACCTAGGGAGGCTCTTTGCAACTTGGTGAGACCCTGTTTCAAAATAAAGAATAAAAAAATAGGGCTGGGGGTGGAGCTTGGAGGTAGAATGCCCATAGGTTCTGATCCCAGTAACACACACACACACACACACACACACACACACACACACACACACACACACTATATCACAATGTCCCTCTGGTAAATGTGTCACCAGAGATATTCTGCCGTGTGGCTACACAGCCATCATCAGGCCTAAGATGCATAATGCTGATCTTTCCCTACAAAACATTCTTTTATTTTTTTGAAGTTCCGGGGATAAAATCTAGGGGCATCTACCTCTGAGCTACACCCCCAGCCCTATTCTTTTATTCTTTATTTTGAAACAGGGTCTTACTGAGTTGCAAAGGGCCTCACTAACTAGTTGAGGCTGTCCACCACCAACCATGAAGCTTTTGTCTTAGCCTCCTGAATGTTGGGATTACTAGTGGGCACTACCACCCCCGGCTATTTTTTTTTTTTTAAAGAAAAAACAAAATCTAAGATACAAAGGTCTCACACTGTATTTGAACGTCATGTCTCTTTACTCTCATTTCATCTAGAACATTCTTCTCATATATTTTCTTTCTTTTTTTTTTCATAATGTTGTCTTTAAACTGTCAGAACTTAAACCAGTTAGGTTAACTCACTGCTAGAAAATTCAGCTGTGAGCCAGGAGTTTTGCCTATCACAGCACGATTTCAATGATATATTTTGAAATTTATTGTCTGATTGCCTCGTTCAGTACACAGAAGATCTATCAGGGTAAGAGTTCTGTCCAAGCAGAGAATAGTAGCTCAAATCTGTAATCCCAGTACTTGGGAGGATGAGACAGGAGGGCAGTAGATTTGAGGCCAGCCTCAGAAATTTAACAAGGCCCTTAGCAACTCAGTGAGACAGTTTCAAAATACAAAATAAAGTAGGGCTGGGAGTGTAGTTCCAATCCCCAGTATTCCCCCCACCTCTACGCCCGTCCCCACAGACTCGGCCCCTCTGGTGCTTACTAGAGGATAGAAAAGACCTGCTTGCTGGGTGAATGATTCCAAGTGATTCCAACGAACGATCTGTTATTATCTGATGTTTGGCCAGGAGTGGGGCCAGGGTAAATAGCAGACTTTCCCAGTTGCTGAGAATTGGCAAAATGAGGGTTTGAATCATGACCTCTGATTTCAAGTCCAAATCTTTATCTTGAAGTACTCCCCACCAGCTCTACCATCTTCTCAGAACTTCAACATTTTAGTTTCTCCATAAGGAGATTAAGGGATTAAATGATCTCATCTTGTAAATCCACCCCAGCTCTTGAAGTGCTGACAGTCTAAACATTCAGGAGCATTAGCAGGCTTAGGTCATAAAGCACAAGGAATAGTCAGTCCATGGAAAGATGCGTTTAGACCTTGGCCTCCCATCCTGGCTCCAACAACTGCTATCCAAGACCTCACATAGGGAGTCAAGGTACCGATATCTACCTCGTGGGGAAGGAGGAGGAGACCAGGATGATAAACAGCCAGCTTGATGCCTGGTATACTCCATAAACAAGACAGAGACGGAGAAACCATTACATACTGATGCAGAGAGCTGGGCTTGGTGGCGCATGCTTGTAATCCCAGCATTCAGGAGGTTGAGACAGAGGATTGCGGTTCTTGGACAGCATCAGCTGCTTAGTGAGGCCCTTTGCAACTCAGTGAGACTCTATTTCGAAATAAAGAATAAAAAAATAGAGCTGGGGGTGTACCGCAAAGACAGAAAAAAAAAATACTGGCACAGAGAGCACCGTTGATGAGGGTTGGACAAAAGTCACATCAGCAAATTATCAGAAACACTCGACTTTTTCTGCTTCACGACAGTTCATAATTTCTTACAGATTTCCAAAATATGAAGATAAATGCACTGCCTCCTTGTATGTCCCAAGAACTCCAACCAAGTAGGAAGATGTTGGCCTTTGCTCTTTCTGGACAATTGCTAATTTAGGGGTGCAGTGTCTGTAGAATTCAGAAAGCACCTTTGGGAGTCAATGGGCTGGAATCCAGATGTGGCCTGAGCTGATGAAGTCGTTCACCCATGCCCGCCTGACAGGGCGGCATCTTCAGCCCCTGACCCGGGCTGTGGCTTAGAAGATTTAACAGAAAGGGTTCGGGCAGAGTTTGGGACGGCCAGGTGGAAAGTCACAACAGATTAATGGACCTGCCTCCATTCTTGTGGCCAGATTGGATCAGTACACGTGTCTCCCAAGTTTCAAGAAAAAAGGAATAGATTTTATAAAAAAAAGATGTTTGGTTCCTAAGGATGTATACCTAGATTCAAGTCCTCCTGCCTTCATAGACTTTAAACTGTTTGAGGTTTCAGGGAAAGTATGTTTCAGTCCACAGATGACAAATGGGGCTCTCACCCTTGTGTCTAACACTGTGTGAAACATTGTCGGGGTGAAACCTTCCTGGCTCTTTCTGAGAATAGAGGTGAATTGTCAGTTTTGAATGCCCAATATTAAAGCTGGTTGGAGAGCTGATGGACAGCTATCCGATCTGGATGCAATTGCTGAAAGATCACAAAAAATCGAGGTGGTTGAAGCAAGATGGCGGCGAATGGAAAAATGGAAGGCCAGCAGGAAGTAGTTGTATGCATCGATTGGACCATCAATGGAGACAGTGGGCCGAAGGGTACCAGGATGAACCCAGGTTTCTGGCTTGAGCTACTTCCTGGGTCGTTGGCTGTGCCAGTGATTCTAAGAGGAAGCTTAAGAACAGGGACATTCTGGGGAAAATGACAGTATTTTGAAACCTGCGACCCCAGATATTTCATGTTTACCAAGCCATGGAATAACCCAGGGGCATTCTAGCTCTGAGCTACGTCCCTAACTCTATTTTATTTTGAAACAGGTCCTCGAAAAGTTGCTGAGGGTCTTGCTATATTACTGAGGTTGGCCTCAAACCTGTGATCCCCTAGTCTCAGCCTCTCAAGTACTGGGATGACAGGCGTGTGCCACTGCACCTGGCTTCCCCTTGACTTCCAAGAGAATAGAGGCCTAGAAGGATGTGGCTGAGTTGGAGCTGTTATTTGCTTTAGAGAGTGGGTAAGATGACATGTACGGTCTTGGACCTCTAGTGTCCTCTCTGATGGGCACACTTATGGGGTTGGGCACAACCTTGCTCTTTACCAAGGAGAACTGCCACACTGGCGCCATCATTACTTACTTAAGGGGCATCCGCCAAGACCACAGCACATCCCACCTCTGCCTCATTGATCACTGGTCAGTTACACTGATTAAAATGAAGCAGTAATTTAATTTTTTCCAAGGAGCTTCATTAGAATAAGGGCAAATTAAATTTGCCAAGGAAAGAAGGAAACAGTCAAATAAAAAATATGGCAAGTAATTGAATTGCATATCCACAATTGCTCTAGTGTGATTCGATTCTGACACATGGAGCAAGGAATGAGAGGGACCTGCCTCTTCCTCTGCACAGGAGCCCACTGACCCATGCGGATGGCTGAGATGCTCGGGAGCCTCTGCTTCCATGGTGACCTGTGGCCTGGTCCTGGCAGAGGGGCTTAGGACCCAGGGACATTACTGAGAATCTGCAGTGCACCACAATGGGTTACATTAGCATCTTGTTTAGTCCACAAAAGTCCAAGTGAGGAAGATAAATTTTATCCATTTCACCTATGAAATAGAAATGGATTTATGAAACTGGAAAAATAACTTCGTGGTGCTGGGGACTGAACCCAGGGTATTCTGCTTCTGGGAAACACCCCCAGCCCTATTTTATTTTTTATTTGGAAATAGGGTCTGACCAAGTTGCGGAGAGCCTTGTTATATTTCTAAGGCCGGCTTCCAACCCTTGATCCTTTTGTTTCAGCCTCCTGAGTACAAGGATTACAGATATGTTCCACCACGGCTGGCTAACTGCTATACTTCTTTTTATTTTTTTCCCTTTGGAACTGAGGATTAAACCCAGGGGCATTCTACCTCCAAGCTATACCCCCAGCACTGTTTTATATTCTTTATTTTGAAACAGGGTCTCACTAAGTTGTGGAAGGCCTCACTACATAGCTGAGGCTGGCTGTGAACCTGCTATCTTCCTGTCTCAGCCTCCCAAGTACTGGGATTACAAAAGCATGCAGCCCCACACCTGGCTTCCTTGCACCTCTGATTCTAAATGCATGTTATTTCTACCAGCTCACGGTTCCTTCCAGGAGGATGTTCACATTGGAGTGGAAATAGACCTGGTGAGCTTCTGGGCCTGGTACATTCTGAGCTTCTAATCCTGGGTGTCCTTCTAGGCATCTTAGTCAATTCCAGCTAAAATATAAGAGGAGAAACACTCTTAGATTTTGTAGAACATCTCAGCCAGCCAATTCATAAATGACCAAGTTATTTCAGAATGAACGGGCAATTTTTAAGAATTCATCTAAACCGGGCATGGTATACACTTACTTGTAATCCCAGTGTTCGAGAGGCTGAGACAGGATGATTGCGGTTTGAGGACAGCCTCAGCTACTTAGAGAGGCCCTTTGCAACTCAGTGAGACCCTGTTTCAAAATAAAGAATAAAAAATAGGTCTGGGGTATAGCTCAGAGTTAGGATGCCCCTGGGTTCCAACCCCAGTACAGCAAAAAAGAAAAAAAAAAGAGAAAAAAAATCCATTCAAAAGTAAGTAACAATAACAACAACAACATCAACATTGAAAAACCCAATGGCACCCAAAGCTGGGGAGGCTGTAATGAAATGCTGGCCTGACACAGAATTCCCAAGAGGTTTAATTACTGCCATCATAGTTCCAAAAATTGACTTAGCAAGAGTTCTGGGTTGGATTGTGCCCCCCTCAAATGTGTAAGTTGAAGTCCTGACCCCTAGTATGAGTGTGAGCTTATTTAGAAAAAGGGTTTTTATAAATATAGCCAAGTTAAAGCCAGGGCGTACGGAAGTAGGGTGGGCCTAATCCAACATGACTGGCATAGACTGGGATAGTTTTCAAAAGGGGAAATTTAGGAAGACACAGGTACAGAGAGGATGATGTGAGGAGTTACAGGGACAAGGTCGCCATCTACAAGCCAAGAGCGCCTTGGGACAGGCTTTCTTCACTACCCTCAGAAGGAGCCAGCCCTGCAGACAGCCTGACCGAGACAAGAGACGGCTGTTGCTGAAGTCACCCAGTGTGTGGTGCTTTGTTAGGGCAACTCTAGGAAAGCAAACAAAAATATATACTGAGAAGCTTCAAACTGGCATGACCATCGGCGACAGAAACCGCCTCGCCTTGACTGTTGCTTAGGAAGGCTGCACTTTGCCACAGAGTTATACACCAACGTGCATTTAGCTGGCTTTCCCCCGACACGGGTTGCAAGAGGACGAATCCAAGGTCTCCCAGATCCTGGCTTGTTCCTGGGCATTCTCTGGGAGCTTGTGCATTGGATACCAGAAGCCGCTTGTCCTTTCTCTTCTCCTTCTGTGGACCCTGCTGTGAGGTCAGCTGCAGGACTTGGTGAGGCCTCGGGCCTCCATGTGCAGGACATTACTGCCCGGAGCATGGCCACGCTCCCCGCCTGCTGCTCCGGCCTCTCTCTCAGGCCCAGACCTGAGCCTCTGGTCAGCTGGGGTTAGGGCTCAGCTGGCAGGTGGTCAAGCAGGCCAGGCCACAGTCATGCAGGGCGGCGCCTTTCACAGCCCCGCAGTGGCTGGACCTTAGCGGGTGCCCAGCTCCCTGAACACCTAGGCCTTCAGCCAGCACTAGTCAGACGTGTCCAATCTCAGGGCTTGCCACTGGCTGGGTGCTGTGATGGAAATACCTGAGAACCACTGTGTAGAGGAGGAAAGGTTTATTTTAGTTCAGTCCGTGGCTGGCTGGCTCCATGGCTCTGGGCCATGATGGTGGACTGTGTTTAGGTGGGAAGTTACTCAGCTCTTGGAAGGCAAGAAACAAAGAGAGAGAAGAGAAGAGAAAGGGGCTAGGGACAAAGTGTACCCTTTCAGAGGACATCCTCAGTGACTTACTCCGCCAGTCCGGCCTCCCAACAATCCATTTAAATGATCGATCTGTCGGTGGCTGCCCGGGGAACAAGCCTTCAACAGGGGATCTGGGGGCAGGAGTGACGAGCCAAATCCCAGGCACAGAGATGTCAGCCTCCTTCCTACCCACTCCTAGTACTCATGTGCAAATGAACCATCTCCTTCCCACTTCACTGCCCACCCCTCTGTCTGCCCCCTGCCCTGGTAGTCAGTCGTCTTAGTGCACAGCCCCAGGGACCACCTCCTTTCTTTTCTGCTCCTCCTTAGCCAGAACAAACAGTAGGAACTCCCCCAGCCAGCCTGTGGACCCTTTGCTTTGGAAACATACTCAGGGTGAAAGGAATTCTGAGTTTAAACAGCATCTCATTGTGCGGCCCTTCCAGGGTACCGCCTGGAGCCCTCGGGAGCACCCCTGTTGACCTCTGACCCTTGGCCCTTTCACCCAAACAAGGTGAGCATTTCTGAGGCCTTCCTGGCTCAGGGAGGACCAGAGAATGCATCTGAGCCTGTTTACATTCCTTTTCCCTGAAGGTGATAAATGGTTTCCAGCATTCAAGCCAGGACCCTCCTGGGCTCTTGGATTTGCTCCTCTGATTTTAAAAGGCAGGGAATGTATTGAGTATCTTCTCCTGTTTACCAGCAGAAGGGCAAAGATCAGATTACCAGCTCAGGGTGATTCATCTTTTCTCCCAAATCAAAGCCATGTGTACAGAGTCTGTGTACATATTAGTTCATTTCATGCTTTCAGCTGGGTCAGAGGAGGGCCCTGGAACGAAGCCCAAGGAGGTAGAGAGAAGGAGTCATTAGGCTGAGCTCGGAGCAACGGGTCTCTATTCACATGAGGACTTGAGAGAATTTTTTTTTTTTAAAGAAAAGTATCTCGTAATTTCCTGTCAGGCTAATTAATGATGCTTTTCCCAGGCTCCTAGTTTAGGGCATGTTTTAATTTGAGAGACATTTCTACCTCCAAAAATACATTATCCCTACCTTTGGGAATAGTGTTCCAACCGCGGGGACCAAAATTCATATACAAAGGAAAATATGAGTTCAATCCATAGGTCTGAGTCCAGTGGATGGTGCAAAGAAGAGATCTCTATAACACTGGCATTTTTAAATTAAAAAACATTGCAAACATTTAGAATAATATATGCACCTACCTATGAAATTCTAAGATTTTTTTGGCCCACCTACAAAATTCTAACACTTTGTGGTATTTGTATGCCTGTTTGGGATTAATAAATAAAACATATGCCAGGCATTGTGGCACATGCTTATAATCCCAGTACTTGGGAGGCTGAGACTGAAGGATTGCAGATTCGAAGCCAGCCTCAGCTACTTAGTGAGGCCTTTCGCAACTTAGTGAGACCCTGTTTCAAAATAAAAAGAATAAAAAAACTGTAGAATAAAGAATAAAAATAATTGCAGCTTGGAAGTAGAATGCCCTGGGTTCAATCCCTAGTAACACACACACACACACACACACACACACACACACACACACACACACTAGAGTTGGGGTGTAGCTTGGAGGTAGAATGCTCCTGGGTTCCATCCCCAGTACCACAAAAGAAAAAAAAAAAAGAAATAAAACACACAGAGACCACGGAAACCCTTACTGCCCCTCCCTGTCTCTATACTGGTATCTCTCCTTTCCAGAAAGGTAAGAGTGTTATACTACAGATGGATGTATCCCCAAACAGTCTCCAGTGACTTGTGATGGCTCCATAACTCTATAACAAGCTACTTTTCAGTGAACGTTGTTTATGTGATTTAATAATATTGACAGGTGTAATTACATTCATTTTTTCTCATCAGCATATAGAATTTTATTTCATGTGTATCACATACCTTACTCATGCCGATGATGAGCATTTAAGTGGATTCCATCTAAAGCTATGAAGGGTCTGAGACTTTATCCCACGGACCAGCTATCATCGAGGCTGCCCCAGTCATGTGGATGCTGGAGGTTTCTGCATCAGAGATGGAAGGCTTTATTGTTCACAAAGCAGTAGCCAGCGTCAGCTTATTTGTGCTGGCTCCCCCAGGCCTCAGAGGCGCAGAGGAGGGGATCTCTGGGCTTGGGGCCCCCGTGGATTTACAGTAAGTAGATAGCAGACAAGCAGGCCCTTTGTCCTGGAGGGATGCTACCTCATCTTTCTACTCCTTGCTAAAACCCTGAAACCTACAGCAGTAAAAAGCAGTGGGCACCCTGTGGTCTCCACACACCCAGTGGGATGGGAGGACTGGACATCCGAGGAGGGTCACTTCTCTTTCCAAGCATCCATGCTGCAGACCTACCCACCGTGCTGCCACGTGTCTCCTCGTGAGGGGAGTCGATTTGCTTCTTGCCAAACTGTTGTCTTCGGTGATCAGAGGAATCTAGAATTCCCCAGCAGGATATAGGAACACTCACTCTGGCTTCTTCATGTCCTGTGTAACTCCGGTGTGTCAGACACTTTAATCCGTGATAACCTCATGGGTCTGGATGATGCTGCAATCAGCCTTGATTGTAGGTGAGCTCGGGCAGCCTCATACTGTGCTGGGGTGATCAACTGTGTCTCTCTTTTATACTTTGGACTTTGACATCATTTGCTTTTTATAGATTCTCCTCCTCCTCTTCCTCCTCCTCCTCCTCCTCCTCCTCCTCCTCCTCCTCCTCCTCCTCCTCTTCCCAGCTTGGATAACAGGCATACACACCATTGTGCCCAACACTTTCATTACTTTATTCATTTTGTTGTGGTGCTGGGGATTGAATCCAGGAGCATCCTACCTCTGAGCTACACCCCCAGCCCTATTTTTATCTTTATTTTGAAACAGAGTATCCCTAGGTTAATGTGAGTCCTTCCTTCCTTCCTCCCTTCCTTCCTTCCTTCCTTCCTCTTTCCTTCCTTCCTTTCCTTCTTTCTTCTTTCCCTTCCTTACTTCCTTCCTTCCTTCTTTCTACTGGGGATGGAACCTGGGGCATCCTACCTCTGAGCTATACCTCCCGCACTATTTTTTATTCTTTATTTTGAGACAGGGTCTCACTAGTTGCAAAGGACTTCACTAAGTAGGTGAGGCTGGCCACGAACCGAGATCCTCCCATCTCAGCCTCCCAATTTCTGGGACTAGAGTCTCACTACTTTTTGAGGCTGTCCTTAAACCTGTGATCCTCCTGTCTCAACCTCCCAAGTACTAGGATCATAGGCATGTACCATTATGTCTGGCCTGACTTTTATTTATTTATTTATTTTGCAGTACTGAGATGGAACCCAGGAGCATTCTAACTCAGAGTGACATCCCCAGCCCTAATTTTATTCTTTATTTTGAAATAGGGTTCACTGAGTTGCAAAGGGCCTAAGTAGCTGAGGCTGTGTGTGAACTGTGATCCTCCTGTCTCAACCTACTGAATGCTGGGATTACAAACATGGTCCACCATGCCCAGCTAATGAATGTTTTCATAAAATTTCTTCTAAACTCTACTTGAGATACATCACATGATTTCATTTGCTTTGTAATTTTTCTCTTTAAATCAAGAGTTATTTTAGAGTATTTTTTAAAATTTTTAGTCAGTGTGGTTGTTTGAAACATCCTTCCAGTTTTCGCTGTATCTAAGTGGCTACACTCTGACCAGAGGATGCATTGTCTGTTTCAAATTTTTTTTTTTTTTTTTTTTACCAAGATGCATGCAAACCAGGCCTTTGGACAAAACTATTTAGTGTCCAAACATATGAGCACACACTCCAAATTCAATAATCCCCGTGGCAAATTCTGATCTGAGTACATAGGTTTTTAAATGGATCCAAACACAGAAGCCTAGCTGACTTCGAGGTTCAGTCTGACTATTTTATATTGGATTAGTCAAGTCAGGGAAAATGAGAGTTATTAACCTAACAAGATTCAATTGCTCACCTTGCAAAACAAGGGCTGTATTTCAAAAACCTTATTTAAATTTCAGAATTCTTTCCTGGCCTCTCTCATTGCATTTGAGATCTGTGTGATAACTTGCAGAAACAGACTCTAGAGGGAGGAGAGAGAGCCTGTAAGAATAAGATTTCAGCCTGACTCCATAGGTCAAACAAATAAGTGAATAAAACCATCCACAGCTCAGGGGCAATGAAAACAGGTGGTTTGGGAAGCGCTGGCTAAAACCGGTCCCAGCCTGGATTTTGAATGGAACTTTGAGTACCTAGACCACAGGTGTGACTTGACTTCCCTCCTGGGTCCGACTCACTGGTGTGAACTCCAACAAGCAATGTATCCTTGGACACTCAGCTCTTCTCACTTGCAAGGAGGGTGCCTGCTAACGGCGGCTATCCTGTGCAGTGAGTCTGATAGGGTTTGTGACACTACGGGACACCAGGCTCACGACACTGACGCTGATGGCCAAGAAGGAACACAGAAAGATCTCTCAGCAAAAGAAACTCTTGATCCATCTGACACAGGAGAAGGGAAAATAAATCAATGTTTATATTCCAAAAAGCCCAGAGGAAGCGGAGAAGCCAGGGAAGGATATGGACGAGTATGTTAATGTGAGACTTTCCTGAAATTAAAGCCAACAGTCCCCCTTGAGAGGCAGGGTACCCTAGTGGTTAAGAGATGGATGTTAAGGCCCAGTGCAGGGTCAGTACCAACGTCTCTCCCCTGCAGCTATATGGCCCAGGGCAAACTATCCCACCTCTCTGTGTCTCACTCACCTCAACCTTAAAGGGGAGCTAATAATAAAATCTAGTCCACAGTGATGACTCATTAATATTGGCTGGGAACTTGGAAAAATGCCTGGCTTCTGGTAAGAAATTATGTATATATACATATATGCATATATACATAGACACACACATAATTTTCTACCATTAGCTAGCACCATAAACCAAAGTAAAAGCAAAATAAAATCTATTTTACAGTGATGATTCATTAATATCAGCCAAGAACTTGGAAAAATACCTGGCTTCTGGTAAGCAATTACATACATACATATATACACATATATATAGACACACTCACATATATAATTGGTTAATATTAGCCAGCGACACAAATCAATTAAAAAAACTGGATTATGTGAAATACTTATCAAGTTAATATTCTTATTTTAAAAGGGCATGGTGGCGCACGCTTGTAATCCCCGTGCGTGGGAGACTGCAGCAGGAGGATCGTGCAGGTTCGAAGCCAGCCTCAGCTGCCTTAAGAGACCCTATTTCTAAATAACACATAAAATAGGTCTGGAAGTGTAGCCCAGAGATAGAAGGCCCCTGGGTTCCATCCCCAGTGCCACCAAAAAAAAAAAAAAAAAAAAAAAAAATCAGATGGAAAGATAGATATTTCAATTGAAATACAGGGCAAAATACAGGAGCAGGCAATTTACTGTTGAAAAGACGATCAGCAGGCATGTGTACAAATGTCCAGTGATAAACAATAACCTGTGAAATGTGAATTTCAAGAGTGAAAGAAAGCTGGGCGTGGTGGGCACGCTTGTAATCCCAGCATTTGGGAGGCTGAGACAGGAGGATCACAGTTCTCGGCCAGCCTCAGCTACTTAGTGAGGCCCTCTGCAACTCAAGGAAACCCTGTTTAAAAATAAAGAATAAAAAATAGGCTGGGGGTATAGCTCAGAGGTAGAATGCTCCTGGGTTCCATCTTTAGCATCGCAAAAGATAAAAAATAAAAAGAAGAGTGAGAGAAACACTACTTTATCACTGAGGACTGAGATGTCAAAGAAAGGATCCCCAGAGGCCACTGTGGAAAGAAGGCTTTCTCCTGCTGGCGAGGGAAGGAGCTGGGAGCATCCGCTGGCCTTGTCATCTCTGAAGGCCTGGGGTACAGGGGCCTTCTGCCCAAGCTTACAGTTTCTTATTCATGTGTTTTCCTTAGTTGATAACTGGCCAGTTAAGCAACTATAGATACTGGGCCAGGGGTGGGGTAGCCACCTCCTGCCCCAACTGCCTGTGGTTCATGAGCCTCCTGTGACTGTACAGAGATGTTGTGGACCCAAGATGGAACAGGGAGGGGGATGCTCACCCAGCATTGCATGCTAGCCCTTGTTCTTCCTTAGGGACAGACAAGAGCCTTTGGATTAGGAATCGGGCTGACAGCCACCAAGCTGCCATGGACTCTGCTCCAACAGTTGGTTTGAAATGTACTTGGTCATAGGCAGTCCATGTCTCTTCTTTTATGGGAGACCTCCATGAGGGGTGGTGGGAGGAGGCAAAATGACATCACTCCTGTAGTCAAAAGATAATTCGGGTGCCTTGGTCCTCTCCCATGCCTTGATGGGGCCTTCAAGGACAAACCAGCCTCCTTCTTCTAACACAGCTGCGGCTTGTGGTTGGGACGCGTCCTTGGAGTGGCAACATGGCAGTAGGCTTTTTGTGGACTGTAATCAGAACTCTTTGGCCCCCCCAGGCTGCCTCCCGAGATTAAGCAAGGCACCACAATAAAACAAACAATAAACTCCACACTCTCGAGGTGCACAGTCTGATCTGTACACCTGTGAGTCATCACCGTAATCATGAAGGGTGCGTATCCATCTCCCCCAGTGTGTCCTGGAGCACCTCTGATGCCCCTCCCTCCTGAGCCCAGCCCTGCCCCAGCCCCAGCTCCAGCCCCAGAGAGCTGGGAGCTGCTTTCTGTCCCTTTCACTGGGTCACAGCTCCCAGGATTTTCTGTGGATGACACCATTTCACAGGTAGCCCTTTTTTTTTTTGGTCTGATTTCTTCCCCAGCACTCAATATTGTGAGGTTCATTCCTTCTTATTGTTGAATAGTTATTTCATAGTGTAGACAATGAACCTCTTTATTTCTCCATTCACCTTTATTTATTTATTTTTCTGTACTGGGGATGGAACCCAGGGGCATTCTATCACCGAGCTACACCCCTAGCCTTATTTTTTCTTCTTTATTTTGAAACAGGGTCTCACTGAGTTGCAAAGGACGTAAGTAGCTCACTAAGTAGCTGAGGCTGCCCGTGAACCGCGCTCCTCCTGTCTCAGCCTCCTGAAAGCTGGGATTACAAGTGTGCTAGCAATACAAACCACCACTCCAGGCTTCCATTTACCTTTTGATGGATATCTGTACCACTGTGGTTTGGGACTGCTACAAATAAAGCTGCATGAGTATTCATGTACAAATCTCTGTGTGGCCATGTATTTTATCTTGAGTAATCATCTAGGAATCGAATGGCTGGATCATTTCTTTTGCTTGGTACCAGGGCTAGAACCCAGGGGCATTCTACCTCCAAGCTACACTCCTGGCCCATTTTGTTTTGAAAATAGGTCTTGCTAAGTTGCCCAAGATCTTAGTCATTCTCACTGACATCACTCAAAAGCCCTGACCACATAACTTAGAAAAAGAAAGATTTATTTGCTCATGGTTTTCCTTGGAGGATTTGAGGGATTCAGTCCATGAGAGGCTGGGGGCTGCAGATCTCAGGGAAGTGGAGAGAGGGGAGCCCAAGGCTTTTCTCTTCACATCATGGGGCCCAGAAGTGAGAGAGTGCAAGCATAACTCCAAGCCTGGGGACCGCCTTCTCCAGCCACTCCCTGCCAGCCCAGGCCACCCCCGAATAGGTCCATTACTGCTGGGATCACAGCCCTCATGACTCAGTTATACCAACCCCCAACACCAACTTATGCACTCCTCTGGGGTCAGTCTATAGCTACCTATAACACGCAGGCTGGCCTGGCACCTGCCATCCTCCTGTCTCAGCCTCCCAATATCAGGACTGCAGGCTTAGGCCCCACACCTGACGGGATCATTACTCCCCGTAATGCTTCTGGATGAGATGGGAGTAACAGAGATAGGATTTACTTTCCTGTGTGAACCAATACCCCCCCCCCCCAAAATATCAGGAAAAAAATAGTGATGAAAGCCAGTCCTTCTGAGAGACACTGAACTAGGTAAGCCCTGTGACGGCCCGGGCTCGGTGCCTGAGGGCTTGGGGGCTGTTATAGTGAGATATGAAATGTCCCCTAAAAAATTCATGTATTAATATACAGGGCTGATATAACTGAGTCATGAGGGCTGTCATCCTAGAAGTGAATAAATCCACCGTGATAAATTTATCTGGATGGCACTCCATAGGGTATGGCTGGAGGTGGGCCTCGGGGATTATATATGGTTCCTCCTTCCCCGCTCGCAGCCGCCATGATGCGAGGAACACAGCCCATGTGCTGTCTCCACTTCCATGCCGAGTTCCAGTTCCCCGGCCTCACATGTACTGAACCTCGAAACTGTGAGCTAATAAATCTTTTTTCCTCTAAGTTGCTTTAGATTATGGCTACAAAATGCCGACTAACACAGGAGCTAAGCAATAGAGGTGGAGTCCAGGCAGAGTTTAGATGCTTTGAGTGTAAATGAGGGAGATGAGTTGCGTGAATCCAAAGCAGCTAGCGTTTGCAGAGAGGCAGTGAGAAACTTCTTGAGAGGGACTGGTAAATGCTCAGGAGGGCACCTCTGAGACTGGGAAAGGAAAAGCTAGGAGGAGAGGACACAGTGCCCAGAGATGGCATGGGACGGGCACCCTGGGATGTAGGAGGCGTCCATGCAATGTTCAGATAGGGCCCTACTACTTTTTCTTCTTCTTCTTCTTCTTCTTCTTCTTCTTCTTCTTCTTCTTCTTCTTCTTCTTCTTCTTCTTCTTCTTCTTCTTCTTCTTCTTCTTCTTCTTCTTCTTCTTCTTCTTCTTCTTCTTCTTCTTCTTCTTCTTCTTCTTCTTCTTCTTCTTCTTCTTCTTCTTCTTCTTTTTTTTTTGAAATAGGGTTTCACTGAATTGCAAAGGGCCTCACTAAGTAGCTGAGGCTGGCCGCAAACCACGATCCTCCTATCTCAGCCTCCCGAATGCTGAGATTATAAGTGTACACCACCACGCCTGGCTTAGGCCAGGCATTTAAAGAAAGAAAAATGTGGCCTGTGATAAAGTGGAGAATCAATCAAGCAAATCATCCCAGGGCTGGCGGGATGTTGCCCTGTGGAGGTGGAGGCACTACAGGCGTCTAACTTTATTCTGTGTGTTCAAAAGTTAAGTAGTAATATGGAAGATGTGTTTAAAAACTTAAACCACAAATCAAAGTTTGAGAGAAGAAAGCTAAAATGTGTGAGGGGAAAATATGTTGCTTGGGATTTAGAAGAGATAAGACATGGTAAAGGAATCTCAGTGAACTTGAAGATAGAACAATTTAATACATTTTAAGTGAAGAAAGAAAGAAAGAAAGAAAGAAAGAAAGAAAGAAAGAAAGAAAGAAGTGAGGGATTTTTTTTTTTGTACTAAGGATTGAACTCAAGGGCATTCTGCCTCTGAGTTATACCCCCAGCCTTATCTTGTTATTTTTAAACAAGGTCTCATTGAGTTCCTGAGAGTCTCACTAAATTGCTGATGATGGCCTTCAACATGCCATCCTGCTGTCTCAGCCTCCAAAAGACTGGAACTACAGGCCTGAGCCACCATACCCAGCAAGAGGTTGTTCTAAACAAAAAAACAAAAACAAAAACAATAAAACAGTAAACCATGGGGAAACTACTTTATTAGCTGAAGCTAATAAAGGGTGTGGGGGCATTCTTGAGATAAAAGGAGCTGAAAGCTTTCCGATCTTGACAAAAGCTATAATGCCCCATATCCAAGCTCATAAGCATAAAGGCACCCACATGGGGCATAGCAAAATCGCAGTGATTGTAATCATTATTGAAACAGGAATCTTAGCAGCAGCAAGAAAAAAGAAAAAAAAGGGACACTGAATACAGAGAATAAAGAACAGGTAGACATGAAAGGAAAACTGGATGAGCTGCAAGAGAAGCAGACACGGCCATGGTTACACTGGGGGCTTCAGCATGCCTCCCTCGAAGATGATGGATACAGCGGGTAGGAAATCAGCAAGCTTCCAGCAGACCTGAACAGCACCATCAAACAACTGGACCTGGGAGATGATTGTAGGTCACCTTGCTCTACAGAGGCAGGACATACATTCATTTCAAGTGTAATCAAAACATCTACCATGTTCTGTGCTATTTTGAGCCACTAAAACAAGTCTCAGTAACCTTCAAAGGATTCAGACCATATGAAGTATGTCTTCCAACCACAACAAAATAAAAGTAGAACTCCACTGCATAAGGACATCTGGAAAATCTCCACGTAATACAAACTAAGTAACTTACTTCTAAATAACCCATGATTCAGAGAATAAATCAAAAGGGAAATTAGAAAGCAGTTTGAATGGGACGAAAATGAAAACACTCCCTATCAAACTCCATGGGAGGATGTTTAGGCAGTACTTTGAGAGAAATTTATAGCACTAAGTGCACAGTTTACAAAAGAAGAAAGGTCTCAAATGATCTCTGCCACTATGTGAAGGACTATGAAAACCAAATTAAACCTGATGTAAGTAAAAGAAAGAAAAATAATAAAGATCCAAGAAGAAATCAATGTACCAGACAACAGTTAAAATAGAGAAAAACCAAGAAAAACAAAGCTGTTTCCTTGAGATGATCCACAAAATTAATCAACCTTCAGCCAGAATGTTCGGGGGAAAATAAAACCCCACGAAGGAGAATCATCAATGCTGAGAATGAGAAAGGTGACATCACTACATATTCTACAGATACTGAGAGGATGAAGAGAAACTTTATGAATAAGCTTATGCCTATACATTTGATGACTTTTTTCCATGAGATGGAAAAGTTCCTCAAGTATTACCAAAGATCACATAAGAAGAATTAGATATGCTGAATAGCCCTATATTTAGTAAAAAAAAAAACTGAATAGGAATGGGAGTAAAGTTCAATGGTACTTACCTACTATGTGTGAGGCACAAGGTCCCATCTCCAGTATCAAAACAAATAACAATAAATTGAATACTTAACCTCTTTATTTTTTAATTTTTTTGCCGGTCTGGGGATGGAACTTAGGGGCATTTTACCTCCGAGCTACATCCCCTGCCCTATTTTTTATTCTTTATTTTGAAACCGGGTCTCACTGAGTTGCAGAGAGCCTCACTAAGTACCTGACGCTGTCCATGAACCATGATCCTCCAGGTCTCAGCCTTCCAAATGCTGGGATTACAAGCGTGCACCACCATGCCCGGCTTAGTTAACCTCTTTCTTTCTTTTCTTTTCTTTTTCTTTCTTTTTTTTTTTTTTTTTTTTTTTGGTGGTACTGGGGTTCCTGGAAGCCCTTCTACCTCCGGGCTACACTCCCAGACCTATTTTTACATTTTTTATTTGGAAACAGGGTCTCCTAAGCCAGTGGCTAGCTTCAAATCTGCATGATCCTCCTGTCTCTGCCTTCCAAGCGCGGGGATTACAAGCATGCGCCACCACGCCCGGCTAGTTAACCTCTTTCCAATGAAAAAAATTTCAGGCCTGGATGGATTTACTGGTGAATTATGTCAAACGTGCATGCAAGTGTGTTACTTAGGGATTAACCCAGGGGTATTTTACTTTTGAGCTACACCCCAGCCCTATTTTACTTATTTTTTATTTTGAAACAGAGTCTCACTAAGTTGTGGAGGGCCTCACTAAGTTCCTAAGGCTGGCTATGAACCTGTGCTCCTCCTGTCTCAGCCTCTCAAATACTGGGATTACAAGTATGTGCCACTACTCCTGCTTATGTTATACATTTAAGATAGAGGTAGTATCAAGTGAAGCAGAGAGAATATTTCTAAATTCATCCTAAGAGAACAGTATTATCCTGATACCAAAATGAAATAAAGATAAGAAACAAAACAAAACTAATATCCTCCCTGGCTCTGGCTTCCGCTCCCTTGTGTGGACTTTGCTCTGAGGGTCTCAGCCCTGTTCTGGTCCATCATCAGCTCTACATCGGAGGGCTGAACCTGGCTTTGAGCTTAGTCTTCTCTACCTCTGTTTGCTCATTGTTGTTTGCTGAACTGGGAGATCTTCAGTTAGTTCTTTTCTGAACACCCAGTGCTTAGAGCATAATAGAATTTTGGTAAATATTCTCAGATTCAGTATTGAATCATAAGAATTAGCAGGATGCCATTCAACCTGCAATAATGTAATAAGTTAAACATACATATGCAAAACCTCACATGAATCATAAGTAACAAGATCTGTGTGAATTATTGTGAAATGAAAGCAAAAGTGTGGAGATAAAAGGAGAGAAGGGCATTGAGTCCATGTTGTGCTCCTGGCAGAAGACACTCAAATTCTGAATATCCCAAAGGACTCACCTAAACTAATCACAATAATCTCAGTTCCCCCAATCATTCTAGGAAAGAGTGTGAAGGGGGAAATCTTGGGTATTTCTTAAAAAAGACTTTTCTTACATCTAATAAGAAGACTAATGGGACGGAGAGACACTGCCTCTGTCTCCTATAGATGTTTTACCTATGGATGTGTTGCCTGGACCTGTGGTAACTGTTACAAACAGATTCTAGAGACGCCACAAATAAAAACTCATGAAATAAAAAGTAACTTGGCAAGGCAATTTACTTCTGCACAGAGGGTGCTCAGCTGACAGTCTGTTAAGTAAGCACATCAAGTGGGCAGTCTGCTCGTTATCTCTATTGTGATCCTACCCCTTGCCTTGATTGGTGAGGTCTTGGGTTCACAACTCAGCATGATTGGCTACTTCCTAAGACATAAAGGAATTCTGAAACAAGGTTTAACATTCTGGAAGATTCCTGGCCAATGGTTTCCTTGATCTAAGAAGATAGAAGACACAGGTCAACCACAAGTCACAGGAGCTCAGATGGCTGACGCTGGGGATGACTTGGGAGTAGAGCAAACAGATGCAGGTACTGGTTACAAAATGAATGCCTAAGCTACAATTCTGAAAGGGAAAGGAGCACACTTTTATGTAATTCGCGGCTTCCATGAAAATGACTGCCTTTATTCCTCACATAAAGGCACATAAAGGCTGCCTGCAGTCATGAGGCAAGGCTGATACAGCACAGAATAGAGAGACAAGCATCTGCTGTTCCTCTGGACTTTTGTTTTGTGACATAGTATATTCGCTGATAAACTTGGGTCAGGTTTTATGTTTCTAATAGTCAAGACCACTATAAAGCCTATTAAAATGATGTAATTTAGGGCTACGTTAATATTAGCCTCCTTCTTTAGCCCATATGGAGAGGGCTAGGTGACTTATTAAGTAAAAGTTGTGCAGCTGTAACAAAGAGCTCTCATGCCTCCAGAGAAGGAAATGGGACGGACGTTTACTCCTGACCCGAGCACAGGGGAGTCTCAGGGCAGCCTGGAGAGCCGGCCTCGCCATTTTCAACATGAGGAACTCTTGTTCCCAGCCTCACTAACAACATGGGAGAAGCTGGCATCAAGAAGGAGGTGCCCGGCATCAAGAAGGAGGTGCCCAGCATCCTTGGATGCTGACACACAGGTGAGACTCTCTCCTGGAGAGGGAGAGCTTACAGGGGGTGACAGGGCTGGGCAGTGGGCTGTGGTGGGCAGTGGGTGTTAAGACTCCAGCATCAGCAAACTGGAAATCGTGCTTTGGAGCCGTTCAGTGTGAATTGTGAATCTCCTGATTATCACACCCCTGGGCTACTGTTTGTCACTTGGGGAAGACATAAAAGGTACAAAAAGCGGCCGGTGAGGCCGCTTGAGGCTGCTTGAGGCTGGCTAGGGGAGCATGGGGGCTGTGTGGGGCCAGACTGGGGAAAGACACACCCTGAAGATTACAAATGTGTTTCTAATGTGTGAGAAATGATCTCAGGAAGACAAGGATGAGCTGATTAAGTGGGACACTGTGCTAAGACCTGTTTGGTATGATTTATAGAGCACTGCAGAACTTGACGTGAGAGGAGACAACACAATGGTAACAGTGAGGTCACTGGGGATGGGATAAAGAAGTGCTGATAAAAAAAAAAAAGCATTGCTCAAGCCGGGCGTGATGGTGCACACTTAGAATCCCAGCATTTGGGAGGCTGAGACAGGTGGATCGCGGTTCACAGACAGCCTCAGCTACTTAGTGAAGCCCTCTGCAACTCAGTGAGACTGTTTCAAAATAAAGAATAAAAAATAGGGCTGGGGGTATAGCTCAGAGGTAAAATGCCCCTGGGTTTCATCCAAAGTACTGCAAAAAATAAAATAAAATGATGTAATTTAGGGCTACATAAAATAAAGTATTACTGTTAGAAATGGATTCTAGGGAAATCACAAATAAAAACTCATGAAATAATAAGTAATACACAGCAAGACAATTTGCTTCTGTGCAGAAGGGTGTGCAATCAGCAAAAAGTCTGGTAAGCAAGCACAGTGAGCAGGCAGTCCACCCTGATTTTATCTCTAACGTGATCCTGCCCCTTACCCTGGTTGGTGAGGGTTTGAGTTTGCAACTCTACATGATTGGCTACTTTCTAAGGCAGACAGTAAATATGAAATAAAGGTAATGTTTTGGAAGATTCATAATCAACTAAAGGTTATTATATGAGCTAAATGGAAGACTTAGGTCAACCAAAAGTCATGTGAGCTAAGATGACTGACATTCCAGAAGATTCTGAGAGTGGAACATACAGACACATGTACAGTTACAAAATGAATGCCTAAGCTACAAAGTGGAAAGAAGTACACTTCTGTGTGACTTGCAGTGGAAAAGATTATCTTTATTCCTTATGCTTTCTACAGTTTGATGGAGAGGAAGAAAATGTATTCTCCTACAAATAGTAAAGCAGCTGCTCTCCTGGAAAGGTCTTGGACCTAAGACTTACAAAATCCAGTGTGTTTAAGTGTGGAATGGAGGGAGTAAGGGCAACTGCCGTGTGATCTTCTATCAATGGTACACAGCAGCTCATGGTCTCATAAGAATTTGATTTTCAGGACTGGCCTTCACCTTCTCGGTGTCTCCTTTGGACAAGAGCCTCCTGCTAAGGCCAGATGTTGCTCTCATCTCAAACCAGAGCTATTACAAATTCAAGGCAACACTTTTATTTTGGAAAGAGTATTGCACCAAGAACAGACACAGATGACCACATTCTTTAAAAAAAAAAAAAAAAAAAACCTGTGCTTGGTTAACAATTTGTTATATTAGTAACAAAGTTAGGACATTTTGTGCTGTTGAGAGAATCTCCAGGCTTTGAAAACATATTCTTTCCTAGCCTTAACTCAATTAAGTAACTTATTTTCTCTAAAGAATGCCAAAAATACCCACTGAACCCTGTTTAGCTCTGCATTTTCTATTTACTTTTTCCAGCTCCATCCATTAATGTGCTCCCAGACGTAGGAGGAATTAGATTCTGCCAAAGACAGATGCTTTGCCAGTGTTTTCTCAGTAAGTGATACTGTGGTAGAAAAGTTACTAAAATAGAAGGCCATGTTTCCAGGCAGTCAGGCAACTGACGAAGTAAGTCACTAAGTCGTAGCTCTCTCAGGAATTTCCTGCAATCACTAACTGCCACGTTTCAACTTCTGTAAGCCTACCTGCCTATTTCTGCCCTTTGTTCTATAAAATGAGAGCTCATGTGGAGTTTGGGGCCAGAGTTTTTCAGTAGTTATCCTAACTTCAGCCTGCCATTATAGTAAACTTACTTTTTTCCACCCTTATTGGTGTTGGGTAAATTATTCCAGAGAATTTCTGCAACAGAACAGGCTACATGTCCACCTGTCCATTGAGCGGTTCCTGTCACCCTGGAGTACAGATGGAATTGTAAAGGCAGTATGGGCTGAAAATACAATCCTCTGCCGTCTGTGGCAGCCTCAGTTTCCTATGTCAGTATATATTTGGTATATATTATTCACATGCTGGGGTGCCTTTCTGGCTAATGAGAACATTTGTTTTTTAAGGAACAAGTTGTCAGCTTGCTCAAGCCTAGCGTTGGCGCAAGTGGCTTGTAATTCAAGCAGAGCTTCTGTGTTTCTGTGGCTTGGCCTCAGCCTCCAATCAGTCTCCTGGCTGAGTTTCTTGGTGGTGTGCTCACTGGAGATACCTGGTTATTGATGTAGACCTCTGACCGGGAGGTCAAGGCACTCAGCATTTTTGAGCTGCCAAGCAGGGCTTGACCTTTATAGAATTGAAAATGGCACAAGCCCTTCCCTCCTCCACATCTGGGTCTTGGTGCAGTGAAAAGTGGAAACAGATGTTGCAGGGTCCAACGGCCAGGATTCAGTCTCATTAAACCAGAACAATTCAGGATGGCTACTTCCTGAGCGTAGACATCTTTGTGAAGTGACAATTTTACCCATAAAATATAATTTGGGGGGGAGAGTAAGTCAGGGGCTGGTTGAAGACGTGTGTCCAGAATCAAATATTAAACTAAAACTTGCCTTTAGATATCTCTGGGTACATAAGTATATTTGTGGTGAGTTGAGATGCATCCTTTCTCAAAAAAAAAATAAAAAAAGATGTTGAAGTGTTAGCTCCCAGTGCTTGTGGAGGTGACCATTTTTTTAGCTGATGAAATTAAGATGAGGTCAGTACAACTGTGTCCTTCAAAAAATGGAGACCTCGGACACAGAGAAAGCTCATGGAGAAGGTGCGAAGGAAACAGCTGGAATTACACTGCTACCTCCAAGGAGCTCTGAGGAGTCCGGGAGGCTTGGAGCAAATTCTTTCCTGGTGCTTTTAGGGGAGACTGGTCCTGCCAATGCCTTGCTCTTGGACGTCAAGCCTCCACACTGAGACAACACATTTCTATTTGGGTTGATTACTTGACTACTGCAGCCCTAGCAAACCAATACGGTGTTTTGCCTATTTTTAGAATATAATTATTGGAGTCTGGCTATAATTATTGGAGTCTGTAATGCTCCAACTTCTTCGAAAAGAAGCCAATGCTGCTAGTGCTTTGAAGTCCTTAAAAATATGACTTCCTTGACCTCCACAGAAGGAGATTGGGGTCCAGTAAACACAGTGTGTCCTCACAGTAACACAGAAGCCCTGGCGTATGTCCATGGTGTCACAAGTGCTATTCCAGCAGACATCCCCATGCAGAGACTGGCAGTAATACCGCAGCTTTATGGGACTCATATCTGGTAGAAGAGAATGAACCAGTAGCTACAAGAATGTCATCTCCTGAGACTCAGTCTAATGGGAGCTGAGAAAATTTGTCTCAGAAAGCCATCTGCTTTAGCATTTCTATCAGGGATTTAATTTCTTTCTACTTCTAGTATAGTCAATATTTGTAACTCACATCTAATCAGTTATTTTAAATTTAACTTATTTCATCCAGGGAATAAGTCTGAGATGAAATAGAGAAAAACTTTAAAAAAGTGAATCATTAAAACAAACCATCTCTCACCACTGTGATCTTATCTTTTTGTTATCTCCTTATCTGAATAATTGCTCCTTATAAAAGCATTTCATTTGGAAATAATTTTAAACTTAACCGAAATATTACAAAATAACTACGAGCACTCACACATTACTTAGGAAACATTGCCTATTAAACATTTGCTCTATTTGATTTATTATTTTCCCTCTTTCAATACATATACATTGTCCTTTGCTTCTCTTCAGTCAATAATCAACTTATTAAACATTCACTGAGCCCTGAGCCCTGTGGAAGACATGGCGGTAGACACATAATTTAGCCACAAGGGCAGAAGCGGGACAGGAGAGCAGGTCCAAATGATCACGCTGGTCAAGTCCAGGAGCACAGTGGCCCTTGATGTACTGGACAAATCTTGGGATGCTGGGAACATTCTCTCCCAGGTAATTCCTCATTCTAATTCCATGCTCACATTATTCCTCGGCCCTCTATTCCACATGAAAAGGGCACAGCAGAGCCTGGATCCCAATGAGCACAGAAGGTGCCCCCATCTTTGCCCATGAATCGGAGATGTCTATTTTCTAAGTTCCAGGAATAGTATGGCTTCTTGGTAGACATGGGTCACTCTTAAGTCACTGTGACCCAGCCCCTAAAGTTGTATCTGTCAACAGAAATACCTGATGGATGGACGAATCTTCTTTTTTTTTGGTGGTACTGGGGGTGGAACCCAGAGGCTTTCTACCTCCGGGCTATACTCCCAGACCTATTTTATATTTTATTTGGAAACAGGGTCTCACTAAGTTGCTGAGAGCCTCACTAAGTAGCAGAGGCTGGCTTCAAACTTGTGCGATCCTCCTGTCTCAGCCTCCCAAGCACGGGGATTACAAGCGTGCACCACCACGCCTGGCTTGGATGGATGGACCTTGAAACTCAGTTTTAACAATCTGGGTTGAGTCTATAGTGAGTATTATGGGATGCCGACACTGACTTCTCTTGATGACCCCAGGGGAAGAGCCACTGCATCCTTTTTTACAGAGGATATGAAGAAGATGGGTTACTTGCTTATCGTCACCAGCCAGTGTTACAGCTGAACCACTGTCAGCAGCCACTCGGGTGTGACCCAGTGACCTCCATGTCTGTCGGCAGGACCCGGCCTTTCTGGGACATGGCTGTTTGTACACACGGCGGCTGGGCTGGGCTTCCTTGGACCACAGCCTGTTTTCCTCAAGGACTCCAGCTCCTTGTATTTAGTTGTCATGCTCCATCAATTAGAAAACATCAGTCACGAAGCCTCAGTAAGTTTCCAGAACACGCAACAGTCATCATGAACGCGGCAAGTTGTGAGGAAGTTGCACAGCAAATTGCTGTAGGTCGGGTTTCTGTGACGGGGGCTTTGTTACTGCCCTGGGGAAATCACCTTCAGAACATCCCACCAACTGGCTAAGTCAAAGAGAGAAGAAGAAAAAAATTCACCCTTCAGCCACTCCCTTGTCCTGAATGACCATGACCTGAGGAATTCAAGTCCATGACCCAAACAGGCTGTGACAGCAGCTTGGACACAGCAGTGTGTCTTCTCTGCAAACCGTCCTCTGGGTTTGCAGAAGGTGCCCTTGCTGAAGGTTCCCATGCTGTGCACCCCGCACTCCGAGAGCGAGTGCAGATTTCCACGTAGAGAAAACTCTCTTCCCATGGTGGGTGGGTGCTGAGAAATCACACCGTTTTCTTTTTCTGGCAGTGCTGGGGCTCAACCCCAGGACTTTGCACAATCTAGGGAGGCTCTACTACTGAGCCCGACCCAGCCAACCAAGGACCGAAATGGCACCTGCAGCCTGACCTGGGCCGTGAGTTTACGTGCTCCTCTTTTGACTGATCTGGCTTCACTCAGTTATATTCACAAAAGCAAATCAAGGAGAAATGTGTGTGTGTTGGGTGCGGGAGGAACCCTCTTGATGTCTCTAAATTACGCTAGCTGGTTCAGAGACTTGGCCAGCTCCTGCAGCGCAGGGTCAGGGAGAGGAATCTGGGCCCCAGCAAGAGAGGTGCTAGACATTTTCTGCTGGAACAGATGGAGGTGGCCAAGAGCCAAGAGTGAGCAGGAACCCCGAGCAGGGGAAGGTGGGGCGGCATACTAGTGCCGTGCGTCACTTAAAAACACAAAGAACAATGGTATTTGCAGGTGGTTATTGATAGCTCCAGGCATTCAATCCTTCTCATTTATAAGACACGATACAAATCTCAATTATTAATGGTTGAGATGAAAAAACAATTGCCCTGAAGTTAGGAAATTCAAACGGCTGGTTACCTCGGCTCCCAGCACACAGAAGCAGGTCTGTTCTACAGAACGCACCTGGCCTGGCCTGCTCCAGTACCACCCGCACCCCATTCGCTTGCGCTGCGGCAACTAGGTGCTCCAGGCATGCGCACCCTCGAAGCCAGGTCAGAGGCCTGTCCCTGGCAGCACTGACTTTTGTGAAATGCATTTTGAATAAATACCTCTTAAAGTGATGGTCCAGGAAAATGTGTGTTTTTCAGCGGGAAGAAACTCAAATTGGCAGTTGTGCTGCGGCTGCTGCTAGGTAAGTCCCATGCAATAACAGTATGTCCCCAGGGCAAAGACAGAAGCCTCAGCCTCTGCGGTCAGCCCCTGCAGTGAAATTATTTCCTGAGTGTTTGTTGGGAAATTAGTGTAGTGTATAAGCGCTCGTGATAGTGTGTGTTTTATTCATAAAAAGATTGCTCAACCAGAGGGTACATTTAAAGCTCCCACTCACTGTAAGAGTTATGAAATACAGAAACAAGATAAGTATGTTACAGGAATGAGCCGAGGCATTCCCAGAAGAATGCTCTTATGGGGCTGGAAGTGGCTCAGAGGCAGGGTTTGCCCAGTGTGTGCAAGGGCTTGGGTTCGAGCCTCAACACAAGGAAGGAAGGAAGGAAGGAAGGAAGGAAAAGAAAGAGGGAAAACTGCCTGTGGGACTTTTGAATGGACAGTCTTTCCTTAACTTCTGTGGCAAGCCTCTGATGGTATACCATTAGATATAGAACTGACTTTTTTTTTTTTTTTTTTTTTTTTTTTTTGCGGGCCTGGAGATGGAACCCAGGGGCATTCTACCTCTGAGCCACACCCTCTGCCCTATTTTTTATTCTTTATTTTGAAACAGGGTCTCACTGAGTTGCAGAGGGCCTCACTAAGTAGCTGAGGCTGTCCGCGAACCGTGATCCTCCTGTCTCAGCCTCCCAAATGCTGGGATTACAAGCATGCGCCACCACACCTGGCCAGAACTGACTTTTAACTTGATCTATATTCTTATTTATTAAAAACATCAATTCCTTTTATTTAAGAGTATATATTAGATATTAGAAATGGATATTAAATTTTGTCAAATGTGGCTATGGAGAAAATGATAGCTTCCACTCGTTGTCCATGGAGGTTATCAGTATACGTGTGTGTGTGTGTGTGTGTGTGTGTGTGTGTGTGTGTGTGTGTGTTACTAGGAATGGAACCCAGGGGCATTCTGCTTCCAAGTTACACCCTTGGCCCTATTTCTATTCTTTCTTTTGAAATAGGGTTTCACTAAGTTCCAAAGGGCCTCACTAAGTTGCTAAGGCTGACTTCCAACCTACGATCCTCCTAGCTCAGCCTCCCAAGTACTGGGATTATAGGTATGAACCATGCCCAGTTTAAATCACTTCAAATCACGTAGAAGTAGCTTGTTTTAGGGGAGCAGAAAAGGTATCTAGATAACACTTTAATTATATTTTAATTCCAGCAACTAACCTCATTAAAATTTATTCAAGTTTTAATACGTTTGAACCATCTCTTCCCTGGGCTACAGTTCCGTTTTATATATACAGATGGTCCCTGTCTTAGTAGGGTGGGACTTAAGAGTTTTTCAGCTTCAACATGGAGCAAAAGTGGCATGCATTTGGTAGAAGCTGTACTCTGAGCCGCAGCTCATAGTCAGCTCCACCATCCCCAGAGGAAACAGCCAATACTCTGTAGTAATGGGGGCAGACTGATACCCTATCTTTTTAAACTGAAAGTTGAATCCTAGATTTTAATCATTAGCCAGTTCCTCCATTCTGGCCAGAGCACATTTTGACCATTGGTAGGATCCTTGAGGGATATTTATGCAAACAGATCCTATGATTTGGAATAGTAATTATTTCCAATCAACTTTAGAACTTAAAAAACTTCCTCTAATGAAAACTGAGAAAAAAAATGTATGCAAAGTCTTACCGCACTGTCTTGGTAAGCTGGGGCACCTTGGGCCACCATTGTATTGCTGGGTCGTTCTTCCAGCAGAGGGAGGTTTAGGCTGTCGGACAAACTATTGATCTTCATCAGCAGTTCATCTAACAGACTTGCAAATTCATCCAGGTAGTAACGCTGAAGAGACAGGAACTGGATGAGCGGATGAGCAAATGTGTTCACGAATGTAATTTTTCTTCTTTTCTCTTTTGCTGAAGCGCTTATCCAAGTGGTTATAGAGCATTTGTGCGCCTGTGTTAGAATCTGTATCGAACCCTGGGGTCAGAGGACCCGGGCACTGGGCCTGTCTCTTCATGTCTCCATACCTTAGTCCCTTTCATTTATCGTGTGCAGAGACTAATGCATTCATGAATGCTGTGGCTAGTGATGCCTACTCGGAGGTCGATGGGGGGGACTTGAAGGCAATACTAGGTAGGGGAACACATGACAGACAGTGAAGCCCAAGACAAATGCACAACCAGGTTCTAGAACTGCTCTGAGTGATGCGGAAATATCAGTGTGGAAGGCAGTTGAGGATTTAGCATGCAAGTATCTGGTTGGCCTTGTTGGCATTTGTGTCTGAATATCCAGCTCAAAACAATGCACCCAGGGTTCCATGTTTTGGATAGAAGTTTGGGTTTGGTAGCAAGTACCAAAACCAACATGACTAACTCTAAAGAGGGCAGAGTATAGAATATGTGTGCTCCAGGGAAGACCAGAAACACGATCTTTCCAACTGTGCAGGGTCATTATGAGGAGCTAGCAAGTTCATGGAGGAGGTGCTTTGGAACTTTCAGGGTAATGTCTACACGCTCCACAATGGTTAAGAACTAATTCCGAGCCTTTGCAATGATGTGGGACATAGATCACAATCATGCTTTGATAACTGAACACAACGTTCTGCAGTAAAGCTGTCATGCTGAGGGCACCACTCTGCTTACAGCACCCAGGGCTACAGCTTACTTGATCCATGGCCACCTCGGTCTCTTCTGACTTCGACATTTTCAGCCCTAGGAAGGTGAGGGCCTTCCTCCACGCATCAGCAGTGATGTCTTTAAATCTCAGGAGAGACTTGGGGCGAAAAGATTTTCTTTTTTGAAAAAAAGTCATGAGGGAAATTCTCAGCTGGAAAAAAGGATAAAAGAGAGAGAGAAAAAAAAAAACTTGTGTTGGTGCTTAAAAAATGGCTTTGTTAGCCGGGCATGGTGGTGCATGCTTGTAATTCCAGCATTCGGGAGGCTGAGACAGGAGGATTGTGGTTCGTGGACAGCCTCAGCTACTTGAGAGGTTCCTTGCAATTCAGTGAGAACTGTTTCAAAATAAAGAATAAAAAAATAGGGCTGGGGATGTTGCTCAGAGGCAGAATGCCCCTGTGTCCATCCCTAGTACCATACACACACACACACACACACACACACACACACACACACACACACACACAAATGGCTTTGTTAACTTTCTACATTATCAAATAGAGATTATAGTTTACCAAGTTATTTGATGAATTTTTGGTATGTGCTTGGTAAAAAAAAATTAGAAAAACAAATTTTATTAATTAAGCCAAGTGGCAGCAAGCTGAACTTGGCAATGGACATTAATCTTATTACAAAGGAGGTTTTCAATATCTAACAGTTGGGCGAAGATTACTAAAAAGATACGCATTTTCATATGTGATTTCTGCATCTCAGCTCAGTGTTCCCTGGCGAGCCACTACACGGGAGCACATAACTGTGTCTGGGAGAAACAAGGGGTCCAGAGGCCCCCAGGATGCTGTGTTCTCAACTGTGAAATGGAAATGATTCCACTGCAAACTGTTCCTTAGTTTGTGTATTTCCTCACTCCAAGATGGTACCTATTATCTCAAAAGCCTGTTGGCACCAGACTCAATGATTTTACACTTCAACTTGCTTTAAAAATAGCTTAAAGAAGTGAGTTTCCAGCCATCTTGAGCCTGTCTGCTGTGTGTACCCTGCAGCTTCAGGGCAACCGTTGCAATGCTGAGGGTCAGGACCTGTGGCTCTAAGGCCCCATCACTGCTGCCCTTGGAAGCTCTGTGGGAGACCAGAGCCACCCCTCCACTGCTCCAACTCCTCGAGGCATGGCAGCCCTTTGCCCCCGGGATTTCCCTTGTCCTCATCCCTTTGGGAGTCCCTCACCACCTAGGCCATAAGCCTCCAGATGGTCTCAGTATGTAAGGGATGCCCCTTCCCCCAGGGAAACGTGTCCAAACAAACTTCACCCACATGGAGCTTGTGTGTTTTTATTGTCTCTTATAGTCAGATCTTTGTCCTTCATCAGTCACTGAACCCCTTCAACCTATGAGTATGTGTCAGAACTACTCAGGGATGCTCAGGAACCTGAGAAGACAGGTAACAAATGCATAGAAACAGCACACATAGGTCTGCTGTGTCAGCAAGGCCACCATAGCCCAACTCTTGCATGGCGAGACCTCCAGAACTCACTTTCCAGTTTCCAGCAACTGAGTCCAAGTACCTGAGTATGGCACCCGGGACCTCCATTCCTGGCTCCCACTATTCGTTGGAAGGACAGGGCCTGAGTTGTCAAGATGAGAGCGTGTGCACTCATTTCTAGTATCAGTATCTACTGAATGAGAACACTGGTAGAATTTTAAAGACAGCAGGGAATTTGCAGTCATTTACAAAGCTTGAATCTAGCCCATTCAACTTGCATTAGGCTCTGCATGTGTTAGGAAGCATGGGGGAAGGCAGGGCATGTTGCTTGGTCTACCTGCTCTGCGTGTGGTCAGGGTTCAGAGGAAGTCAGGAAGCGACCACCGGGGACCCTGGTGCAGGGAAGAGGCCTGCCCTCTGAGACTCTGGGAGAGGAGGGGAGCATCAGCGGGCTGGGTCTGCTGTGGTGCCCAGAAAGGCCTGGAACCGAGCTTGAGCAGGACTTCACCTCAAATGGGGTGCAGAGGAGGACCCAACAAGAGGCCTGCTTAGAGAAGAGAGCAGCACACACAGCCGCCCAGCCCGCCTGGCCAAGCATAGAGCAGGGGCTTCCAACCCTCAGTCTTCAGCAGGAACCTCGGGGTCTTCCCAAAGCAGAAGTGTGAGCCCATCCCTTGCCAGCTAGATACAGCCACCTGGGGTTGACCCTGAGGAGGATCTAGGCAGAACAGCAAGAGCCAGGCACATGGCTAGATAAAACATAGGGCCAGTTACATTTTAATTTCAGGTAGGCAACAAATAATTGTTATAAGAGTATGTCTGAAGTATTACAGGTGTATAAAGACACTAAAAAAATTATTCACTGTATTGAAATTTGTTTGAAGCCTTCTTGGTCCTCAGCTCTGAGGTCACCTCGCTCCAGTTTGGGGGGGACACAAACTACCCACCCAAGTGGACACTTGTTGTAAGCAAGTTTCCAAGGACCCAACAGGACTGACAAGCTGGCAGACCCTGACATAACCTTCCTATTTCACAAAATTGTTTACCCTTTCCTTCCCTGACTCACCCACAACTGCCTTGCTATTTTTTCCTGGTCCATCTCATGACTGCTTTCCTGGCTCCTGTGTTTAATTATTTTTTACATTGTTTTGGTTAAACCCTCAATAGAAGAAAGACACTGGTTGAAGGAGGACAGACAATTGCTATCTTCTCCCCAGCTACCCTAAACCTCTAAAAATAATTCTGACTCCGAGCCATCTAAATACAGAGACTTCTGATATCCTCAGCAGCTTCCACTTGGCAATAGAAATTTATTAGTAAGTAGATATTCTGTGCTTGTATTCGTCAAGCCTGTCAACCCCACACTGTGGGGCAGGGCAAGGTCAGGGAGCGACCTTCTTCTCTGATGACAGGCTCTGAGCCCGGTGATTGGATTTACCTGTGGCAGGTAAGTAGAAGGGCACAGAACAGGGAATGCCCTGCATTCAGATGAATGTCCTGCATGTGCAGGGGCCGTCTGAAGACTGAGAGGGCAGGGCAGCAGCTACGCCTTTGGCAGCGAGAGATGCTCAGTGAAAGATGAGCTGAGATTCAGTGCAGGGGAAGGTCTTCCAGCCCTGGCAGCATCCTGGGGTAGGTATCACCTTGCAGGATTTTTCTAGGCAAAGGATTGGTCCCCAGCCCCAGCCTAGGGCAGGTCAGACGGCCTCGGGGTTCTGATCCCACGAGACCTGGCCTGAACAACCTGGAAGTGTTATTCCCTATGCACAAAAAGCATTTTGCCTCAACAGCAGAGGACACTTTCACAAACCCTGACTTCTGGGTATGGGGGGGTGTGTTTACGTACCATTCCAAAGCACAGCATGGTTGTCAGCAGCACGAGGGCTGTGCAGTAGCGGGTCAGGGCTGGCTGGTCGGACCCCGGAAAGCTGCCGAGGGAATCTTTTTGGCTTCTTCCAGGAAAATGGGGCAGCAGCCCTGGGAAGGGATCTGCAAAGTTGCCTGATGGCAGCATCCAGAGGAAGAGCGAGAACTGGAGCAGGTGGGACCGGGCAGCCAGCAGAAGAGCCCCCACCAGCTGTAGAGAGAAAAGGGCAAAACTGGCCGCACCCGCTCTTCGACATAGAGGGCTCCCCTGCAGGCTCCAAATTGCTTTTCAGTAGTGACAGCGTGGAGGGGCAGTGTTTGGAGGGTGGCTCGAGACTTCCTGGGCTTAGGAACCAACTCTGGAAAGGCCAGCCTCGATCCCCTCTGCTTCCCCAGCGCTGCTCTGCTCATCTCTAAATGCCAGCTCAGCTAGGTGGCCGGTGCTCCCACTTCAGCGCTAGTGCTCCTCCTGTCCCAGCACTGTCCTCCCTCCACTGCTCCTCTGCAAGGGCTCCCATCTGCCTGCCTCCCAGCCCAGGCTGGACCCCCTAGCCCTACAGGAGGCCATGGCTCCCTAGCCTTCATGTCTCAAGAACGCAGCAAGGGCTGGGTAAAGCAGACCATTCAAGAAGCAATAGGAAAGCCAACTTAGTGTTATTTCAGTTCCCCTAAACCTCAAAGTCCTGGCTGGCTGTGATAGCCAGAGCACTTGGTCTGGAACCTCAGGGTTTGCATCAGTGTCTCAGTTTGGTTCTTACTCCATCTGCTCAGACCAGCTCTGGTGCTGACCAACGCTTTTGCAACCGGGCTGACAGATGTCAGCTGGTGGTCGTCACAGGTGCATGTATATGGCCTATGGCCTGACCACTGGGCCTCCCGAGCCAGAGCTGCAGCCATGAACTGCAGCCGCGCAGGCACCCCCGGCCTCTGCTGCTACCCTGGCCCTGCACCTGCTCATATCCAGGAGCTTGTTTGGTGTCAAGCACTCTGCATGTGGGATGTCACCACTGGAATGGCACTCAGGGGAAAGAGTAACCCATGAGTCCATGTCCTGGGTAATCTGGCCAGTGGCCTACCTGGACTCTGCTGATCCCTAGGTAGTGTGCTTTTTGGCCAGTTTGAATTCTACTACCTACCTTGAACATTATTTTACATTTTAGACTTTTTTTCTTTATATAAAAGCATTTTATTTTTTAGTGCTGAAGATGGAACCCAGGGGCATTCTACCTCCAAGTGACATCCCCAGCTCTACTTTTTTTATATTTTATTTTGAATCATGGTCTCACTGAAGTTCCAAAGGGCCTCACTAAGTAGCTGAGGCTGGCCACAAACAGTGATCCTTCTGTCTCAGACTCCCAAATGCTGAGATTATAAGCATGTGCCACCACAACCGGCTTACATAAAAGCATTTTTTAAGTTGCTAAATGTTAATAACGACCAGCTTCATTGCTGGGTAAATTCTAATATATATATATTATATATTCTAATATATATATATATATATATATATATATATATATATATATATATATATATATATATATATTCTAAGGCCAGCAATAATCCTCCCAGGCCCATACCATCCATGCACTTCCTGGAGCTGAAGGTTTGGTAATTGGTCCATGGTCTCAACAGTGAGCTAGGAGGGAGCAGCCAGGACTGAAGGCAGCTCTTTCTGACGCTAAGGTTTACTCTCTCTGCCCTGGCGTGCTAAGCCGGGACCACTAAGCACAGGGCCAGCAGGGTCTGGGGACCTTTGCTCTCTGGAGCAGGAGGCCCTGCCTGGAGCTCCTTGAGTCCTGTATCTGAAAGCCAGGGCTATTCACTCAGGCCACCTGGAGAGACTGCTCCAGCCTGACTGCAGTTCTGTGCTGTGCAGAGGTAGGAAACAGGTACTGTACTAGAACCTGTATGAATACAGCAAGCTCTTGTGGCCTGCCAGGGCGAGGTCAGAACTCTAGCACCCAGCAGCTTCATCTGGGCTACAGGCTACACTCTAGACCTGCTAATCTTGGGCTTCCCTCTCCAGCCTGGACTTCAGGGTCACCCCAGGAGGATGGAGATCTGCCATGTGCTGGGGTTGGAGACAAACAGGGTATGTCCAAGCAACCACATTTGTTTTTTAATTCTTGATTGGGGTTTCTTTCTTCTATGATTTTACCAGGGCATTAAATTTTAGGAAAATGAGTTCCATTAGTGGGGAAGTATTTGAATACAGGGCACAGTTGACAGATGGAAGCCAGAGTTGGGGCAGGGCTGCATGGAGCAGTGCACAGCTGTGCTCACAGCAACTGTACCACACAGTGACCCCTCGGTGGGAGGAGTGGGGAGGTACCTCTCCAAGGCAAGCCTCACCCACAGCAATGCCTGGCCACAGCCTGTTGTGACCACTAAGCGAGGTACATCTGAGAGGCCCCACAGACCATTCCCGACCCGTTGCCAGAGCGCCACTGGTGGCAATAACTACTTACACAAGGAATGATAACAGTGTGCTACCAGGAAGCGTAACCCCAAGCAAGTGTTTACCAATCACAGTTACTGTTGTCATGACTGGAACTGATGACGTCTCTGCTGATAGCAGTTATCTGAAAGCCACACTGCCAAATGGACTAGAAGGCTGGGATGTGGGGTGGTGTTTCACCTTGAGAGAAGTCTGCATTTCCCTAACGACTGATGACAGCTTGCTGTTTGGGGAAATCCCTGGATAGAGGTGAGAATCTTACCGCTGGTACCAAGACGTAGGAGAGAAAGTGACGCATCATAAAAGGGCAGAATGCCGTGGTGCTTAGGGATCCCAGGAGGTAAATGCCTTTCAACGTCCAGAGGAAGGAGAGGATTCCCCGGAGCCATCGCACCCTCTGAGACAGAAGAGCACAGCAGGTCAGTGTGTAGGGCCAGGCGATGAGAAGGTAGAGGCTTGCATCTGCCCTGGGCCATGCATGAAGTATTCCTTGATTAGATGGAGTTACACAGACCATGAAACTCCCAGGGACATGGAGAATTAATGTCTGCAGAAGAGGATGAACTAGAACCAGGAGTAAGTACCAATTACCAAGCATTCGCAGGACACTAAGGTCAGTATTCTAGCCTTGCTGTTTCTGTGAAGCTCAAAAGGGGGCAGGCTACTGTGCTATACAGTCTACTGTCTTGTATGAAAACCAGGACACCAGCCCTATTGACCTTTGCCAAAGAAAGACAATTCTTTTCCCTAAGGATGAAGCCCAGACACTCCCCTGCCTGGGCTTTGTCAGAGCACACGTGATACCCACTAGGTTCCTGGTGGGTTCCTGGTGCTTGCAATAAAATGGTCCATTGCTGGAGATGCTTAGGAAGGAACCAAGAGCCAGAACTCTTGTGGAGGAGGGCTGCTGGGCTCATGCTGCCCACAACTTCCCACATAAAGAGAAGAGCCGGGCCTAGGGCCAGGTCATAAGAGGACCAAAAAGGAGATGGAGGGGATGTGGTGGAGCATCTGAGACTAGTGGGGTCTTCTTTCTTACAGGTTGTCTTGCAACCTCTCTGCCCTGGGGATGGGTTGGCCCAGCGGCCTCCCTAGGTGGATGGAAATGGAGGTCTGTGGGTGAGGAAGAGTTAGCTGTGGCTGTAACAGGAAAAGGAATAATATGTGGGCTCGACTTCCACACACCCATGCTGGTGTGAGGCCCTGGACCTGCGGGTGGTGGTGGATCCCTGCCCTGAGTATCCTTCCGCAGGCCTTGGCCAGGCCCGTCCTGTGAGAGTTCGCCTGGTCCTCCTGGTAAAGGATGCCATCTTTCAGATGGGACCCTGGGGTGATAGTTCAGCAAGCTGGATTTCTCCCCACCACGGGGCCCAGCCCTTTCCTTGAGCCTAAGTGTGGTCACTTGTAAAGACTACCTCTAGTTATTTAGGTCTGTCACAGATGGAAGGGACAGACGCCACAGAGTGTGTCTAAGAACTAGCCATTGTCCTGCATTGACAACCATTTCCTCATGCAGCTCAAGGGCCTCAGGAATCCCAGGGTCATGCCCCTGGGTTCCATCCCCAGTACCTTAAAAAAAAATCCCAGGCTCTTGAGCTCCATCTATTCCACGCAGAACCCACACACCTCTGGCTTGTGGAGCATGTGCTAGGTTCTCCAGGCCCTCTACGCTCCAACCACCAACACCTGCAAGCTCGTAGCACCATCAGACCACACCCAGACCATCCCTCACCCGTACATTCTAGACCTGAGTGACCATTGCCATGTGGAAAGCCTCAGCCCTGGTCCCTGTCTGTGTGCCCCAGAGACCCCATCGTACCTGATTCCACAGCGCCATCGGGCTGAGGTCCATGAGCACCTGACAAAGGCCTTTTTGAAACTGGTCAGCGGCATCCCTGGCAAGGGCAGTGAGCTGGCCAGAGGCTGCATAGTAGGCGAGAGCCACTCCGATCGCTGAGAGCTGCAATGTCGAGGAAGTGGGGCTGCTCAGTCAGCTCCCGAGGGAGGCCACCAGCATCTGACAACGCCTGGTCATAAGGGGACTGCGGGAATGCCAGGAAGAAGCTTTCAAGTTCTCCTCTGGAATCCAGACTCTAAAGAAGCACACTGCAGTGTTGAAAGTAACTAGTGCCTGGTTGATTTCTCATTAAAACCTTTCCTTCTTAGATTAAAAAAAAACTCACTTCTTTTTTTCAGTGCTGGGGATGGAACTCAGGGGCATTCTACCTCCGAGCTACATCCCCAGCCCGAGTTTTATTCTTTATTTTTTAAAACAGAGTCTCAGTAAGTTGCAGAGGGCCTTACTAAGTAGCGGAGACTGGCTGCAAACCTATGATCCTCCTGTCTCAGCCTCCAAAGTGCTGGGATTACAAGAGTGTGCCACCACGCCAGGCTGAAAAACTGACTTTTTGGTATTATATTTTCACAAAATAAATGACCTAAGAGAGTGTTACCTCCAGCCAGTTTTTTGGTTTTTTAGCATACTTGAGGACACCTTTCTCGACCATTTTGTAGAGTTGGAAGCAGAGGTGAATCAGGTTGAGTACCAGGAAGAACAGCTGCCAAGAGAATGTAAACAAGACATAAAAACTCAAGTACTTTGGGTTTTTAAAGGTCCAAGCTTCTTGTTGGCTTCCCTGCCAATCACTCTTTCAGTAGATATGACACCAGCCCTTTTCTTGCTCTGCAACATCTGAGAATGAACTTGCCCTGGGACCGAGTGGCACCTCATCACCTGTTTATTGTTCACAGAAGCAGCCCAGCTCTACACCAGTCGCTAGGACCTGCAGGCATCAGAACCAGGGATGTGAAAGTTCCCTGCCCCATCAGGCCTCTAAGCCTCCACGCCCGCCAGCTAGTCCTTCCTTAGCACCATTTGAAACAATGATAAAGCCGGGCATAGTGGTGCAACGCTTGTAATCCCCGTGCTTGGGAGGCGGAGACAGGAGGATTGCGCTGGTTCAGAGCCAGACTTGCTGGCTTAAGAGACCCTGTTTCCAAATAAAAATATAAAATAGGTCTGGGAGTGTAGCCTGGAGGTAGAAGGGCTTCCAGGAACCCCAGTACAACCACCAAAAAAAAAAAAAAAACAATGATAAACATATATAAGATATGATATGCACTAATTTTTTATGAAGTAAAGCCTTTAAATGCTCCTATAAGTTCTATTTAAATGGCCTTTTCACCAGCCATAAGTTATCCATTTATTTACACCTTCATATATTCATGTACTAATCCAAATTCCGGAAGAGTCATCAGATGGCGGGGGATGGGCCCCATCACCAAGGCTCCGTGCACTCCCTTCTGGTCCTCTGTTGGAGGCACGTGCCTGTGCTCCACAGACCTGCGCTAAGGAGCCACAGACACAACCAGAGTAAAGTTCACTTTGGGTGTCAGTGAAATATGTTATGTAGCAGCCTGTTCCAAGTCGTTTGGGAGCCGGAGGCCATGCAGACATCAACAAAACTGATGGTCTAAAATCCTGATCCTGCTGGTCTAAAATCTTGATACTGTAACCCATCTTTTTTTGCAAGAATTCTGATATTTTAAAATACTACACTAGATGACTGCTGACTTTGACTACTGGCGTGTGTGCGTGCACCCAAAGCAAGTGTTTCAGCTCAGTCCACAGATGCACAGCTCTGAGTGCAACTCAGCCTTAGCCGTTGTTGTGTCTCTGAGCAGGCCCTAGAATTGAAAGCCTTTTGGGATTCTCCCCTCCACTTCTGAGACAAAGCAAGCTTGACCTGAAGTGACAGCTGGACTTGGTGCTTCATGGCAGAAAAGCTAAATAAATAAGGTACAAACCCAGCAGTGCTTCCAGGAAAACACCCAGGATTGAGCCCAGAGGCGGTCCACCTCTGAGCTACACCTCCATCCCTTTTTTTTTCTTTTTATGTAAGACAGGATCTTGCTAGGTTGAGGAAAGCCTCACTACTCGCTGAGATTGTCCTTGAACTTGCCATAGTCTTATTTCAGCCTCCCAAGTACTGGGATCGCAAGTGTGTGCCACTGTTCCCAGCTGCTAACTGTTTTCTTATAGCAGCTGATGCTAAGACTGACAAGAATCAAGACATCAGTCCCGATTCTCCTAGGATGAACTCTGAATGTATGCCTGCTTCGTATTCGATGGCTGGTTTCCCCATGGAGGTCTTCTTCATCCTGTGCCCCAACACTAGCACCAAGCCTGCTATGAGGGGAGGGAGCCACAAGGGCGTGGGTGAAGGTGGGTCAGTAGGTGTGTGTTTGTCCCCCTGGTTGGGGTCCAAAGCCCATCTCCCTGCGGGTGAGCTCACCTCGGGCAGCACAAGGTGGTACCATGGAGCCGATTCCCCGTGGAAGATCTTGAAAGACTCCACCAGGGATGTGGGGGCGAGGGCCCCAGTGGGGAGGAGCTCTGCCCTCAGGGTCACACTGCTGAAGAGTCGGGTTGGAGGGTTGTAGAGGGTGAAATGCACGGACACGGTCCTGGTGCTGCGGTCGATCCATCTGCTGGCCCTGAGGGCCCTGAGGGCCGCCCGGGCTTCGGGCCTGGGAAGCAGTACAAGTTCCAAGTGAGGTTCGGGAGCCATGCTTGGGAACCTGTGTAAAGATCCAGCCACCACAGCCCTCTGCTGGAATACCTCAGGCAAGCGTTCACGAGGGCAGATGATACCGGGGCTGCAGAGGGCTGGGCAGATGGACCCTCTGTGTTCTAGGGACCCCATGGCCCACGGTGCCACTCTTCCTGCTCTGCTGGCTTCCTGCAGCAGCCAGGGTGCCCACAGGCAGATGGAAGCCTGAGCAAAGGGGGGCAGATATGCCCGAAGCCCTCCTGGGCTCCCTACAACATTCAGTTTCCTCTCTTGCATTGGGCTCCATTGTTGGAAAGCCATTACTTGTTACTAAGCCTTGTTTAATAACAATTTCTTTCTCTCTTTTTAATTCCTCAAGGCAAATATTGCTGCGATTGCAGAGCCTCCTGCCCTCGCTGTGAGCAACTCCTCCTGGCACCGGCGAGGGCCACCCAGGGAGCCCACCGCGGGCCACACACGGGCGGCGTCGCTTCTCTTAGGGCTGCCCCTCATCTGCTCAAGACCTACTCCACAGAGGACTAAAGGAGGCACCTACACACCCTGCTGGACACACAGTGGCACAGGACAAATGTCCACTCTACTCTCTGTGGCCTCTGGAAAAAAAAGAGCAGCCACTCTTTTTTTTTTTTTTTTTTTTGGTTCCTGGAAGCCCTTCTACCTCTGGGCTACACTCCCAGACCTATTTTATACTTTTATTTGGAATCAGGGTCTCTTAAGCCAGTGCGGCTGGCTTCGAACCTGTGCGATCCTCCTGTCTCTGCCTCCCAAGCAGCGCAGGGATTACAAGCGAGCGCCACCATGCCCGGCACGAGCAGCCACTCTTTTGAAAGGACGCTCAGTCTGCAGGCCAGCCCTCAGTTCCCTCGCCCTCTAAAGGCTCCTCTACCCTTCCCCAGCCTTGGCAAGTCCTGCACACCCGGGGACCTCTGAGCTGCCGGTTCCTGCTGCAGACGCTGGTTGCAGAGCCTCCCAGCAGGCTGGCTGGATGCCAGCCCGACCCACACTGACCTTGTTCTGCCCAGGGTGCAGGCGCAGTCCTCCCTCCTCACCCCAGCTCCGCAGGGGGCCACACTTCCGTTCTCAAGGCCTCTAACTTCAGGGTTACAGGTCAGAAGAGGGTCTTTGATGAGTGCTGAAAGCGGCCCTGGAGGCTGTGTAGGAAAAACACCCATCAGAAAAAGCCTTTGATCGCTGATGCCAGTTCATCTGTGTTCTGGGGCTCTTGAGCCGCACCTGGGAACATGCTGCACCTTATAACAAGGTACCCTGTCTTCTCAAAGTGGTCTGCAGCCTGGCTCAGGGGCTCTGGGCTCTACATGAGCTGGAAGGATGGAGGATGAAGCCACCAAAGGCGGGCACCTGAGTGATCACACCTGGGGCTTGGTCATGTAATTTCCAAGGAAGAAATGATCCAGGTAAAATGTCCACCTTGGAGCACCCCTCCTCTTCAGAAATCATATGTGACCATTGTAATTTTATTTATTTAAAAAATTTACATTTTTTTTTTGGCAGTACTGGGGATGGAACCCAGGGACATTCTACCAAACTGTACCTCCAGCCTTATTTTTTATTCTTTATTTTAAAACAGGGTCTCACTGAGTTGCAGTTGCAAAGGGCCTAAGTGAATGAGGCTGTCTGCGAACCACGAGCCTCCTGTCTCAGCTCCCAAATGCTGGGACTACAAGTGTGCGCCACCACACCTGGCTGAACACTGTAGTTTTTAGGTGTTTATATTAAAAAGTACTGTTTTTGCCTAGAACAGATCGCTGAAACCCAGCAGTGAGCCAAGCATGCCTGCGGCAGAATGCCAAGTCTAGGAGGGGCCTGGGGAAAGGCTGGCAGAAGGAGGAGAAGGAGAAAGAGGAGGAGGAGGAGGAGAAGAAGAGGAGGAGGAGGAGAAGGAGGAGAGGAGGAGGAGGAGGAGGAGGAGAGGAGGAAGAAGAGGAGGAGGAGGAGGAGAGGAGGAGGAGGAGGAGAGGAAGAAGAGGAGGAGGAGGAGGAGAGGAGGAAGAAGAGGAGGAGGAGGAGAGAGAAGAGGAGGAGAGTAAGAGGGAGGAGGAGGGCCAGGCTCCTGCTTTTCCCCAGAGCTGACACCTGGCATGTCTAAGCACCCCCAATGCTCTGAGAAGCTAAAATGATCTTCCAGCTTGCCAGACTTCTCTAACTCCATTTATATTTTGAAGTCATAGAGAACATCTTACCTTGCATGGACTACTGGAAGAGATTCTTAGCTGCTTAATTACTGAAGTGCCGATGAGGTAGCATTTTCCTCTGAGGGCTCCAGGCTAAAAGAAGAGTCCCAGGGAAGGCACAAGTTATAGATTCCACAGGCCTGCACAGGTACCCAGAAAAACTCTAAGGCTGCATCCAGGAGTCTCGGGAAGACTCCATCCCCAGCCTCTTCCAGAAGCCATCTCAGGCTCACTCTCTGTCTTCATAATTAGAATGATCTATTTCAGTCTTTTTCTTTCAACTGTCACCTGTTGTGATCCCATGAGACCACAGAGAATATAACGAAATGGAATGAGGAATAAGGTATCTGAGGAATGCAAGACAAAGAGAGTTTGTCTTTGAAAGATAGAAGAGAATAAAACCCTGGCAAGGCCTGGGATTACATGGAACCTACATTCCCTTTTTCTTTCTAACTTGGGCTCCACCTTGCCTTTTTCTGGAGCCTTCTTTGATGCTGGCTAGCTGTTTGCGGCACCTCAGCTCTGGGCTGCGCCCTTAGCCCATGTGCTTCTCCTCATGTGTTTTACTTATTAAATTGGAATCTTCCATGTAGTCACTTGTGCACTCCCATCAGTCCCCACATCCCCTCCTCCTCCTCCCCTGGGTCTGGGGCAGCTCAGCAGGTGCAGAAGCCCGAGACCCAGAAAGCTGAGGAGGGGGCAGGGTGTGTGTGGGGGAAGCTGACAGGTGCAGAGCTAGCCATGGCACCCACCCCACGGAGCACAGCCATGGCACCCATGGAGCACAGCCACAGGTCTCGACCCGTGGCCTCTTGGGAACCTCAGGGTGTCCACTGATGTGCCTTGCGATGCCAGGCAGTGGCCAGGGAGGGAAGGATGGCCCACCTGAGTTCCCTGAGTGCCGGCAGTGGAGGGACCGCCAGCATGCAGCCTGTCCAGCAGGGTGGTCAGACTCCAGGCCCACCAGTCTCCCGTGCTTCTCAGGCCACCTGAGGAGTGTCCAGCACTGCTTAATTCAAGAGCAGAAACAAAGTCAATCCTGCCTCTGTGAGAACACGGACAAGTTGTGAACAAAAACATTTTTTTCCTGCCAATTTAATTTTTTTGTGGTACTGAGGATGGAACCCAGAGGCATTCTATCTCTGAGCTACATCCCCGGCCCCCCTTTTTTTTTTTAATTCTTTATTTTGAAACAGGGTCTCACTGAGTTGCAAAGGGCCTCACTGAGGCTGTCCATGAACTGTGATCCTCCTGTCTCAGCCTCCCGAATGCTGGGATGACAAGCGTGCACCACCATGCTTGGCATTCCTGCCAATTTTTAACGTCAGATATTTTGCAGGTCCCACTTTGCTCCTCTGTGGCAGGGGGAGGGAGGAGAGTGGACGGTCATCTAGCTCATTCATTCACTCAACAAACATCACTGGGTAACTACTGGGTGTGAGGCATGCTCATAGGCCCTGGGCAACAGAAAATCAAAGCCTTGCCCTCACAGGGGGAAACAAGGAATGAGACCTAAAGGGTTTCTGCTACTGTGATTCAGCTTAAGGATTTTTGGCTTTGCAATGGTGGACAGGATGCCCAGCCAGCCACTCTCACCTTTAGCACAGCACGCCATGGGTTCCTGAGCCTTCCAACACTGTATTAGAAAAGAGGCTTATTTTTAAGAGGCACCAAGTCTTTACTGGAAAGGAAACCCACCCGCTTCCCTCAATGCAAGTGTCAGGCTAGGCTGGCAGGTTCAGCTGGTACTTCTTTTCCAGAGCAGGTGGTACAAAATGACCTCCCAAGTAATGGTAGCCACCAGCACACTGGGTCACAGACTCTTTGGGTACCATCAGAGAGATGAGCAAGACCCGCCGCATCTCTCCTGGGCTTTCTCACTGCATCCCTCTTGAGCTTCTCACTGCATCCCTCCTGAGCCTCCCACCGCATCCCTCCTGGGCTTCCCGCTGCATCCCTCCTGGGCTTCTCGCTGCATCCCTCCTGAGCTTCTCGCTGCATCCCTCCTGAGCTTCCTGCTGCATCCCTCCTGGGCTTCTCACTGCATCCCTCCTGAGCTTCCTGCTGCATCCCTCCTGGGCTTCTCACTGCATCCCTCCTGAGCATCCTGGTGCATCCCTCCTGAGCTTCCTGCTGCATCCCTCCTGGGCTTCTCGCTGCATCCCTCCTGAGCTTCCTGCTGCATCCCTCCTGGGCTTCTCACTGCATCCCTCCTGGGCTTCTCACTGCATCCCTCCTGGGCTTCTCATTGCATTCCTCCTGAGCTTCCCGCTGCATCCCTCCTGGGCTTCTTGCTGCATCCCTCCTGGGCTTCCTGCTGCATCCCTCCTGAGCTTCCTTTCTCCACACCCCATCCTGAGGGAATGTCGACGCGGGCACTAGGTGCAGCAAGTCCTTTCAGGACACTCAGGATGCTGCGGAACAGCTCCCGAACATCACTCCTGAAGCTGCAGTCAAAGATGGCATCCACCTCCAGCTCACACGGCTCGTCAACTGAGGGCTCTGAGGGCATCACCAAGGAAAGGGGCGCCCACTTTCTGACACCGAGTCACCAGTGCAGTGAGGAGTGTTTTGCTGGGTGTTTGGGGTAGTAGATGGTTGGCTGCTACTGAGAGTTTGAGATGTCAAGCACAGCCTCGCCCATGCCCTCTGTTACCCCCAGGCTCCAGGTGACCGGGATAGTCGGGGGCTCCTGGACATGGACGTGGGGGATATGCCTGGGCAATGGCCATAGCACAGCTCAGCACAGCCAGCTCCATAAGTGGGTCCACACTGAATTGGTCCTCACCAACTCCTGTCCACGGTTAGATGATACTGCCCAGCAGTGGGCAAATGTAAGCGCCTGCTCGTGGTTAAGCCAAGAGTCAAAGCCAGCGCGCAGCAGCTCTAGTGCGCTGTGCTAAACGCTGTCTTTTTACTTAGAATAATTTCAGTTCATAATCGACTCACTAGACATAGCCCCATAGTAAGCCATGGATTCTCTGCATCAGCAAAACATTCACCGCGATGTAGGAGAGAAAAAGGACCTTTTCTATTTTTAGGAGGTCACATAAAAATTGGCTGGTGTCCATTTTCTAACAGTGGCTTTTGTCACTTTTTGGCCTTTATGCTTCAGGGGTATAGGTTTCCTATTTCTCCTTTGTTCTAAAGAATAAAGGTGCCCAGTGGAAACTAGCCAGGCTAGTTTATGAGGCCTCACGCCAGTGGAGGACGAGTCGGTGGGCCAGGCGTTATGGGGATAAGAGGCTGCGTGGACCGCCCGCCCCACGTGCGCATGCTCTTCTCCCCAGGAGCAAATCGCCTCGCGAGCGGCTTTTGATTGCATAAGTTTTTATTTGCGACTCACCTAAAATCTCTTTCTGAGAATGAGAGGGATAAATATGAGAGAACCCTCAGCAGGGATGAGAGACTGGAGGCTTCATTTCACATGGCCGCAGGACACAGAGGTGCTGGGTCAGCGATACCAAAGGCCACAGGGAGGTTCCCGGCAGCGGGACGGTGTGGGTGGCGGCCAGGGAGCAGTGGACACCCAGGCCTAGACACGGCCCTCTACACTGGCCGCGCCAGGGGCGGTGTTGACCTGCTCCTAGGACGGCTGCAAACGCTAGACGAGAGGGCATCATGGACCAGTGCTTTGGGCACATAGTAGGAACCCAACAAATGCTAGTTTTCAATGAAGTGCTGTTTTTTTTATAGTGCTGGGGATGGAACCCAGGGCCTCGCACTGGAGAGGCAAACGCTGCACCACTGAGCTGCCCTTCCCAGCTTCTCCAATTAACTTCTTTACAATGCGGCACTTTCCAACCAAGGAACAACTTAGGAGAACACTGAAATCACTGCAAACTGACAAAATGTAGCATTCTGTCACCTGGGTGATATAAAGAGCCATGTGCATAAACCACAGCTGCCCACTGCAGCCTCAGTTTACCTCCGCAGGACAGTCAAAGGGAAAAGAACAGAATAAAGTTCCCCCGAGAGAACAAGGCGCCTCTCCCATGGCTCTACCACACTTTCTCACCATGCCCCCCCCCCCGAAGGGGCCCAGAAGAAAGGTCAGGACAGTGTCCTGTCCACAGCAAACAGAAGCGCACCAGATATGGCTGCTCTATCCCGATCTTTCTCCATAAAAAGGAGAGGCCAGAATATTTCTCTGAGAAAAGTAGTTTTGTTGCCGACGGGTAAGGAGGAAGACAAGGATATAAACTGGAGCCATCCAAGTACACTCAAGCTTAATTCTTCCTACTGGCCCACCGAGTCCAGGTTGCTCTACAGGATGCACTGAACAGCACATCCTTAAAGGCTGGCCCTGGCAAACGAGCTTGGGAGCAAAGCTGCGCTATGGCGGTGGGGTGCCCGAGCCCCTCGCACCCTCCTGAGAGCCAACTGCGCCTCTCTCCATCCAGCTTCCTCTTCAGGGCTACCCCAGACCATGATGGGGGGGTCTACACAACTTGGCAGGCAGATGTGATCAATCCAGAGAGAATGGAACAGTTACAGCCATCTGCCGACACGCCACTGAGACCCTGCTCCCAGGAGAGGGTTGGAGCAGTTATCCCATTGATGACTAAAGGCAGCTTTAGAGGATAATTGAGAAAAAGCATTTTAATTAATTAATTAATTTATTATTTATTTTTGCAGTACTGGGGATGGGACCCAGGGGGATTCTACCTTTGAGCCACAACCCCAGCCTTGTTTTTTATTCTTTGTTTTGAGACAGGGTCTCACTGAGTTGCAGAGGGCCTCACTAAGTAGCCGAGGCTGTCTGCGAACCTGCGATCCTCCCGTCTCAGACTCCCAAGTACTGGGATTAGAAGCGTGCGCCACCACACCTGGCTATTCCCATCCAATTTAAATGTGGCAGAATCCAATAACATGGTCACCTTTTGTGATCACGTAGCCTAGCTCCATCACGTTACAGGGGACAATCTACAGCCTAGGAAGGCCTGCCAGGCACCAACAGCAAGAAGCCCCGCCCATGAATTCCATTTGATCCACTTCCCCGGGGCTCAGCTCCTCTCTCTGGAATGCTATCAACAAACCCTGAGACACCGCGGATGTTTCTGGAATAGGCGCTGGTGGATGGTGGCCCGGGTGGTAGGGACAGGATGGGGTTTAAGTGTACCACTAAGAACACGAACACACAAATATATCCCTGCCTGGTGGCCAGGCCAGGAGGAGGCAGGGAGGCCTTGCATCCTGTGAGAAATAGGAGGCTTCTGCAAACCCATCGGGTAACTTAGGAGCCGTCCCTCTAGGCCCCTGGGTCTCCTGTGCCCGTGAGGGAGTTCAAAAATATTATCTCAGCTGCGAACACTCTGAGTTGAAGACCAAGAGGCAGCAATTGCTATGAGAAACGTGTCAAATAATGCTGACTTGTGAAATGTGAAATTAAAGAGGCCAGCAATTTTAGATGTTTGGATTTCCATCGCCAGAGAGAAGGGCGCAAAGGGTCGCTTTGGCTTGCTCGCAGCGCCACCTACTGGCAGGACCTGCGCGCCCCCAGGTGGGAGCGCTGAGAGGCGGGTCAGTCACTTCTCAAAGACCTGCTGCAGTTGTAGACTGGGAGGCAGAAAATACCACCGAGCTTTGCTGCTAGAATGTTTTTACCAAAAATGTGGATCATTGAGCTATGGATATCCAGATTCATTGAACAGGGATCTCCAGGTCTCACCTTATTAGTGAATCATAAAACTAACAAGGGGATGACATCTGCTAGCCATCACATGACTGGGTATCAATAACCCCATCTTACAGAAAAAATAGGGTGTCAAGTAATCAACAAAATCAAATGGATTTTTCTGCCAACCACCACTGCCGAAAATCTAACAAAAGATTTCCATCAACTTGAATGATTTTATCAAAGCATATTCATAGAAATGCTGTAGAATCTGTATTAAAATATTCTCCGGAAGCCGGGTGGAAAAGGAAACCCTTAAACACAAATATTTTGCTTCCTGTCACTGAACCCATGCTGAATAACTGATATCAAATCATACCATGAACCTCAGAATTTAGAGTCAAATTGTCTTGAAAAAGCTATTCGATAGACTTTTTGACATGTGAAATAAAGTCTGATTATACATTTTAAAACAACTTTCAGATGGAGGTGGGGACACACACTTGTAATCCCAGCACTGGGGAAGCTGAGACAGGAGGATTGCAGGTTCGAGGACAGCCTCAGAAAGCAAGGAGACCTTGTTTCAAAATAAATATAAATCAAACTGGGAGTGTTGCTTGGAGATAGAATGTCCCTGGGTTCAATCTCCAGAAACACACACACACACGCGTGCGTATGCACACACACACACACACACACACACACACACACAGCAACTTTCAATAAGGGAAAATGCTAGATTAAATGTATACATTGGCTACAAAGTGTCTTCTAATTTCAGAGATGTCAGGACAGAAAAGAATCAGGACATGATGAATGCTATCAGCACACACCTCTACCTTGACATCATGGGGACTTTCCTCTCTATTTTTCAGTTCTTACATGTATGTGGACCGGTGACAAACTCTCCTACTTTCAGAAGTAGGAAGAAACAAATCAACACTTGAGAAATAGTAGGGAAATTCAGGAGAATTAAGAGAGGGTTTGATATCAGGCATCGTGGATTATGAACCACGACCCTGGCCTTTGGCTGAGGAACTCAGATGTCTTTTTGCAATCAGGAAACTCAAAGAGCCTTGGAATATTCTCATCCACCTTTCACCCAGAGTGAGATGGTAGGAACATGCCTGAAGTCAGGTCTGGTATCAACACAGGGGAAATAAGGTCCAATGAGTCAGCTTGACAAAACCTTTTTTAGATTTCACAGTCTCAATTCTGCATAGGAAAAACGAACCCGCAAGGACTGGGCCATCTGCGGGGCTCCCCCTTCTGACACTGCACTCACAGACCAAGACACGGCGTGACTCACTCAGAGTGACACCTCCTAGAACCCCAAGCGCGGACTCCTTTTTACTTGCACTGGTCATGAATGAGTGCACCCGCCCCCAGATCTAGAGGGGTCCCCCAGACTTCCTACCTTACAAATTCCTTCCGGATAGCTTGATTGAGAGAATATTCATCCGGGGAATGCTTCCCATATATTACAAGCAAAAGCAGAAGCATCGTGAGGATGTACACTGAAATGTCTCTGTAAGAAGAGATTTTAAAGTCAGCATCCTTATAGAGGGTCTCACAAAGTTGCCCAGGCTGGCCTCGAACTTGCCATCCTCCTGCCTTCGCCTTCTGAGTAGGAGTAGCCGAGAGCACAGGAGAGGACCGCAGCACTTGGCTCCTCATGTTTTGTTGTTTCGTTTTGTTTTTGTTTAGCAGCTGAACACAACTCCACGGTGTGGGAAGGAGATGGTGAGTTATTTCTAGGCTACACCCATAAACTGTCTCCTGCGTGGGTCCTTATACGCTTGTGTCTTCGAAGTCCCATCCTAGATGTGGGTATGCTGGGTGAGAGCCCACCTGTGCTGGAGCTCCCCACCTCCCACAGGGCTGCACACTTGCACCTCACACCAGCCCGTGTGAGAGAACCTGCCGTAGCCCCACCAGCAGAGCGCATGCTCAGGTTTTAGAATGTTCACAATTTTAATTTGCAAGTCTCTAAATTTAAGTAGAAGCGCCACTTGTACCTTATTTCCCCCACAAACTGTCTTGTGCATGAAGCCTGTAGGTTACAAACTTGTGTTGTTGTTGTTTTTAAGAGTTGCTGGGAGACAGACGTGGGGGTGCACGCTTGTAATCCCAGAACTTGGGAGGCTGAGACAGGAGGATCACGGTTCGCAGACAGCCTCAGCTACTTGGTGAGGCCCTCTGCAACTTAGTGAGACCCTGTTTCAAGATAAAAAAAAAAAAAAAAAAAAAGAAAAGAAAAATAGGCCTGGGGTATAGCTCAGAGGCAAAATGCCCCTGGGTTTCATCCCCAGCACCATAAAAAAAGAGAGTTGCTGGTCTTTTTGTTTTACTTTTTGAACCTCTTTGCATGTGAAGTATATTGGATCTTTGTTTTATTTATCTTTGTTTTTTCCTGCCTTACATTGCACATGGTGTCTTTAACGGCACAACGCTCTCTTTTTTCAACATTACATACTTGATTATGTAATCAAGTTTATTTTTCTTTTTTTGGTTTCTGGATTTAAATTCATAGGAATTTTTTTTTTCCCTTTCACAGACCTTCAAGAAAGTTATTCGTGTTTTCTTCTCTAACTTGAATGGGTTTGGTCTATATTAAAAATCTTTATCCACTTGTAATTTTTTTGTAGTAGGCAAGATAAAAACATCCACATTTTTTTTCCATGTGGTCATTCAATGATCCCAGTTTTACTTAATAAAAATCCCATGTCTTTCTCAAGATGTGAAGCGTCACCTTTATTGGAGACAAACACTGGGGTTTGATCTGGATTTCCTCATTGTCTTTCAACGGTCTGATATTTTTGTGAAAATACCCATAATTTTTTTCTTTTTGTTATCTTCCTTTTATTGTTGAGGTGTTTATTTGGTAACAATGTAGGTTCTTTCTTTATTTATATTTTTAGTGGTGCATTGTATTTATACATCATAATGGGGTAAAAAACATCATCACCCAGCCAGCCCCCACCTCCCTCCCTCCCTCCCATGCTTGGCTTAGTGGTTGACTTGATATGAATAAGTACATCATGTGCTTTAAAGCGTTTCCCTCTCCCCACCTTCCATCCCCACAGTTAGGTTGTCTTATCTGCTCCTCTATAGGATCCTTTTTCACCTGGAGTTCCTCCTATGACCCCATTCACCCTAGCTTTCACATATTAGGGGAAGCATCCCATTCCTTACTTTTTGTGACTGACTAATCTCACTTAGCATAATGTCCTCAAGATCCATCCATTTCCCTGAAAATACCGCAACTGTATTTTTTATGGCTGAGTAAAATTCCATTGTGTCCATATCCCACAGTTTTGTAATCCATTCATCTGTTGATCGACATCTTGGCTGGTTCCGTAGTTTGGCTATGGTGAATTGTGCAGCTATGAGCATAGATACACATGCATTAGTTTGGTAATTTGGTTTCCTATCTTTTGGATAGATACCCAGAAGTGGTATTGCTGGATCGAATAGTAGATTTGTTCCCATTCTTCTGAGGATTCTCCATACTGTTTTCCAAATTGGTTCCACTAATTTACAATCCCACCAACAATGTCTTAGAGTTCTCACTTCTCCACATCCTCGCCAGCATTTGTTGTTTGTGTTTTGAATGATTGCCATTCTAGTTGGAGTTAGGTGAAATCTCGGTAGTTTTGATTTGCATCTCTCTGATTGCCAATGATGTTGAGCATTTTTTCATGCATTTATTGGCCATTTGACTTTCTTCTTTCATGAAGTGTCTATTTAGTTCACTTGCCCATTTTTTGATTGGATGATTTGTTATTTTAGTGTTGAGTTTCTTGAGTTCTGTATATATTCTAGGTATTAGTCCTCTATCGGAGGGGTAGGTGGCAAAAATCTCCCATTCTGTTGGCTCTCGATTGAGGTTCTTAACAGTTTCCTTTGCTGAACAGAAGCTCTTCAATTCCATGCAATCCCACACATTGATTCGTTAACAGGGGTTTGTTTTAATATCTAGGAGAGCTAGATCTGGTCATTTATGAGGTTAGTTTGGAAGTACAAATAGACAGAAATAGCTAGTAAAAACCCTGAAAAGGTAGAACTTCAGTTCACTCACCTGTGAACTGAAGTTGTACCTTTTAACTGAAATTCTACCTTTTCAGGGTTTTTACTAGCTATTTCTATTTGTTCTTCCAAACTAACCTCATAAATGACCAGAACCTGTTAAAAAGAAACTTTAATATACTGACTTTATAAATTGGTTTTAGAGAGAACTATAGGAAAACCTAGTCTTGTGTCTTCTCATTCAAGAACACAGTATCTCCTTCCACTTGTGTAAGTCTATTCTTGTGCCCTCAGGACTATTTTTTAGCTTTCCTCTATGCCTTGCACATTTCCCCTTTAGATTGTACCTAAGTGTGTCTTTTGTTTTTGCTATGTTGTATTCTTCTATCAAACCTCTTATCTGACTTTCATATGTCTAGACAAAGGTTGTTGGCTTTTGTATTTTAATTTTATAATCTGCTACTCTACTAAATTCTTTTATTGCCTGTAGTAGTTTGTTTCATTTTGGAGGGATTTTCTAGACCTTTGGCCATGTGATATGCAATGCCGGAAGAGCTGCTCTTCTGATTCCTGACTCTGCTGTTCCCAGCAGTGTTTTCTGGGCTGCCCTCTGTGGTGTGGCCTCTGCCCAGGACTTCCCACCTGAGGCTCCTTCCTGGGGGTCTGGCTCCCTCAGGCGGCCCTTGCACTCACCTGTGAACTGAAGTGTGCAAATCCCTTCCAGGTAGATTCGATTTGTTCCTAGTCTCCACCCTGTGGCGGCTCTAGGCTGCCCTGTCCCCAGGCCCGTGGGACACCCCAAGATGTCCTCTACAGAGGTGCGTTGCTAGGGTTCGAGGTGCCGGTGGGGGGCGACTTGTCATCTAGTTTTGTTGTGCATGTTTTCCATGAGTTTCGGCTTGAGGTAATTCAGTCCCTCTAGTTTTGTGAGGAGATTCGATCCAATTAAAAATTTTGAGTCATGCGTGGCGGTGCACGCTTGTAATCCCCACACTTGGGAGGCAGAGACAGGAGGATCGCACAGGTTCAAAGCCAGCCGTGCTGGATTAAGAGACCCTGTGTCCAAATTAAAAAAAAAAAAAAAAATATATATATATATATATATATATTAGGTCTGGGAGTGTAGCCTGGAGGCAGAAGGGTTCTATCCCCAGTACCACCAAAAAAAATAAAAAATAAAAAATTTAGAGGCTGCTCCATCCTCTTGGAATTTCTCTCCCACTTGTCTTTAAACATGCCATTTGAACACAGCCATGATTCTTCTCTTTGGAAAAGAATTTGCTTAGTACATACTTCCTACTGAAGGGTACTACCCATGTTCCACACTCTAATGAAGGGACTTTTTTTTTTTTTAAGATGATTGGAGGTACTCCCATTATATATTTTAGCAACACCAATTTGGAACAATAATCAGGAATTTCCAATCCTTAACAAGCTACACCAGAAATCTAGAAGTCAGTGTGGAGGTGCATGCTTGTAATCCCAGCATTTGGGAGGCTGAGACAGGTGGATTGTGGTTCATGGACAGCCTCAGCTACTTAGTGAGGACCTTTGCTCAGTGAGACCCTGTTTCAAAATAAAAAAAAAATAGGCCTGGGGGTGTAGCTCAAAGGTAGAATGCTCCTGGGTTCCATCCCAGTACCACACACACACACACACACACACACACACACACACACACACACACACAATAGAAGTCAATCTAGAAAAACCTTTTGGAGAGTTCCAGAAGGCTTCTCAGTAGCACTGGGCAGAGGACGCACCCCGGGACAAGGGAGCCGGGCCCAAGCGAGCCGTGGCCTCCCAGCCTGCACCCACCTCAGGGCTGCCTGCCTGCGCCGTGCTCTCCGCACCTTCTCCCTGGTCTCCCTGAGTTGGGCCTTGGATGGCGGACGTGCCCAGCGCAGGCGGCGCTGCCGTTCTCGGGCAGCCAAGACCTGTTGGACAAGAGAGTACTGAGGACCTTGGCCTCTGGTGGAAAGAGAGAGGCCTTAGTATCTGTGCCAGGCCCAAAGCCACGTTCCAATGCGCTTTGCCTGGTATTTGGGAACAAAGAGGCACTTTGTGTAGATAACATATTCCAGGTCATTGGGGAGGGGGTTGAAGACAGGGTAGCCCTATTAAAAAAAAAATCTCTGGTCATGTCTCTGCCAAGTTTTTCTTTTTTCTTTCTTTTTTCTTTTTTTTTTGGCAGGAATAGCAGCTGGGCCACTACAAAGCATGGCTTTACACAAAAAGCATGTCGGATACTGTCACACCGCCGGAGCAATTATCTTTGGCATTTGCATGGTATTTTCTCTTAGAGAACGTCAAAGTCTGGGAAAGCCATTTGAAATCTCAGTCTTAGCAAGAAATTACCACTGTTTTTCTTTTTTTATTTTATTGAAATAAAAGTATTCTTGCTCTCCTGGTCAGGAAAGTAACAACTGACGGCATCATTCATTTCTTCCTCATGCATTGGTTCACTGAGCACACATTCAGTGCACAGGCCTTGGACCAGGTACCGGGACTCTGAGAGCTCAGAGGCAGCCGGTCCCCTCAGAGTCCCTAGGCTTCTAAGGCAAGCATGTGCGCTGCAAGGTGAACCTGGGGTTGCAGCAGGGGATGGGAATTCGTCCCAGCCGGCACGCTGGGAGGGCGGGCTCTGTGGCTGCACATGGAGAGGGTAGGAGCATCCTGACCTTCAGGTGATAATGGGAGGGATGGGATCTAGTGCCACCAGCCCGGTCCTCAGGATCTCAGTAGAACTTGTTGAAGAAATTTGACTCCTGAGATGAGACTACAGAGAAAAAGGACACGCGTGTGGGGCAAAGCTGCACACAGAACAGGAAAAAAAAAAAGAGCCTTTGAGAGAAAAAAAGGGAAGCTGAGATCCCACAGGGTGAGCCAAAGAGTGGGGTGCCCCATCACAGAGGGGCTGGGCACAGGGCGCAGGGTGCAGGCCAGACACCCCTTTCCCTGTCTTTAAAGTAGGGTACGATAATGATGCCTACTTCTTAAGGTCTTGAAAGGAACAAATGAAACATTAAATGTAAATAATATGAAAATATAACATAGCATGACAAGTCGTATATGGTCTGAGCTAACACACTTTTTCTTTTTGGTGGACTGGGGATGGAACCCAGGGGCATTCTACCTCCAAGCTACACCCCTAGCCTGATTTTTTTTCTTGATTTTGAAACAGAGTCTCACTGAGTTGCAAATGGCTGCACTAAGTAGCTGAGGCTGCCCACAAACCCAGATCTTCCTGTCTCAGCCTCCCAAGTACTGGGATTACAAGCGTGCGCCACCTTGCCTGGCTCTATTTTTTTATTCTTTATTTTGAAACAGGGTCTCGCTAAGTTGTGGAGGGCCTCACTAAGTAGTTGAGGCTGGCCTTGAACTGTGATTCTTCTGTCTCAGTCTCCCAAATGCTGGGATTACAAGTGTGCACCACCACACCCTGCTCCCGAGCTAACACAGTCCGTCTCCTCAGTGGGAGCCCAGGCCAGGGAGGAAGGGCGTTGGGCAGGGCGGCTGACCTGGCTACTGAGTCAGCCAAGGCTTAGTGGCTCTGGGAGAGGAGAGGAGTGGGGACGAGGAGGGGAGAGATGGCGTCTGGCTGTGAAGCTACTGGGCAGCATCTGGGCTGGAAGGAGTCCTAGCCGCTCCACAGTTGATAACAGTAGGCTGTGTCTCACATGCGTGTGTGTGAGCGACATGTCTGTGAATATCTGTGGTGGTTGGAAGACCTTTCTCTCTTCCAAATAATCTATCCTAAGAGGAAACGATGCAAATATGCAAAACTGAATATGGGAAGGAAGGGAGGGAGGGAGGGAGGCAGGCAGGCTTGCAGGCAGGCATTCCTAAGGCTCCAACGAAAAGCAAATGGCCTGAAAGTTCTCCAAATTCATGACCAGAAATTATTTTTCTCATTTGCTTCAATACTTTATAGTAGGCTAGGGACTTGGGCTGTAGGGCAGTGGTAGAGCATTCATGTAGCAGGCCCAAGGCGCTAGCACCACCAGAAAAAGAAAAAAACTAAAAATAAATAATAAGTGAAACTAAAAATAAATAGCAAAGCAAGAAATAAAAGTCAAAAATAAGAATAAATAAAACAGGCTCATTTTCTTGAGGTTTTGGTCGCCCTGGGATGGGGTAAAGGTTAGGAAAGGAATGTTTATGCCTCTACCAGCCACATATATGTGTGGAAAGAAACATAAGAAATTAAAGGTACACACCAAAGGTCTCTAAGAGTGTGGCCACATCTGCACCAAGGCCTGGGAACACAGCTTGGTCTCTATGGCATGGTTCACACCACACAGATCCTCTTCTCACCTCATTAACGTCCCCTACACCATCGGGAAGGCAGCAGTTTCGAGAGAAGAGAACGTGGGTTCTGGAATGTTCTTCTAATTCCAAGTCCAGGTTCCTGGTTGCCTCACATAAAGACTCAGCAAAGAATTGGGGGTCGTCTTTTCTTCTCCAGGCGAAACCCAAGGCCACACAGCATATCTGGAGGGAAAGATGTAGCAGCCGAGCAGCCTGGTGTCACCGTTCCCAGGGCCCTTCCTGGTCCAGCAACCGACATGCCTCGTGAGAGTTCCATGGGAACCACGCATTAAGCTGGCGTGGAGCTTAACACGGGGCCGGGCGACCCATTTTTCTCATCACATTTTTCAAGCTGCACCCCCTTTCCCTGCGCCTCGCTGACGGGAGGCACCTGTGCCACGGGGCATTTTGTTTTCTTGTGTTTTGTTTTTACCATGAGTGGCTGGATGACGAACACACAGCAGATGATGGAGAGGGTCAGCAGGTGCAGCCACCGCACACACTGGGCCGGGACAAACCTGCCAGAGAGCACGGCCCATCAGTCTCCTGCGAGAGCAGCCGCCTCATGCCGTGGAGATCCAGTGAGGCTGGGCAGAAGGGGACTGTGGCCAGGGCGGGCCGCGGACGTGACGCCGTATCTTCCTGGCCACTAGAGGAGGGCCTTTCTCTAAAAGGACATGGACCTCTCTAAAGACGCCCAGGGGAAAGAGAAAGGCAAACCCAGCCCAGGACAGAGTGCAGAGGGAAGGCGACGAGATGGTTAGATGCGATGGGATGATAAAGCGAGGACAGGCTGGCGCCCCGAGCAGGACCACATTTGGAATATCCTGCTGGTGAAGGCTCTGAGCAGCACTGTTTGCAGGTGAGCACACGGGCCCATCCCTGGTCGTCCTTGTGGGCACAGAACGGTTCAGCATGCACAGTTGGGAGAGGGGAGACCGTCAGGAGGAAAGGGAGCCGGCTTTGTGGCTGGGCCATGTGCTTTAGGAGCGAGGTCCACAGGAGCCACGTCGAGTGACCCCAGGGTCTCTAATGGCGTCACAGCCACTCTGACCGCAGGCTGGGAGGACAGACCAGAAGCTATGGCATGTTCACCACGGTTCCCACCTCCCAAGCATATACTTTCTGTTGTTGTTTTTTGCAGAATTTGGGATGGAACCCAGGGCCTTGCACAGTTAGGTAAGTGCTCTACCACTGGGTTGAACCCCCAGCCCTTCTTATTTTACATATGTATGTATGCATGTATGTGTATACTTTTTGTACTGGGGATTGAACTCAGGGGCATTTTACCTCTGAGTTATACCCTGCCCTTTTTATTTTTTACTTTAAAACAGGATCTCACTAAATTGCTGAGAGTCCCGCTAAGTGGTTGAGGCTGGCCCGGAGCCTTGAACCTGCTATCCTACTGTCTCAGCCACCCAAGGACTGGGATTACAGGCATGGACCACCACTCCTGGCTCCTTTTTATTTTTTATTTTGAGATAGTCTCACTAAATTCCCCAGGCTGGCCTTAAAACTGTGATCATCCTTCCTCAGCTTCCAGAGTAGCTGGGATTATTGGCATGCACACCATGCCTGAAGGCAAGTGTGTTTTCAAGCAATATGAATAGAGATATTGAACACAAGTTCTGGCCAGTGTCCAGGCTCATCCCTGCCCTCTTTGGAGCTCCACGGTTGGGCCTTTGTTCCTAGGTGAAGGAAGCTACCCAGCTTGGAAGGAAGCTGTTGCAGAGGAGCCAAGGGACCTTTTGGGGTTTGCATTCTAGTGTCCCCAGGAGGTAGGGGTAGGATGGGAGGCCTAGCAAGGGTGACATCTCGTGCCTGCCTTTTACACGTGACTAGAGATGCAGGGCTACCTTACAAATGCTGACTTCCATCAAAGAACCTGAGCTGAAAACAGCAGCAGCTCACCTGTAGCCTAGGAATCCTGTCCCCAAAGCACAGGCCAGGGAAGCCAACACACAAATGGCCCACGCTGCAGAGCTTGACCAAGACAGATGGGCCCTTGACCTCTGGGGCATAAGCCCTTCAAAACCACTTGCTGAGGCTGTGAAAGAGAAGGACATGGACGGGCAGGTTAAAGGACCATCCTCCCCACCCACCATGATGGTGAACTTTGTGGCACCTGGGCTGGACCACATGTTAGGTCAAACATCATTCTGGGAATGACTCTTCAGTGCATAATTACCCCAAGGAGCCTCTGTCTGCCTTCCTCTCAGGGGCTCGCCTGCCTCAGCCCGGGGAGGGCTCTTGGCATCCTGCAGAAGTAGAGAGGTGTCAGAGCAGTGGAGTGCCACCCAGGAGCACAGGGCCATGCAGACAGTCCCTGGGTACCTTGCTGAGCCTGAAGAGCAGAGCCAGGAGCTGGGCCCCCGGGGAGGCCAGGAAGGCACACAGGAGAGCCAGCCTGAAGGATTCCAGAGTGATGTCTAAGGGGCCATCGGTAGGGAGCTGTGACAGCCAAACAGTAGAGTTACATCCCCTGGAATGAGCCCAACTAAAGACTCACAGGCATTAATATTCTCATTGTATTTAATAAAAATGCCCTCTACTTTAATCTTTGCCCTCTTAGTCCAAAAGTTAAAAATCACAAGATATCATGTGTTTTCTGCCTATACAAATCCTTGTCAGGTGACCCTATATTTGATGAGTGCCCATTTCCCACAAGGCACAATCTGATCTGATTTAACCTTGTTACAGTCTTACAAGAGCCTTCAATGTCCTCCATGCACCACCAGGCAAGAAGGATGGTCAGGGCCTCAGATCAGACAACTGGTCAACCTCACAGGAGTGGCTCATTTTACGTCCTGATGCAGGCCTGAGCATTTCCTTGATGGGTATGGCAGCTCTTCTTCCTATGTGATAATATTATTATTTCTTCTCCTCCTCCTCCTCCTCCGCCTCTGCCTTTTTTATTCTCCTCCTCCTTCCGTTTTTCTTCTTCTCCTCTGCCTACTTCTCCTCCTCCTCTCTTCTTCCTCCTACTCATTTTTTTTTTTTGTGTGTGTGTGTGGTTCTAGGAGAACAAACCCAGGGACATTCTACCTCCGAGCTACACCCCCAGCCCTTTTACTTTGATTTTTCATTTTGAAACAAGGTCTCACTAGGTTGCTGAGAATCTCACTAGATTGCTGAGGGATCCTTCAAGCCTGGGATCCCCTTGTCTCAGCCTCCCAAGCACTGAGATTACAAGTCTACATTACCACACCTGATATTTTATCACTTTTTAAAGAGTTCTACACACATAGTGTTCTGAAAAAAAAATCTTGCAAGCTAAGCATGGTGGTGCACTCCTGTAATCCCAGTACTGGGAGGCTGAGACAGGAGGATCCGCAGGTTCACAGCCAGCCTCAGCTACTTAGTGAGGCCCTCTGAAGCTCAAAGAGACGCTGTTTCAAAATAAAGAATAAAAACTAGGGCTGGGGGTGTATCTCAGAGGTAGAATGCTTCTGGGTTCCACCTCCAGTACTACAAAAAAAAAAAAAAAAAAAGTAAAAAGGGCTGGGGGTAAAAGCCTCCGGGTTCAATCTCCAGTACCCCCCACAAAAGAAAATTCTACAAATCTCTAATATTTCCCACACCTCTCTGACACCCAGTGCCACATAAGAGAGCCACCATGCCCTGCTGTCCCACTGACAGACCGCTGAGCCTGATCCCATGGCTCCACTCTGCAGTCACACGGGAGATGCTGTGACCACCATGAGGTCTTAAAGAACAAGCCAAGCTGTTTGGAAGTGCCCTAAAGACAGAGTCTCCCCCTATCTGCCAGTACTGATTCAGAGTTAATTCTCTTTGTCTCATGAGGAACAATTAGAGCTGCAGTGCACACGGCCCTCTAAGGGCTGACGTGGCCATCTGAACTGTTTCCTTTCCTCTCTGCCAGAGGATTTGTTTATAGATGAGCAATATGGTGACCTAACTGAGGGGGGTGAAAACAGGGAAGAGGAAATCCCCTAATGTACATGATGCACATTCACAAACATATCAAAGTCAATCACTAAGCCCAACATGAGAAGGAGGAAGGGGTGGGAATTGGGGAAGGGCTACATGAGTGATGTGTGCATGTATGCCTCTACCATCTTGTACCTCGTTAAGATGTATGACTACTGCAGGGCATGGTGGTGCATGCTTGTAATCCCAGTACTTGGGAGGCTGAGACAGGAGAATCTTGGTTTGTGGCCAGCCTTAGCTACTTAGTGAGGCTCTTTGCAACTCAGTGAGACCCCTGTTTCAACATAAAGAATAAAAATCTGGGCTGGGGGTGTAGCGCAGAGGTAGAATGCTCCTGAATTCCATCCCCAGTACCTCAAAAAAATATGTATGACTACAGTGCATCAATAAAAAAATAAAAATAAAATGCAAATTAACTATTGACCTTAAAAGCAGTTCAAGTGCATTCTCCAAGACAACCCAGGCTGCCTGTCTCACTGGGCACATCACGCTCTGTGACACCTCCCACCCAGGCCAGCCAGCCAGGCACAGTGGTCCCTCACTCACCCTCCACCCTGCAGATGGCTCCCAGCTGTCTCTGGCCAGTCACCTGTGGGCCCTCCTAGCACTCAGATTGTTCCCGCTGGCCTAAACCCTTCTCTGAGGAAACTGGGTTTTGCTGATTTGGTCAAGCAGGGGCCACACCGGGGAGAAATCAGCTGCCCCTCACCTGCTCCTGCACTCCCACAGTGACCAGGGCGGCGAGGCACGCATGGACACACAGCAGGCAGAAGGACACGGTGAGCCGCTGCGTGCGCAGGTAGCCACTGCCCGAGGGCCGGCTGTACCCCGAGAGCCACACGTGGAAATCCTCCAGGTACTCCGTGAACTTGGCATAGAAAAGCTGAAAGGGAAACCGCGGGAAACTGGCATTTGCAAAATCCCATTGGTAACCAGAAATTCTCCGAGCTGAGAGCCCAGCATTTCTTGGCTTCCCTCTCTGGGCTGGTGGACGACGCCCCACGGCCTCAATCCTGCTGCAGCCAGGAGTGGCTGCACCTTCCTGGCCCATGGTCCAGTCCGGCCTCCTGCATGTTGGAACAGCCCATCCCCCTGCCCCACATGTCTGGTCTCGGAGCCCTTCACACCAGCTCAGGGACCCTTATTCTAGAGCCTCTCAATGCTTTTCTCCTTTGTGTGCATAAGAGACTTTAAATCCGTCGGTTCTCAGCACTTCTGCAGCACACAGCTCATCTGTCACGGGGTCCTGAGCACACCCAGAACTGAGGCTGTCTCACCCCATCTGCCCCCCGGTGGCCCATGTGGTCCACTCTGCACAGCCAATATGTGACTCGGGAAGACACTGGATTCCTAAAGTTTCAGTGAAACTTGAATAAAGTTTGGTGCTCAGCAATTAGCACCGAACATTAGAAACATCTAAAAAATAAAACAGAATTACTTATACATAGAAGTGATTCCATAGAATCCATACTTATACATAGAATTACTTCCAAGACTCATAGATGTCAAGACTTATACATAGAACTACTTATACACAGAAAAATACAGGCACAATAGTAAGTAAATACCAGCAGAACCATTTAAAATAAAATGAGCATATGTCTTTTGTAGGTTAACTGACCGGCCAAGAACTCATGATGGATTTATGGGATGCAGCCACACTGGCTTGCAGGTGGCCTAATTAGTAAAGGTTTTTCACACAAAGTTCTCAAGCAAAACAGCTGGAGGAGAAGCAGTGTATATCTCCTATTGTTAACTTTTTAGGTCAGCTAAGTGGGCATTCTTCCACGGAAATAACTGTCTAAGGGAAGCCCCAGTTGAGTCTGGCCTTCGGTGTTAGGTGCTAAAATAAATGCTCTGGACCATTGGGTAGTCTTGTTTTGAATTCATCTTGATCCTGTTTCTTACTAACTAGCAATAAAGTTCTGGGCCTGACCCTCCTTACCACCATGGTAATAGAGCTGGAAGAAGAGCCTAAGTGCCTGGCAAATTCAAGTGTCTGGGAGAGCCGGAGCCCACGGGCCCTTCCTCCTGCTTGAGACCCTGCCTGTGAAGTAATTTGCTAGAAACACAAATTCACATGCAAACACGCTATCTACGATAATTTTAATTATGGAGACAAGTGAGAGAAAATTGGGTATGTTCCACAGATGGATATATAAGCAAAACGGAATGAATGCTTGGCCATTATATGAGCCGCAGGTGACTTTGAACAAAATCAATAGAGATTTACTCTAACGTGTTGAATCAGAGAATGCGAAATGCATGGGCATTCTTATTTCAACCAAATAAAATATGTTTGCAGGTAGGGAAAGGTTAGAAGGGGGTGTGCATAAGTTAAGGCTGCCGTGGTTTGTGAGATTAGGAATGATTTCATCTGTCTTCATGACCTCCTGCCATCTGGCCCTGACCAGGGATGTTCTGTGTAATAGTTATCTATGTTGTTTGAAATACATGCAGGGTACTGAAAAGTCCTTCAGTGGGTGCCTGTGAGACACTACAGACCACCAGCAACCAGACATCCCAGAGATCTTATTACAATGATAACAAATCACATTACTACAATCATTAATGCTCGGCAGAGGTAAGCAATACATGCGTGGATGGCCACTTAACTTATGCATCGCTTAAGAATATCTAGATGGCTAAATTAAAAAGAGCTACTACTATTAACTTCAGAAAAGTTTAAAGAAAGGACTGAAGAGCAGAGCTAGGCACCAAGGTGTGTACTGACGGACGGCATCTGCACAGGACTCACCTTCCTGAAGCCGAGCCCCCGGCGTAGACAAGTGAGCTCCCGCGCCACGCGGCCATCACAGCGATCTGCAGCCAGCCAACACTGGGCAGGGAAGAACCAGCCCTGTCCTGAGCACAGATCCTTCACCATCACACGGCTGATGAACCAGCTCGGGGAGGGGCCGCGGCTGTCATGCCAGAGGTGGACCTTCTGGAGCAGGCCCAATGGTTTGGAAGTGCTGGAGACACAGAACAGGATCTCATCATGTGTGTGTGTGCAAGATAGCATGGGCCTGTCCACCTCCCAACCCCATGCCAGCCCATGAGGGGTGGCTGGCACATGCCAACACACAGCTGTCATCAGAGTGACAGGTGAACATGGCCAGTGGCAGCCAGTCCCCTCGAGAGTGGCCGCTGATGGAGCTCACAGCTCTCCAACACCCGCCACAGCTGTCCCTCCTCACCCCTGCCTTGCGGACCAGAGTTTCCATTACCCACCACCCAGCACAGCCCCAAAGTGTCAAATGACCAATTCCAGAAATAAGCAATATGTAAGTTTTAAGTAAACTTTATGGTAGAATATTAAGATTATTTTACTTTATTATTACTGTGAAACTCTTCCTGTGCTTAATTGATAAATTAAATGGGTACAAACAGTATATATATCAGATCAATACTATCTGCTGTTTCCAGCAATCCACTGGGGGTCTTGAAATGGGACCCCTGAGGATCAGGAGGGATGATTATAGTTTGTCTAAACCAAAGTCATGTAAATCTCATTAATGCATTGCTAGCTGGCTTGAATTACTCTGAAGTTAACCTTTTCTGTCCCGATGAAGACAATACTCCAAGCCAAAAGATACAAATGCAGTTTTCCAGGAGAAAAAATAATTTATTTTCCTAAAAACGCCTAGCCTTTGGGAGGCTGAGATGGGAGGACTGTGGTTCGCAGACATCCTCAGCTACTCAGCCCTTTGCAACTCAGTGAGACCCTGTTTTAGAAATAAAGAATAAAAAATAGGGCTGGGGGTGTAGCTTGGTAGTAGAATGCCCCAGTACCATAACACACACACACACACACACACACACACACACACACACACACACACACACACACACAATCATACCAGGAGCTTGCCTCCTGGCTTGATAAAGGGATTCCTCTTACTCTGGCCCACCAATCTCTGTGATACCGTTGCTTCTTGCTCTTCCAGATTTGGGATGACCCTAACTGATGTAAGCAAGTTTAGAAAACACTGATTCTAGCAGGCAAAGCTAGGGGACCTCTCTCTCCTTCCTTCCCTCCATCATATACTGTTAACCTGCCCCAAATAATAAACCACAAAAATACTTTGTAAAGTTGTATGCTCCCCGTTAGACACCCGTGTTCTCCTCATTATTTTTCTGGGTTTGTGATAAGTCTACCCCAATTTCGGATGGTTACTCTTTTTCTCCAAAGTCTGTGGTTGAAATATCCCAGAATACCTCAGGATAAAGGTGTGTCTGGAATTCCTCTCAAACAGCGGTTTCTCTGGACAGTAGAGCTCCTGGGTTTCCGAAAGCCCATCTTCACCACACAAAATGATGTATACCTCAAGACATAGACATGGGACAGCTGTGGGCACCTCATGGACCCCAGCTGGGGTGGGGCTTCCCATCTGGTCCCCACCGCCCTGCAGGCTGCCAGCCACAGTGTACACCCAGGGATGGAGGTACCCACGGGGGATGCTTTTGGTCCTCTTTAGAGCTTCCCAGGAGAGACGGGCCAAGGGCCAGAAAGCGGGACTAGGAGGTTCTCCACATACTTGATGTGGAAGAGCTGGGCCTCACCTGGGTGGGGAGTGCTGGGGAGGCCCGCAGGATCCTGCAGTGCGCCAGGTGGGTGGGTGGGCTTTGCAGCCTTGCAAGCTCACCCGGGGCTGTCTCCCCGACCCCCCTGGGCCTGGGCTTGCCTTCCTTACTGGTATCTTGCCACCCAAGAATTTACAGTTCTGACATGGTGTAATTTATCAACCTTTTATCTTAGGACAATGTTTAGCTCTTGTTTTCTGAAATTCTTGCTTTATTGTCTTGATGGAAGTTTTCAGCACAGAAACCCATAAGAGGGATAGTTTCTGACATCCCTTAGCAGGTATCTACGGTTTCATCATGTAATTCTAGGAATGCTATAGGTAGATGCCCTCTGTTGGTTTAAGAGCACTCCCTTCTATGTGACATGTACTGTTTGTGAATTTATATCTGGTGGACTAGAGAAATATATCATGAATAGACTAGGGCTTGCAGTGAATAAAGGCCGCACAAGCTCCTGTGCCCAGGTACCCCTGCGATACCATGGAAGCCCCTCCACACACACCACCCATCAGGCCTACAGGCTTCTTAAAACAGCCACAGCTCCCTCCGGAAGTGGAGGGGTGAAGTTCAAGTGCATTTGGAGCCCCTCTTCTGGCCAGGAAGTTCCCTGTGGATTTGTGTAGACACACTTCTGCTTGCACACATAGCTCTGACCAATGTTCAGTGTCCACCTCTGTAGACCTGGCCTCCATAGCCCACCCCAGCCTGGGTGTCCCCGGGGCTCCTCTGCTAAACCTCCTTAATCCTCTGACCACTTGTTTACTCCAAACTTCTTTTTCTTCTCCTTCTCCTTCTTCTTCTTCTTCTTTGCAGTACTAGGGATGGAATCGAGGGGCAGTCTACCTCCGAGCTATACCCTCAGCCTATTTTTTATTCTTTAATTTAAAACAGGGTCTCACTGAGTTGCAAAGAGCCTCACTAAGTAGCTGAGGCTGTCCGTGAACTGCGATCCTCTTGTCTCAGCCCCCCGAATGCTGGATTACAAGTGTGCAGCACACGCCTGGCTTCTACTCCAAACTTTCTGCTTCATCTTCCATCTGCTCCTCTGAGAAATACTGGCTTTAGCCCCAAATTACCCAATGCAGCTATGTGCCCCTGAGCTCCAAGGTTAGTCTGGTCAATTCTTCCTCCTTTATTCCTGGATCCACCTCTGGCTGATGGGGAATAGATTTCTATCAACTACAAGAGCTCAACTTGGCTACTAAACTAATCTCTCTGGTTTGCTTTCCTTGGTGTAGCAGGAAGATGGGAAGGGATTCCAGCTGGCAGAAGGTGAGGGTCCTGCCTTCCACCCTTACAGATGTATAGATCAGGGAGGACAGTGGGAAGGGAGGGTGAGGCGGAGCCCAGGAGCAGGGGCTGGTGCTGGCAGGTGATTGACAGGACAGCTGTATCATCACCTCTTTTTTTCCAGTGCACCGCAGGCCCGCCACACCCTCAGACACCACTGATAGCGTCCCAGGAGGCTCGGGTTACCTTAGAGGTCAAACGGGCCGGCATCCGGAAGCCAGTGTCAATGACCACAGCGTAGAGCTGGTGGCCAGCCGGGGTGTCTTCATGAAGAAAAATGTAGCCACTTTTCTTTGTGTTATGATGATCTACATATCTGCTTTTAATGGCCAAAAGTCCATAAAGAATCATAAAAACCATGGTAAAAATGCCTGGAAGTAGGTTTTGTGGGTGGCTATAAACAAAGGAAAAGAATTACTCATGGAGACAGACATGTAGGAGAAGCTGGGTCCCCCACCCCACACATAAGCCCTGGCTGGGCTTCAGGGATGTGGTTCAAAGGCGTGTGGGGACCGAAGGGTGGGGCTTCTGCAGACAGACCTGCCGCAAAATAGGTGCCCAGAACCCCATGGCCTGGACTTCAGAACCAAGAGTTCCTCCCCTCCCCTGTTCCCCTTGGGAAAGATGAGTAAGAGCACCCTTTCCTGCTGCTATGACCATCAAGCCCTGTAGCAAGTGTACGGGAGCATCCTCCAGCAAAGCAAGGCTGGGAGATGCTAGACGTGTCTCGGGTGACCTCTTCTACATTCCTGTCCCTGTGGGTGTTGTAGCTTGCTCCCTGCCTGCAGGTTCACTCACCTGTTCCCTAGCACCTGTTCTGGCTGAGTGAGAGATCATCTAACCCTTGGGGATCCACAGAATGGCATCCACAAAGAGTGTCTTGTGCTGGAAACTTAACTGAGTAAGATATTCTGCCTGGACTCAAGCCTTACAGATCTTTGGCAAGATTGCAAAGGGTAGTTGCTGGGCCCCCCCGCATGGGCACACTGCTCCCTTATCTCTGCCTCGCCATTCTTTCTCATGCCTGAGGGTTGGGCTTTCTGCTCTTGGCTTCTTGCCCGGTACCCTTCTTTCTTCCTCATCAGGATGGGGACAAGCTTGTTCTGAGCCCCACGCTACCAGCTCAGCCCTTCTCAGCCCTGCACCATGCCTGGAATCTCTTGGATTCTGGCCAGCTGTCCCTGGTGCTAATGTCTTTAGGTGACCTCAGGTGCCCCCCCCAAATTGCCCCCTAGCCCTCACTGTTTGCCCCAGTGGTACCCATGCTGCAGAAACCAGGACTGAGGCTGCTGCACTTGCAGCCTTGATTGGTGGATGACTGACCACCAATCAAGATGCTGATCTCTGAAGCCAGCATCAACTGAGTGAGTCATTAATGCCTTCTATACTAATCATCTTATACACCACTGGTCCACAAAGTACTGTGGCTGGTTAAATAATAAAGGTAGGGTTTCCTATTACACAAATATGAGAGAGAAAAACTCTATCATCCAACACCCCTGAAAGTGCAGTCCAGCCCTTAATATTCACTCAGTAAATGTTTCCCACGCACCTACTGGGATAAGAGTGCATCAAACATGAGTTCATGTCTGAATGAGCCAGGGAACTTCCCTGCCTATACCAGCTGGCTCCTGATTTGCCCATTATGCAGACTCTAAATATAACTGTCCCAAATAAAATGGTTATAAAAAATAGGGTGGATTTTAAATTTACTTTAAAAATGGGACACTTCTCAGAGAGAAAGAAGGAGGTGTTAATAATTAGGCCACAGCACTAGGCATAAACCAGGACAGGCAATTCTGAAGGTGTTTTCTATGTAGAGGTTAACCCGATTGGTTATCATTGGCCAAGGTCACACTGAATAAAGCTGAGCTTAAAAGTGAGAAAAGTATGTTCACTTTCTTACTTATAAACCTCTTGTCAATATAAGTAAGTATAGACAACAGTTGAATAGAATATTTAAGGACAACTATCTGCCAGGCATGGTGGCACATGCCTGTAATCCCAGTACCTGGGAGGCTGAGACAGGAGAATTGTCAGTTTGAGGACAGCCTCAGCAAGTAGTGGAGCTCTCATTAACTTAGGGAGACCCTGTTTCAAAATAAAAATAAAATAAGGCTGGGGAGCTTAGAGGTAGAATGCTCCTGGGTTCAATCCCCAGTAAAAATAAATACATACATACATACAAGTAAATAAATCTACCTGCTAATATTTGTAATCCAGACACCAAAATAAGCAACAGAGACTTCAAGCATCTGCTTAATTCCAGAAGGGCATCCTGAGTGGGTGGGGGTATCAATTAAATGAAGTTCTGTTTAGAGAACAGAACCTACCTCTGTAAACCGGAAATGTCACTCACTTCGAAACTGGCATTTAGCCGTCTTCTTAGGACCGAGAATGTTGCCAAGCGATCATAGCTAGGAGGGAAATGCTGATTAGGTACCTCTGTGGCAAGAGAGCAGCTATTTACAATATGGTGTGAGGTTTGGGATCAAGAAGTATGCAGGGAGAGACAGGTCCCAGTCATTTGTAACTTTATGATGCAGGTCCAGTTTATAGCATTCACCTAGCCTAAGTTATAAACACCTTCATCTGTAATGCTTCTGATGCAAGAGATGTCCTTGTGTCTGGGCACTGGGGTACCCTGCTCCCATGTGGACTGAGATAGCAGATGTCAGAGCCTTTGTAGACTGCCTGGGAGCCCCAAGCCTCGCTGGGGACTGAACCCAGCTCTTGTCACACTGCAAATTTGGCCTAAGAGCATGCTCCTGGTACTACACATCTGTCCTTGGGACCTCCTGCCACAACCACCACCGTGAACCCTGTCCTTTTCGAATAAAAAGCCTTACTCATCCTTATTATCCTGTGAGTGGTTCCCGGGTCTCATTCACATTTGTACTCCTGGCTCTTGGAAGAACACCTATCAGGGAGTGGTATTCAACAGAGAATGAATGAGTGTATGAATCTCAAATCCAGTCTTGAAGCAGACTATTGAGCTAGAATCAGTAAGTTGAAATGGCGTCCCGTGATTGTAAAGGGGCCAGCACAGGGAAACAGCGGGTGAAGGATGTCACCGCGGGGCTGCCATCTGGACATCCTGCACCCTGGGAGGTGTCTGTAGCATAAACTCTCCTGTGGTTTAATTATCCTTACGGGGAAAATGACCACGTCTGTTGCTCAGCATGCCTAATCATTGCTGATCTCCATCTTAACAAGAGGGTCAAGACATCCAAAATGAACAAACTAAGCCTCTCAGAATCCTAAGTGTTGCGGCTGGACAATAAAGGACTTCCAGTCTTATAATGTGACTCAGATACCCAGAGATGTCCGAGAAGGCTGCTCATGCAGTCTCCTGAAGTTCACTTTCAAGAGGCCCGGGTGGGGGTGGAGACTCTTCCACAGACAGGGAGGCGGGGCGGCACACCAGCCAGGGAAGAGGAAGCACCAGTCTGCCTGACCACAGAGTGCACACCCTTGGGATGTTGGCATTTCCGCCATCATGAAAGACTCCTCTGTGGATCACTTTCTCCATGGAAACTCACTGAACACTTGATGTGCCTGATGTGTGCTAGTCACCATGGGAGAAGTGGGCTCACAGGGACTCTACAGAAACCAGTGTCTTCCCCTCCCAAGCCCTGGGAAAGCCTGGGAGAACCAAGACTGACTCCCAAAGTTCCTGTTGGGGTTGTACCAACTGGGATTGGTTAGCTTTCCATGGGAGGACAGGATTCAGAGAAGGCTCCAGGGCTGGACCAGAGGGAGAAAATATAGTCAACCTGCTACAAATCCTAGACTTTTTTTTTTTTTCTCAGCAGTATGCCCACACCTGCAGTTAACTTTTCCTGGAGAAGTTCCTGGTTGTGGAGAGAAACTTGCAGGTTTCCACTCCCTCTTATCCCAAAGTAGGCATCGGACCCACTGGAAAAGCACCGTATAGCTCACTGCCTCGGCAAAATATTGGTTGGGAGGCCTTCTGTCATAATCGGCATCTAATAAGGATAAATATCCCACGCTGGCCCCTAAAATGAAGAGAAAGAAATAAAAAAATATGATCTAAAGTTTGCAAAGACGTACTCCATTCAGAATTGCAGATAAAAGGACAAAGGGGACAGGTGCGGATGCAGAGAAGATGGGTAGGGACCATCTCTCACCCTCTCTTGCCCGCAGATAATTTAAATCTAAATTAAATACACCCAGACTTTCATTTGGGACACGCAGAATGCTGGAAGGGGAGCTTCTAGTGCTTGAAATGTTTCAAGTCCCTTTGAGATCATGAAGGAAGGGTTACCCACCCCAGGGGGATGGAGAGAATTCAGTTTCCTCAGCTGCTACTAGCACCGCCCCTGCTGCTCCCGGCACTTGGACGGCCTGCCAGCCAGCAGCTCTTCCAAGTCTGCTCCCTTCTCAGCAACAACAGTACAATGACCCATGTGGTTTTAGACTATCACTCCCATGATGGGGGCTGAGCCTGTTATTGGCTATTAATAAGAGCTGTATTAATTGCTAATAAAAACAAGTTTTCATATTTAGGCAGAACATTAAAATCCCTTTCTCTGCCTCTAAGCTGTCAGCCAAGAGCTGCAGCCAGGCTCTACTATTAAATACATGCAGAAAAAATAAGTAGTGAATTTAATTGTACATAATATTGGTAGCAAAATTCCGCATAGAGAAAGGAATTAATTTTAATAACTTTAGACTGTACTTTGGGGGCATTACAGTCACAACTAAAACCAAAATTATAAAAAAAAAAAGCCTAGAAAATTGAACTCTTTTTCTGATAGGTTTGTTATTGGTATGGACATAGGTGCTTTGATTCTGGAAGTATTTTGTAGACAATGTGTGGACGTAATGATGTTATTGGGAACTAGAGTCCACTTTGAAAATGAGATCCAAATGTGCAATGGGAGAATATGAGGACAGACAGACAGACAGACAGATACACACACACACACACACACACACACACACACACAACCACACACACACACACACACACACACACACAGTAATTAAATCAAACACATCCCAACAGCAATGAGCCACACATTTGGCACCGAAGGCTTAGGTTCTAAATATCACTCGCCGTGGGAAAGGGCCGTTTCCCTGGAAGGGCAGGCTCAGAGCAGGGGAAGCCAGGGCACCTGGGCCTCCAGAAGCCAGCGAGCACTCCAGGGCCACCTGTCCTGCCAGAACAACGCAGGCAGCATGTTGAAGGAGCATCTGTGGGAATGACTTGAGCATCAGAAAGAAAAATGGCAGAAAGGAACTGGACACATTGAATTTTTAAAAACACTCTATGCACACAGAGACAGGAGAGAGACAGAGGCTCTTCCCTGACGAAGGCACCCAGCATGCAGTGGAGTTAGAAAGCCACCATCGTGCAGATGGCATCTATTACCAAGGCAGGCTTAAGACCCCAGGTGAGAGGCCAGGAGGAGAAACTCAGAACCACCCTCTGATAGGGGAGGGAAGCATGTCCGGCCTCTTCAAGACAATCACCAAGGTGAGCATCATAGCAGCACCTGTTAAGCATGCTCCAAACACCTGAACACCAAGTTCAACTAAAAAGAAATCAGACAATTCTAGAATGTGATAATTCAAAGAAAATAAGTGACTTGGACTCATATAGTCAATGTTATAAAATATCAAACAAACAAATGGGGTAGGTGTTCTGGATTTTACAGGGACTCTGAAATCATGGTACTGACATGCATGTGTGAGCTGTGGCTTAATTCTGAGTATGAAAGATAAAGAGGCAGCTGTGCACTGTGGCACACACCTGTAATTCCAGGACTTGGAAGGCTGAAACAGGAGGATCATAAGTTCAAGTAACTTAGTGATACCCTGTTTCAAAATAAATGAGTGATAAATGGCGTACACTTGTATTCCCTGGGCTTGGGAGGCGGAGACAGGAGGATCATTCAGGTTTGAAGCCAGCTGCACTGGCTTAAGAGACCCTGTTTCCAAACTTAAAAAATATATAAAAAATAGGTCTGGGAGTGTAGCCCTGAGGTAGAAGGGCTTCCAGAAACCCTAGTACCACCAAAAAATTAAAATAAAAAAAATGAGTGATGTGTGCCTCTACCATTTTGTATTTTATTTCATATATGGCTTCAATGCACCAATAAAAATTATTAAAAAATAACAAAAAGGGCCAAGGTTGTCAGATGTAGAATGCTTCTGAGTTCAATCCCCATTACAAAAACAAAACATAAACAAACAAACAAAAAGCAACAACAGAAATAAAGAGAAATATAAATAGATATTTGGGGGGAATTTACAAAAATTAAATAAATATTATAGGGTAGATATTCTTGAGTTAATGTTGATTTATCTTGGTTATGATGATGGTATGAATTCAGTCGGAGAATGTCCTTGTCTTTATGAGCTGTGTGTAGACGTATTTAGGAGTGGAATGTCATGGAGTCTTTCCATAAAGTCATCTTCCTATTCAAAGGAACCCCGCTTCAGTTTGAAATTTCTCACAGTGAAAGAGAGCAGAAAAAAGAAAAACATGTAAAATGCCAAACTTTAAAAAATGCCAAGAACTTTTAAAAAGAAAACACCAAGATTTTGAAATTGAATCTATTCAACAATCCATTTTTTTTTTTTTTTTTGGTGGTACTGGGGTTCCTGGAAGCCCTTCTACCTCCGGGCTACACTCCCAGACCTATTTTTATATTTTTTATTTAGAAACAGGGTCTCCTAAGCCAGCGCGCATGGCTGGCTTCGAACCTGCGCGATCCTCCTGTCTCCGCCTCCCAAGAGCGGGGATTACAAGCGTGCGCCACCACGCCCGGCAACAATCCATTTTTTAAAAGTGTGAATGATATCCAGGCGTGGTGGTGCACGCTTGTAATCCCAGCATTTGGGAGGCTGAGACGGGAGGATCACGGTTCATGGACAGGCTCAGCTACTATTTAGTGAGGGCCTTTGCAACTCAGTGAGACCCAGTTTCAAAATAAAGAATAAAAAATAGGGCTGGGGATGTAGCTTGGAGGTAGAATGCCTCTGGGTTCCATCCCCAATACTGCAAAAAAAGAAGTGAATTAAATGCTATGAAGCACATGGGTGGGTCTCAGAGGAAAGTAACTATCTCCAGCAAAATCTAGAGAGGATACGTGGGACCGATCTGAGAGTCGGATGCCAACTTCTCCTGCAAGGGCCATGGCATGCAAGATGTGGCTTAGAGTGGGTCCTATTAGCATGTGTGGTCCATGTGAACACACAGAGCTCCAGTTTCTGGCCCTGCAGGGTGGTCACCGAGGCTTGGGATCCTGAGCGACCAGCTTAGGCTGCTGAGAGCCCCTTTGGCATGGACATCATTGACGCTGGTGAGCCCCAAAGTCAGCGCTCTGTCCTACCCACAGCTTCTGGTAAGAACCACCACGGGGTGCTGCTCTCTGCTGTAGGTCCCACACAGACCAGCCAGCCTCTGAAGTCGAGGCCCCTGATGGCCACCGGGGAGCAAGGGCAACAGGCCAGACAGCGAAGTTGAGGTGCTTGGGCATGGGAGTGTTGGGGTCTGGGAGGCTCAGCAGGGGTGAATCTGAGGCAGGAAAGAGGAGGGTGCTGCAGGTGAAGGACTCTGGCCAGCCCGGGATGGGAGAAGCTGTCGGAGCCATGCTGGGCAAGGTGGGCAGAGTCTCATGAGCGGTGTGTTTGGCCTGGTACCACTGGTGACGAGGCCTGTGCTTGGTTATGGGCTGGTTTTCTCAAGCGGATTGTGTATGTCAGGGAGAGAAAGGGCAATGATGTTTATGCCCTGAGGAGAGTAAACCGCTGCCTGGATACAGTGGATATACAGGACACAGCGATGTTCTCTCCGCCTGTGCGTAACTGGAAATGAACAGGCATCTTGCCCACTGACCTTTCTGCGGGATGGCAGGTATGTACATTTGTACAGTTTGATCATTCCAGAAGTAGGTCTGTTTCACAAAAAAATCAGAAGGAGTAGGTTTTTCTGAAAACCTAGGAGATAAAAACGTAGGAGTGATGTCTGGCGGCTTTCTCCTCTCAAATAGTTTCATGACATATTTTATGAAATACTTCCTTCTTGCTGCAAGGAGATAGTGAAGGCCAAAAATGTCCCCCTCTAGCCGGGCGTGGTGGTGCACGCTTGTGATCCCTGCACTTGGGAGGCTGAAGTGCAGGAAGGTCGCAGGTTCGCAAAAAGCCTCAGCTACTTAGCAAGCCCCTCCGCAACTTAGTGAGACCCTGTTTCAAAATAAAGAATAAAAAATAGGGCTGGGGGTGTGGCTCGGAGGTCGAATGCTCCTGGGTTCAACCCCCACTACTGCAAAAATAAGTAAATAATTAAAAATTTAAAAAATTAATAAGAAATAAAAAGGTGCCCTTTGCTTATCCCATGGCACCAGTTGGCCTTTTAGTAAAGATTTCTACATAACACTTTCATCCTTTATTTCATTTTAAAAAATAAGAACTTAAATAAAAGACGGGAAGAAGAAGAACCAGCAGAGTTTGTAGGAATAAGGCAAGCGGTGCTGGCTCCATCTTCGGGCCCCGTCGCACACACGGATCTGTGTTAGTACCTCACCAATCCTGCTAGCAGAGCTGGGGATTGGCAGATAGAGAACAGCAAGCATGACAGACTCAGACTAAGAGTTTTCTCAGAACCAGTTTCTGAACCTTTTTCGGTGTGTGACTTGAAGAAGTTAAAATCCAAGCTCTGTAAGAAAAGACACGCTTTCAGACCTGTGAGGGCTTAGCGCAATTGCTAAAACCATGAGAGCCCATTAAGCCCAAACTCAATAGAGCTGCGTGCCGAAGCTGCCTATGATGCGGCCTTGCCCACGAGCCGGTCTCCTGGAGGCCCAGCTATTCAGGTGGTGTGCTGGAATGGCTGGCGTCTCTGCCAGACAGCCCCACACACACAGAGGCTCAGGAAGAGACCACCACGCACTCTGCAAACTTGTGCTTTCCATCAGCAATTACAGTGTAAGATCCCAATCAATCTTTTCACTATTTATTTATTTATTTATTTATTTATTTATTTATTTGTACTGGGGATTAAACCAAGGGAGATTCTACCTCCAAGGTACACCCCCAGCCCTATTTTTTTTTTTTCTTTCAGTACTGGAGATAGAACTCAAGGGCATTCTACCTCCGAGCTATACCCCAGCCCTGTTTTTTATTCTTTATTTTTTGAAACAGGGTCTCACTGAGTTGCAAAGGGCCTCACTAAGTAGCTGGGGCTGGCTGCAAACCGCGATCCTCCTATCTCAGCTTCCCAAATGCTGGAATCACAAGCATGTGCCACCATGCCTGGCCCTATTTTTTATTTTTTTATTTTGAAACAGGGTCTCACAAAGTAGCTGAGGGCCTAAGTAACTGAGGCTGGCTGCAAAGCTGTGATCCTCTGGTCTCAGCCTCCCATGTTATAAGCGTGGGATTAGAGGCATGTGCCACCATGCCCGGCTTCACTAGTCATTTATTAAATCATGCTATGGCTGGGCATGGTGGCGCATGCTTGTATTCCCCGTGCTTGGGAAGCAGAGACAGGAGGATTGCGCAGGTTTGAAGCCAGCCTTGCTGGCTTAAGAGACCCTATTTTCAAGTAAAAATATAAAAAATAGGTCTGGGAGTGTAGCCCAGAGGTAGAAGGGTTTCCAGGAACCCCAGTACCACCAAAAACAAACAAACAAACAAAAAACAAAGCAAAACAAAAAAAATCTTAGGTAATTCATGTGGCCACACTCACAAACTAAGCATCAGTAAGAAAGAGAATTAATTTATCAAATTTTCTTAGATGTATACACTTGAACACATTTTCTACTTTTGCACAAGAAAGGAGGAAAAAGATAAAAAAAAAAACCATACAATATGAAAACCCAGATCTCTATGGTAAAAGACAATTAGATTAATAAATGAGATCATACATATTATTACTAATAATTGAGATGTTTCCCACTCCAATTGACAGGCAACAGTCTGACTTTAAAAAACCCACAAACTATGGAAACTTACTGTCTAAAAAGCAAAATCATAACATAATTGCTTTGGACAATGGGCCTCATTATTGCTTTATTTTTTTTAAAGAGTTTTATTTATTTTTTATTTTTATTTTTATTTTTTTATTTTCGGTGGTACTGGGGGTGGAACCCAGAGGCTTTCTACCTCTGGGCTATACTCCCAGACCTATTTTATATTTTATTTGGAAACAGGGTCTCACTAAGTTGCTGAGGCTGGCTTCGAACCCATGCGATCCTCCTGTCTCAGCCTCCCAAGTGCAGGGATTACAAGCGTGCGCCACCACACCCGGCTCTCATTATTGCTTTAAAAACACAATTTAATTCACTGATGTGTTCACAGACCACCTTAAGGATGATATGCCTTGCCGTATATAATCTTATCTCCAGTCGTAATCCCTCTCAACACACCTTACCAGCAGCATGATGGGAAACGCTCTTCTAACGGGCTTAGACAATTCTATTTGTATCTGGAGAGACTCCTGGGGGTTTCTGGAAAGCCCAACAAACTGATGGAAATTCACCTTATCACGAAACAATATATATGTCGTTTTATTTTCATTATTGTCCTGTCATCAAAAAAAAAAAGGGTTAAACAAAAGGGTCTTTGGAAAAACAAGTGCGTTTAGAATCAGCCAGAGCAGTTAAGGTGAAGCAGAGATAGTGAGGCAGGTCCTTACCTGGCCGTCGTCTTCCCCAAACTCCACAGTCACGGGTGTGGCCAGCCAACCTCTGGGGATGGGTCTCCTGCTGGAGCAGCTGAAGAGGCTGAGCCCCAGGACATCACCGACCTGAGGACCAAAGGTCATCTCTGAAGATGAATAACACAGCTGATTCATATAGGAAAAGCAGGAAACCAAAGACTGGAGGTGGTGCCATTGTATTCTGGAAAATCACATACCTCGCCTGGCGATGGAGGCGCACGCTTGTAATCCCAGCATTTGGGAGGCTGAGACAGGAGGATTGTGGTTTGCAGACAACCTCAGCTACTTAACGAGGCTTAGGGCAATGAATTCCAAACCATTCCTATGTACTGAGTACAGGCTGGGCTGAGACTGTCCTCAAACCTGTGATCACCTGTCACAGCTTCCTAAGTACTAGGATTGCAGGTGTGTGCCACCAACCATAGTTGTGCATAAAACCTTCTAAAGTTCCTAAAATTCCCAGAGGAATATAATTTTAATGGACTCCATGTAAACTAAAATTTACTTAAATGACCAGTGAACTATATCACTCTGTTGAGCAATTAGATAGAATTCTACCTGGGTTATCATAAGTACTGTTGTTTTGAGCAAACAAAGCCAAACAGAACATCTTGCTGCAAAGAAGTCTCGTCTCATTTTCTACAAGTGGAAGAACAGGATGCAGTTTCTGAAACTCCCAGCGCCTTGTGACAATGCGCTCTCAGAAAGCTCATACCAGCCGGCACCTTGTCGTGAGTCCTATACCCCCGCACTTGGTATTTTTTTAAAGTATACTTTTGTAAGTTAAAAAATCACTTAATTGCTGTTGCTTTATTGCTTGTGAATATGAATTCTTTTTATATGCTGATTAGCTATTTCTAGTTCCCTAAAAATGAAGAAAGCACTTTCTGAGTACTTTTTTGGTTACGATAAGGTGCCCATCATTAATTTATACATTCATTCGGTAGACACGTATTGGGTGACTGGTCAAACGAGCCAAGTACTGGAGCCTGGGTTGGGAGGTTTAAGACAGAGAATACAGAGAATGTGATCTCTCTGTACTTCCCAACTTGTCGTAATCCTGAAGAACTTTGTCTCTGAATCTAGAGTTTGAAGCAGATATCTACAGAGGTGTCAAGTGTCTGGGGCACATCTCTTGGACTTCCTGGATCGAATTGGGCTCAGCCTACGTGTGCCCACAGTGGAGGAGGGACAGTTCTGGTGGACCCCAGCAGCCCCTCCCCCAGGTTGCATTCAGCTGACTTTGGCTTTTGATTTTAGGAACCAGCAAAACTGACCATGGCGGGTAACTGTACCGCACGCCCTCACTTAGTCTGGCCTTGCATTCTCTGACAGTGAATTAAAAATTCCCATAGGAGTTAGGTATGGTGGCACACATCTGGAGTCCCGGGACTTGGGAGGCCGAGACAGGTGGGTTGGATGTTTAAGGATAGCCTCAGCAATATGGCGACACTCTCAGCGACTTAGGGAGACTCTGTTTTGCAATGACAAATAAAAAGGGCTGGTATAAATAAGGCAAAAATAAAGCCAGGTGTGGTAGCACACGCTTGTAATCCCAGTACTTGGGAGGCTGAGACAGGAGGATCGCAGATTACTTAGTGAGGCCCTCTGCAACTTAGTGAGACCTTGTCTCAAAAAATAAAAAATATAAAAGTGGGCTGGGGTAGAGCTCAGAGGTAGAATGTCCCTGGGTTCTATCCCCAGCACCCCTCCCATACACAAAAGGGCTGGAAGTGTAACTCAAGAGGAAGAATGCCCCTGCGTTAAATCTCCAGTGTCCATTCCCCAAACAAAAATGTCCCCATAGAAAATACTGAATGGACCAGTTGCCCAGATCCTTAGGATACCTAGTTTTGCTGAGATTTTTCTGGAGAAACTGATCCTCCTAGAGGTGTATAGATAGCAACCCCTTAGAATCCCCAGGGATTCTAAGAGGCCCCCCTCAGAACTAAAAACAGGTACCAACGTGCCAACCTACTTTTTCTTTTTACCATCAAAGCTTAGTTGCTGCAATTGTGAAATGGCCACTGAAGTGGCCGGTCACCTCCCCCTACCTGCTCAGGAGCTTGTCCCCCTGGAAAGGAGTTCTTCTTGAAGAACATGAGCTGGCTCACATAGCACGAGCTCTGCACTCCCTCTTGAGCAGGACTCTGCCCAGCCAGGTCCCCAGGTAAGTGCACACGGGCAGAGCCCAGGGTCTGGATGGAGCTCCGGAGGTCATGATGGAGGAGGACCCGGAACGCCATCTGCCCAGCCCTCAGGTCCAGCTGAGGCTCCTGGCTCGACGAGAGACAGCCCTGAAACACAATGCGGCGGGTTGGACGGCTGCAGGCGGCCTAGTAAACTGTCCTGAGTGCAGACCAGGCCGAGGTGAGGATCATTACGCCATAACCTGTGTAAAGTTACATCGGATTGCTCCTTTGCCCGAGTGAAGGCTTTGACATAAGAACCTAAGAGAGCACATAACAGTAAAATACAAACTGTTTTCCTTTGTGTCTGAAGACTATCCTTTTAAACAGCTGTGATGCCTCTTGGGGATTCCTTGCCCATCAAAAGAGAAATTTTGTTTGTTTGCAGTACTGGGGATTGAACCCAGGGACATTCTACTTCCAAGCTCCACCCCTAGCCTTATCTTTTATCCTTTTCATTTTTTTATTTTTATATATATCATATTAAAAGGCATACATTCAGAGAGTGATTGGTACAGGGTCTCAGTACTAAGTAGCTGAGGCCGTGAACCTACCATCCTTCTGTCTCAGCCTCCTAGGTGCTGGGATTACAAGCGTGTGCCACTATGTCTGGCTCAAAAGAGAGTTTTAATACCAGGATTGCTTTTTAAGACCTAGAGACTTGATAGCTCTCATAAGCACAGGGCCTTAGGGCTCAATACAAGGTGGTATACAAGCAATATTTTTATATGTGCTCATGTGTAATGAGTATAATTACCAGATTAAAAAATGAATCCTTATTTACTTTCTAATTTTTCAAATATTTCAATAACTATCAGCTAAGTAAACCAGCAGCCCTGGAAGGGAGGGAGGGATGATAGTCAGCAGAAGTAAAACAGGAGCCCGTCTATAGGCTTACTGCTTTCTGAAGTTGTTGGCCACTTCATAAGATTAAAAGCAAGAAACCAACAAACAACCTCAGATAAATCTCCAAAGCTATCACAGCAGAAATAAGCTAAATAAACTTAAACTTCAATATCCTGAAATATGATGTTTCTAAGTAAACATTTTAAAAAATACTCCAAATAAAAATCTATGAAGCTAGCCATGGTGGCAGATCCCTGTAATCTTAGTACTTGGGAGGCTGAAACAGGAGGATTGAAAGTTCAAAACCAGTCTCAACATTGAAGGTTCAAAGCCAGTCTCAGCAACTTAGTGAGGCTGTCAGCAGTTTAATAAGTCTCTGTTTCCAAATTTAAAAAAAATTAAAAATAGTCTGGGGGTGTAGCTTGGAGGTAGAATGCTTCTGGGTTCAATCCCAAGCATCACACTCAAAAAATCTATCAAAGCCTTGGAATATTACAGTATTACCACAAAGTGTTTATAATTTAAAACAATTATTTTCAAATATTAGACTGCCACCCGGAATCATAAACATAGTTCTTTAGGAACCCCTATCTTCGGTTGTGAGAAGGGGTTACAAACACGGGTTAGCATCTGGGAAGGGGGCAGCTGCTTTGTCGTCATTGGTGCTGGGGACTGATGCAGGGCTTGCACTTCGGGCATGCGCTGTACCACTGGGCGGCATCCTTGGCCCCGCCGCTGCGTTTTTATGGGTGGAGAAGTCTTACTCACCAGCAGTACATCTGAGATGACCTTCATTCCTCCTTCTCGTAGATAGTCCGCATTGTTCAATCCCTCTTGTTCAGACGCTTCCCAGACTCCGGAGATTAGAAGGACAAGTTCTAGGCCAAGTCCCTTGTCAACCACAAACCTCCTGGAGAGCTGGCTACCAGCAAGGAGTGTCCGGGCGAACTTGAGGATGTGGACTGCGCTCAGAAAGCTCAACTGCATAAAAGGAGACATGCTAATAATGTTTCCAGGCCCATGATGCCTACGCTGTTGCCTCTTTCGTTATTACTAGGATTAAATGATTGAACTTGAGCTCAAGAGAACAGGATCAAGCCCACTTTGGTCCCTGTGTGATTACTGCCTGGCTTCCTCAGTAACCGTGGTGTCTCTGACATTCACCTTCCAGCTCATAAAGTGACCAAGGAAAAATAAAGGCCCTCCACAGCACTTTACACTTTAAGATGCTACTTGATTTGAACCCTGAAAACCGCTTAACAAATCCTTCCACAAATTGATTCCCACCTCCCTCCCAGGCCTCAGTCTCTATCATCCATGTGTGTTATGTGCTTAGCCACCTTGAATTCTTACTGTTTTCTAATAACCAAGGCTTTTTCCTGGTGCTATGATATTCCTCTCACTTGCAAAATCTTTACTCTTTCTTTACCTAGCTATATCCTACTTTTCTCTCTCTTTCTAAACTCTGATGGGTGGTCATTTTCAAGCATACACAAAGTAGAGAAAATAGTACAGTTGTACAGCTTCATCAACCTTCAGCAAATATAATTGCAATGCACCAATAAAATAAAAATTATATTCAACTCCAAGTAAAAAAAAGTGTGGTATTGAGTTGGAAAACTCAATACCATGCATTAGTAATAACCAGTAAGCCAGGTATGGTGGTACACACTTGCAATCTCAGGACCTGGGAGGCGGAGACAGCCAACTTCAGAAACTTAGCAAGGCCATCTGAAACTTAGTAAGATCCTGTTCCAAAATAAAATAAAATAAAAAATAGGACTGGGAGTGTAGCTCAGAGGTAGAAATGTCCCTGGGTTAAATCCCCAGTACCACAAAAACAAAACAAAAAAAAGTCCCTCACCCAAATGATTCATAGTGTGGATAGGACTTGTTTTTATCCATTTCTACATTCAGTTTCTAAATTTCTGTACAAATGAAAGCCACAAATGGAGATGGACAATGCCATTTAAATGAATTCTTCGGAGAAAGTAATATTTCTAATTTAAGTGTCAATCTTTAACTCTAAACAGTGTATTCTAGAGGAACTGATCATGGCCCTCACAGTCATGCAAAAAAGCAGGAAATACAGATTGAAAGAGGTAGCACTTACCTTACTGGGGAAGTTTATAAGGCCTCTCAGCATAAGAACAGAATTAACAATCTCTTCCTGACCAGCAGAAGCAAACAAACAAACATACAAAGAAAGAAAAGTTTATTAATTTAGTTGCAGTTGTTTATGTACACATAGAATAGACCTTATGCTTTTCAGCCAAGAGAAAACCTAGAGGTCAGACCTTCTCTAGCAAAACCACCATCTTGGTCTCAAGTTTTCTTGTCAGTCCAGCACATCTTTGTGCCCACCCATGGCTGACCTCACAGATCCCTTCAGGAAACTGGCACGAGGAGGGAAAAAAGCAAGGGAGAGAACTCAGTGAGATTTTGAAAAAGAATCAGAGAGAATGAAGAGGAAGGGAAGCCATTAGTTCAAGTGAAAGATCTTTTAATGAAACGAGACGTGTTCTTTGCAGACGTGAATGTTCTCGAGTCACCATTTTAAGACAAAGTTGTAGAAATGCTCTGAGCAAGGACAGTGACCCTTAACTATGTGATTATTTCTTAAGAAGCAGCACAGAATCATGACTTTGACTCTCTAGGATATTGTTGTTAACAAGATCAAGTTAGATCAGATTCAGGTAATTGTTATTTATAAAAACATTAGCAGAATTGGCTGTAATGAGGACTAACTTTGAGCAGTTTTTTCAGTGATAAACCAGCAGCATCCACTTGTGAGGCATGCAAACAAGTGGGAAACTACAGCTGGGTATAAAAGTCAAGTTGGCCACCCACCTGGTTTGTGTCTGTGTTTGAAGAGCATGACCCCTTATTGGGAGCCAACTATGCATAGACCCTATGACCTGACACAGGTTTGCAGACAGTGACCTCACCCATCTCTGGGCCATACCTGATATGCAAAATCTAACTTGCATACTGAAGAAATAAATGCATTTTGCATTTGTGACCACTGGCTGCACAGAGCACTTCCACTCTCCTTAGCCAGACGACTGAGGATTGTGGCGATCATCGTGACGTAGTTCTTGATTTCCGTGTAACTCCCCATCAGCTGGAGGGTAGACAGGTTTTTCAGGCTGGAATTATATCTATAGAAAAAACGAGAGTTATCATGACTTTCCAAACACACTGTGAGACTTTTTACCCTGCCCACCAAGGGTGGAATGGAATTTGTTTTGGGGGTAGGTCAGGGAAGAAAGGATCATTCAAAGCTGAGTTGGTCTGTGCAGATGAAACTCTAAAAAGATGCAGTAGGACATTGGACCAAAATACTATAAAAACAATTTTCATCAGAACTGAAAAGGGCACAAGAATCCAACAGACACTGAATCAGAACTATCAATAAACACAGATATAAAAGCACCAACAAACACTGACACTGAAGCACTGCAGCGATGAAGGAATGCAGTGCAGAGCCAGATAAAGATACAACACTACAGAGGCACCAGCTGGCTCAAGCCCCACAGCATCCTGCCAGTTCTAAGTTGTTCACTGTGCCCACACTCACAATAGAGCATGGCCTGTACTCGTGGTTCAATGTGAAATCACAAGCTACTGACTTCAGATTTTAATAAATGGGTATTTATTCACTTATTTTAAAATGGCATATTTCAATTATTTGTATTTGGAAAGGCAATGTAGTGTCCTGGAAATAGCCCTGGGCATAAATTCAGAGGCCAGTTCCAGCCCTTGCTGTGCAGTTTCTTTGTTGCATGAGCTTGTGAACACCAGTTAACAGAGTAACAGAGCCTCAGTTTTCAAATGTGTAAAACAGAAAGTCCAATTAATTAAAAAATGCTTTGTGGGCACTAGGCGTACATGCCTGAGCACACATTTGACCAACAAGTGATTAGTACAGACCAAGACCACAGGAAGCCAAGCTACACACACACACACACACACACACACACACACACACACACACACTGAATCTGAGCAGAAACATCATGGGGGCAGCTGCGAGAGGAAAAAGCTGGGTAGCAGGATAGAGGAGTTACTATAAGAATAATGAACATATTTTACAAAGAAGATGTTCTACACCCAGATTGTGTGGAAGGTCACACAACTCAAATTGTTGTGCATGTTCTTAGGGGGTAAACTATAAAATATGTAAATGATGCTTTAATAAAACTGTTTCCAAACAAGAAGAAAGTGCTCTGAAGCACGTGCACAAACATCATGCAGCTGTGAGTGGGGAGGACCGCGGGGACAGCGCCCTGCCTTCTGCTGCCGCCATCCTGTGCAGGGGAGTTCACTCCCTGCCATATCTCCCCCTTGTTTTCAACTCAGAGGAAATGTAGACATTACTCTCTAGATGTCTATGTGCTGCTGTGGTACTCACAGGTCTTTATCCGGGCAGGCGTTCCCATGGAAACGGGGCAGCACGATCACCGCCACAGTGCATGGCTGCACCTTGGAGCCTTTGCCGTCTGTGATCTCAGTAGAGATCATGACTGCGAGGAAAGAGAACAGGTGGGTCACCCTGTGGCTACAGAGACGCCTCTTCACACACTGGCTGCCCTGGACAGGCTCAGCCCTGGCACAGCTCAGGATGAGATTAAATGCAAGCGGTTTTGCATCCCCAATGATGTCCACACTGTGGATATCAACAGTAAATAGAATCTCTGCTGGGCATATGGTTGCTATAAGGGATGCTAAAATAAGGCCAGGGGAGCAAACCTTGAGGTTCTCCCACCCTCTGAGAACTCACATTTGACATAGAAGCCAAGCATCAGCACCAGGCAGTGAGCATCATTTAGACAGGGAAATGGGAGGTGTCAGAGAGCTACAGGCAGGAGCCACCACTGTGTGTGCTGCAGGTGTCAGGGAAGGGGCCCATTCATTCACGTGTTTCCTTAGCCATTCATTTGAGCTGCAGAGCCATGGGCTGTGGTAGTGTCAATGTCGTGGGTGAGCAGCAGCTTCCCTGCCCTCCAGCATGCCCCTGTCCTCTAATAGCATGAGGAGTGCCAAAGCACAGGGACACCGGGTCCATGGGAGCCCAGAGAGGGGAATGCAGTCTCTACAATGGGCCGTTAAAGGTTGGGGGACTTCAACCAGTTCTTAAGGGATTTGCACAGATTTAACAGGTCTAGAATAAAGGTGGAGAATAATAATGACTAAGAGGAAGTTTTCATGAAGACACAGGAACATGGCAGGAAATGGTCCTGCTGGGACCTAGGAATTACTTCCTGTGAGAAAGGTGTGTGGGGGTGTGCTGAGGAAACCAGCAGATGAGCTCAGAGTATAGGCAATGATCACATGGTGAGGGCCACAGGACAGACGTGTGACCCACAGAAGACCAACACACATGTGCACCTTGGGTGTCTTCACCACACCCTTAGCCTGAAGCCCAAGGCGAAGGAGTTGGGAACTTAATTTTGGAGGTTAGAGCTTCTTAAGATATGGTCTCTGGACACTTGCATCCAATAACTGAGAAGCCTGTTTACAAGTGAATCCTGGGCTCCACTGTGTCCTCAAGATTCTGAGTCAGAAGAGACAACGTAGTTCCCTTAAAGCTCTAGTTTTAATTAATATCCCCACTGCGGCCATGTTGGTTCTAGGAAATGAACTGGAGAATGTAGAGATGAAGGAAGTTCCAGGCAAGATTCCATTTAATTTTGTATAAAGTTTGAGGCAGGTTCTATTTAACTTTGCACACTCCCTCCATCAGAAGAGGAGAACTTGGGGTGAGCATGCATTAGAAGAAAAGTGTCTGGAAGCAGAGGGTGATTTATGGAGAGGTGGGATCATGAAAGCCACCTGCATCCATTTGGCCAATGTCTACTGTTTTAGTCAGTCTCGCTGCTTGACTTCATGAAGCCTCTCGCTCAGATGGGAAAATAGTCATCATGCTACAAGGCAGAAAATGCCTACATAGTTCACAAAGCACCCTGCTCGGAAAAGCATTGCCCCCTTGGACTTCAATCTAGAAGCACATGCCATTGGAGGTGGCAGGCAAGGTTTCAGGAAGAAAATACTTTTATCAGACTTCAAGGAGTGGTGAAATTTAAATACAGCTGATGCATGAACTAGTTCAGACTTTGAGCTGAAATAATCTCACCAGCCCCAAAGAAGCTTCTAGATTAGAGACTCTCAACTTTAACCTACACAATAGCATCATACAGAAGTTTAAAACAAAATAAAACCAACAGTCACCTCAGAGACTACTTTATCCACTGTAGGTGTGTATATCCAGACTGTGTGTTAAATGCTCACAGGCCTCACATGCTCAGCTAGGCCACTTCCCCAGGGCTGGTGTAGGACTGCACAGGGCCTCAGGGACAGGGATTGGGGCGGAAAGTTCTGACACCATGGGACTCTTCGTCTGGGGATTACTGTGGCTTAGATCTGGGGTGTTCTCCAAAGGCCCACGAGTTCAAGGCTTAGGCCCCAGGTATTGTCACTTGAAGGTGGTGGAACCTTTAAGAGGAGGGGTCTAGTGAGAGGCCCTCCTGTTCCTGGGGGCATGGACTCAGTGAGAACATAGAGATCCTGGCTGCTCCTCCTCCTCTCTCTCTGTGTCTGACCATGAGATAAACAGGCCTCTTCTACAACTCACTCACTCCATGATGCACAGTGCCGCCAACCCCAGGGCCAAAGCACTGAGCCAGTCATTCACAGACTGAAAAATTAAAAAATGTGAGCCAATATAAACCTTTCTTCTTTCCAGTTTTTTTTTCTCAGGTATTTGTTATAGTAACGGAAAAATGGCTAACACAGGAATTAAAACTCGCAAATTCAACAGCCCTTCATCCCACATTTTCTTTATCGGGGTTTTATTTTATTTTATTTTATTTTTGTGGTACTGGGGATGGAACCCTTCTACCTCCGGGCTACACTCCCAGACCTATTGTATATTTTTATTTGGAAACAGGGTCTTTTGAACCTGCGTGATCCTTCTGTCTCCGCCTCCCAAGCGCGGGGATTACAAGCATGCAACACCACGCCTGGCTTGATTTGCTTTTATCTATAGTAAATGTCTAATTTTCCAGATAGGATGCATTCCATTAATAAATAAGATATATCATTTTTGTTAAATATTGAGAATTGAACCAAGGGGCATTCTAACTACAAACTACACTCTCAGCCCTTTTTTATTTTAATTTTTATTTTCTGGTACTGGGGATAGAACCCAGGACATTCTACCACTGAACTACACCTCCAGCCCTACTTTTTTATTCTCTATTTTGAAACAGGGTCTCACTGAGTTGCAAAGGGCCTAAGTAGCTGAGGCTGTCCGTGACCCACAATCCATTTGTCTCAGCCTCCCAAATGCCGGGATTACAAGTGTGTGCCACCACGCCCGGCTTATTTTTTGTTTTGAAACTGGGTCTTACTAGGTTGCTGAGTCTCACTAAGTTGCTGAATTTGTCTTTGAGCCTGTGATCCTCTTAGCCTCTCCAGTACTGGGATTTCAGGCATATGCCACTGCACCTAGCAATAATGAATATCTTAATCTCAAATATTTAACTTATATGAAATATATTTTTGGCATTTTATTATCTACATTACCTTTCAGCTAAAACTTTAGCTATAAAGACTACCTACTCATGAGAGTACTTTCTACATGAAAATGTAATCAACCTAAAAAAAAAAAAAACATTAAACTTGCAGAGGTGAATAAACACTTAATTCCTAGACAGCCAGGTGTAGCAGTGCACACTTGTAATCCCAGTACTTGGGAGGCCGAGACAGGAGGATTGCAGCAGGTTTGAAGCCAGCCTCAGTTACTTAGGCTCTGGCAGCTTAGTGAGACACTGTTTCCAAATAAAATATAAAATAGGTCTGGGAGTGTAGCCTGGAGATAGAAAGTTCCATCCCCAGTACCACACACACACACACACACACACACACACACACACACACACACACACACACATTCCTAGACACATAATTTTACCAATTTTTAGTTCCTGGAAACCAAGAGAAAGTGTTTAGAGCCATGGGTAGGCAAAACCAGCAACCCAGTCGCACAGTGACTCACCTTTGTACTTGTCCGAGGGCTCGCCAGCTGGCAGTGCAAAATAATACTGAGTATCTCTCCCATGGTACAGGGTGCGTTTGGAGGAGTTTCCTATTCGGTAACTAAATTCATAACGAAAGTCCTATGATCCAATCCATGGAAAACAGACAAAAATGTAAAAGGTATCACCAATAAATACACACACACCTGCAGCCTTCATTGTACTTGAGGATATATTTTGTAGCCAGGAACAGGGTGGCAATCTACTGAGTATGGTCCTCAGCTGCCCCAGAGAGGAGGGAACTCCTGGTTTGCAGATGCTCCTGTTCCCCACTCCAAAGGACTTCTCATGCGAATCAGGAGCCCTCATTGGGGTCCGCTAGCTCTCCTTGACCTGCATGCTTCTGAAAATCATGAGTCAGGCTGCCCTGGACCCCTTGGGGTGAAGAAGACCCAGCTGCAGCCATTGAGCAGACCTGAAGAGCAGCCGAGGGGAAAGGGGACAGGCTCTTTGTGTTTGAGGCAGAGGTCCTTAGAACAAGATGAGGGCCTGGCTGCTCCTGAGAACGAGGACGGCTTCCGAGGAAGAGTGCCATGGGTGGGTCAGAGAGGCAGGACCGGGGTATCCACAGCGAGCGGGCGGGGAGGACGGGGCAAAAGTGGTTAGGTGGGAGCCTCCGCCCTCAGGAGGAAGCTTTGGTCCCCATACACATACCTTCTCCTCTAAGCCTCATAAAACTTCACTGTGTGAATCACAGTGACCTTCTCACAGACAAGGAGAGGGAGGTCAAGTTGGTGTCAAGAGTCGTGCGGTGGGAATGGGGGCTCCTCGGAGTCCCCCAACACCTGCTTGTGGGTGCAGCTCTGACCTCAGCCCCAAGTGGCCAGCTGTGGCTTCTAACAAGCGAGTCCTCCTTGCTTTCTAAACTGGGGCCACACTCCCCAGCTCTCGCTAGTGGGTGAGGCCCCATTCACCCCTGAGCAACTCCCCGACAGGCAAGTGCAGGCCAGTGTCTGAAGAGGGGAAGGACCAGGCCTGCCGTCCCACAGAGCGCCACAGCGCGCCGAGCCCAGAGCTCACTGTCACCTCAGCAGCTGCTGCAGACGTCAGTCAGCCTTTTACCACATACCAGGGGCTGCCACATACCGGCTTCCCTGACATGCAGAACACGCCGAAGACGGTGTGTGCTTCCAGGCCACGGTGGGGCTGCACCTGACAGGCCATGTCTTGTGGAGCCTGGTTGACGGTCACATACAGCTGGGCTTTGCCTAGAATGCTGTGCTTTGAAGCTAAGAGAAAGGCGGATGGAGCTGTTAGAGACCTGCAGCCACAGAAGGCAAAGTTCTTAGGCATAAGCCCTAGAGCAGGAGTTCTCAAAGTGGGCTCCCAGACCAGCAGCATCAGCCTCAAACCTGACATAAGACATGAGCCTCAGTACCAGGCAATGAGCATCACTCAGAGGACAGGAGGTGTCACAGAGAGCGGTACTGGCATTTTTACAGCAAATGCATACAATATGGTCATAGGGACATATACAGAGAGATGACTGGCAGATCTGCAGAAAAATAATTGACTTACTCAGTTGTCTAACATAAATAAAATATACAGGTAATTTAAAGAGAGGGAACGGCGAACTAGCTGTGGTGATGCACACCTGCAACCCCAGCAGCTCAGGAGGCTGAAGCTAGAGGATTGCAAGTTCCAGGCCAATCTGGGCAACTTTAGTGGGACTCTCTCTCAAGATAAAATGAAGAGAGCTAAGGGGTGTAGCTTGGTGGTAAGAGCACTTGCCTAGCATGCTTGAAGACCTAGGTTCTGTCCCCAGCACTAAAAACAAACAAACAAACAGCAATTCTTCAGCCTTTATTTTGTTCTAAACATGTGTCTGATTCTGTGAGGGAGAGTAAATGACAGGAACTCAGCCACTTCCTATTCCTGTCCTTTGACACAAAGCAAGGGAGTGCTGGGCAGTTGTAACAGGAGATCAGGGAAGCAGGGAAGGGTCAGGAGCCAGGTGCAAGTGTCCATGGGAATGAGAAGTGACTGTCATTTCTAGGAAAAGATATGGTTGCAAACTCAAACCCTCTCATTTCCCCCACACCAAGTACAACTGATGACGTGACTTACCCACAGTGGCTTGTAGGACATATGTCTCTCCACTGCTCAGAGAATATGGTTTTATGGTCACAGCTGGTTCCATGGTACCTACAGAAGAGAAGGTGGCCACATGGAAGAGCAGTCAGTCACTGTGAGCCGGGAGAGCAGGCAGAGTCCCGGCAGCAGTCCCACCCTTGTTCCAGTGATAGGGTAGACATGTCCTGACTACGTGTCTTGGTCCTATCTGGAAATGCCACTAGTGTGTGGGTTACTTCCTTCTCTAAAGAACTGAAACCTCATCTTCAGGCATCCCCCCACCCAACAGAGGCAGTGCTGAGGGGGACCCAGTCACCACTGGCTCAGAAATGACACCGATTTCCTAAATAAAAGTGGTGAGATCTTATTTTATACGTTGATAATAATAGAGTCAGCATTCAGTTTTGCTACTTTATGAATTCGCTTTATCCCTAAAGTATGATTATGGAATCATAGTGTCATTTGTAAGCCTTTGAATGATATTTTTATGAAAAATTCTTCATCTGTGTATAACTGCTGCCCTTCTGAGTAGACGCCTTCCTGGGCAGGGGGAGGCTGACCCTGCACCACTCACCCTGAGATGCGAAAGATAACATCAATGATGTAAACCGGGCTGGACTTCAAACATCACAAATTTACAACAGCACTTCTCCAAATGTTTCAGTAAACAAGTGAAGTAGAAATCACCTAAGAATAGTGTGAGGCCCAGCGCTTCCCCACGAGGCCAATAAGCTGTGGCCTTACATGTGTTACTAGGAGAGGCAGCAGCTGAACAGGGCAAAATCATTATGACTGTGTTAGTAAAAACAGATAGACTCAAGTGCTCTTCAGGGGCAGCTTCACTTAGGTCAACTCATGTGAACAGCTCAGGAGGCTCGTCCACCCTGTGAACTGCCATGCACACGTGGACGCCAGGCTTGAGTGCCTGCTGAGGTGCATGCCCGTTGCTCAGACAGGTTCTTGGTGAGCAGAAGCAGCCAGCTCTGCCCTTGGGGAAGGGGCCCCTGGTGTGGTCCATGGAGGGAAGGAAAAGAGGGGGTAACCCCAAACACTTGCTGACTACACCAAAAGTTTTCCAAGAAATGAAAGGCTGAAATGCAATATGTTCTGAAATAGCTGCAAATTGTAGGACAAAAAGAGTGCATTTGCTGGGCATGGTGGCACATGCTTGTAATCCCCGCACTTGGGAGGCAGAGACAGGAGGATTGCACAGGTTCGAAGCCAGCCGCACTGGCTTGAGACCCTGTTTCCAAATTTAAAAAGTATAAAAATAGGTCTGGGAGTGTAGCCCAGAAGTAGAAGGGTTTCTAGGAACCCCAGTACCACCAAAATAGATAGATAGATAGATAGATAGATAGATAAAGTGCATTTGTACCTGATGAGGTGTAGCCTTGGAAAACGGTTTGGCTGACCAGGGCCTTGGGCCAGTCGACCATGAGGATGGGCTCTGCTCTGCCCCTGGAGAGGAAGGGGCCCACCAGGTTATCTCCGTCACTTGCACTCGGTCCTGATTCTGGAGGGCTGGTATTGTTCCCTAAGATGATAAACCAAGTCTAAGGGTGATGCAGCAAACGTCCTGTTCCTCATAAAGCATGAAGATTCGATGTTGATGCTAATAACTATTTCTAATATGATAAAATGTTCAACATCATTATGACCCAACTATACCACTCCTGGGTATCTACCCAAAAGAATTGAAACCAGACTACCATAGCAATGCCTGCATATCTATATTTATAGCTGCATAATTGATAATTACCAAACTATAAAGCCAGCCAAGGTGTCCATCAACAGATGAATGGATTACAAAATAATGAGATATGTACACAGTGGAATTTTACTCAGCCATAAGAACAAAATTATGTCATTTTCAGGGAAATAGATGGAATTGGACCATATTCTGCTGAGATTAGTCAGTCACAAAAAGTGAAAGGTAGAATAATTTCCCTCATATGTGGAAACTAGGGAGAAATTGGGACAGAGGAAGGACTCCAGACAAAGGGGAAGAAACCTTAGTGGAGTGAAGGATCCTAACTGAGGGAGGTTGGAGGGAAAGGGAGACTTGAAGAGGCAAACTCCTCAATGGGCATGATGTACATGTACAAACTTACCAAAGCCAATCACTGTGCTGAGCATGGGAAGGAGGGGAGGGAGAGGGCATGGGTGGGAACTGGGGAGGGCTCAGCGAGTGTTGTGTACATGTGTGTCACCCTGAACTGCATCAAGATGTACGATTTAATGCACCAATTAAAAAATAAACTATTTCTACTACTGCTGGACTCACACATCTAAAGTGGCATCTTCAGCAATAAAGCATTCAGGAAACATACTTTGCGGTACTGTGGATGGAACCCAAGAGTATTTTACCTCCGAGCTACACCCCCAGCCCTATTTTTTTATTCTTTATTTTGAAACAGGGTCTCACTAAGTTGCAAAAGGTCTCACTAAGTACCTAAGGCTGGTTGCAAACTTGTGATCCTCCTATCTCAGCCTCCCAAGTACTGGGATTATAAGTGTACACCACCACACCTGGCTTAGGAAACATACTTTGTTATCATAGAATTAGTGATTCAGGCCCTTCCTTCCTCCCTCCCCCATTCTTTCACTTCCTTCCTTCCTATCCCATTTCCGGGCCTCCCCTGCACACAGAAGCAATACTGAGGGTGGATCAAGTGCCCCTGGCTTAAGAACAACAAAAATGCATTATAAATATTCACTATAATCTACTAGGGCAGGTCTAGGAACTGATGACAGTGTGAACTAGATAGATGCAGACCTTGCAATCAAGAGTTTCATAGTGAGGGAGTCAGGAAAATAAAGCAACACACAGACAGTGTAGACAGGTACTGAAAGTGTGATGAAGGAAAAGCAAGATTTGCAGAGAAATCGTGGTGGGCAAGGAAGGGAGCTCTGCAGGCAGGAGGACAGGGAGTGCTCTCCATGGAGAGGCTTCAGAGCCTGGGCAGTGCGAGCTATCGGAAGATCAGGAAGAAGAGGTTTCCAGGCTGCGAGAAGGCCTCTGAGAGTGGTCATCTGTGCACAGTCAAGAGGCGTATGGGCAGAGCGTGGGCCATGGGGCTGGGCACATCGGAGGTCAGAGCCTGCAGCCTGTCCTGCACCTGCCAGGAGGCCAGAGGGACTGGCTGAGGCGGCCATGTGGCTTGTGGTCGGGAACTCCTCTCCCTGCTGCAGGAAGCAGGGACAGAGGCAGCGAGACAGAGACCACTGTGCCACCCGGCCCAGGAATGATGGCAGGAGGGCCCTTAGGTGAGAAGGAGACAGAAAGACTTCAAATGAAGGTCATCAAAAGAAGGTGCGGTGCTAAAATGGACAGATGTGAAGGGGTTACAATTACTCCTGTCAAGAAGAACATTTTTTAGAATGCAATAAAAAGGTATATCTCTTCTTTGTCCATTCAGTTATTTATTAAATACCCAATGCGAATGTAAATGTAGGGCCTAAAACAGGTCTATGCGTACTGTAAATTTTTATGTTTTGATACTAAAAACAAAGTAAACATAAGAGCAATGATACCTTCCTGGCTAAGGAGACACTACTGCTTCTGAGCTAGCCAATTTTTTATATGTTTTCTTTCATGCATTGTTATTATACATCATAGTGCAATTCTAAGTGATACATTCACATGCACATGCACGTGCGCATGCCCCCCCCCCCCACAGAACTTGGTGTAGTACCGTCCTCCAATCCTTTTTTGTTTTTTTGTACTAGGAATTGAATCTATGGGCATTCCAGTTTTGACCTACACCTTCAGACCTATTTTCTTTTTATTTTGAAATTGCGCCTCACTAAATTGCTGCGGGCCTTGCTAAATTGCTGAGGCTGCCCTTGAACCTGGGATCCTTCTGTCTCAACCTCCAAGTACTGGGATTATAGCCAGGCAATAGCAACAAGAACCCAGCCAGGAGCAAGTTTTTGCTATTCAAACTACCCAGTCCAGAGCCAGACATGCCTACCTAGTCCAGGCCTGACACTCTGAGAGGTAACATTCCTCTTCTTAATCATTCTAGGGCCAGGAGCCTAGCAACTAGAGACCACTCCAGAGCTCAGAGCCCCCTGAAATCAGTACCTAATCCTACCACCAGGCGTGGTGCCGCACGCCTATCATCCCAGCTACTCAGGGAGACTGAGGCAGGTAGATCACAAGTTCAAGGCCAGCCTAGGTAACTTAGCGAGACCCCCATTCTAAAAAATAAGAAGGGTTGTGATATATCTCAGTGGTAGAAAACACCCGGGTTTGCTCACTAGCACCCTCAAAATAAAACAGAAACCAGAGAAAGAAAATACTGTACTGATTTAGAAGAATGACAAGCTCTCTCCCCATCTATTCATTCCATAGATAAATCATTCGTTCATCATCCATCTGCTCAGGAGACAAACCATCTACCTATCCATCGGATAGATAAATCATCCTCTGGTCATCTACATCTATTCATTAGACAGAGACACAAATTGTTCACTCATCATCCCGCTATGCCGCTGAGAGATAAATCAACCACGCCCATTCATCTGCTCACCAGATAGACAGATAAAGCACTCTCTGACCACCTATTCATGGATAACACACTCCTTGGATGCTGATGTGCTGGGTACTATGATAGCTCTGGGGGATACAAAGATAAGTTTACCATGGAAGCTTTCCTTGAAGGAAGGGGGGAAGAGACAGAGTTGACAGGTCGAGGTGCCATCTGCTTTAAACAGGTAGGAGAAAACACACTAGGCTGGAGGGGGCCATCACTAGCCTGAGAGTCTACTGACACTGGGATGTAGAACAGATCTGTGAGGAAGAAACTCGGCAGGTGGGTACCCTGCAGAGAGGGCTGAGGGGGGGTCTTTCGGGCAGAGGACTCTATGATGAACCTGAGGAGTCAGAACCCCTACTGCTGGGCCAATGGCCACCGTGGCCTGTGGACCACAAGGTACAAGAAATGGAGACATGCATGAGATAGCAATAAAGGTTTGGGCAAGGCTGTGCTATGCTGGAGTTGAAACTTTTCCTTGGGCTCTGGGGAGCTCCCAGTGGCCCCGGTGTAAAGGGGAGGCGTGTGAGTCTAGATCCTGGAGCAGGGTGTGGAGAGGGAGAGCTGAGAGCTACGAGCTTGACCACAGGCACTTGCAGAGAGATTAATCACAGAAGCTCTGTCACCCACCTGGCTGTCTTCCCTGGGATGGCACTGCTTCCTCGATATCACTGTAATAGGCTTCGAAATCTAGATGGAAGGAAGCCTTAACATGTCACCGAGAACCGCAATTAGTAGGTGTGAACCCAGCGCCCTCTGGTTCAAGGGCGACCGGCACTTGCTTTCAAGCCTGAGCCAGATGCGCCTATTCCCAGGGCAGCAGCTGTCCAGATCTGAGGGAGGCCTGTAGAGACCGAGGGACTTACCATTCAGGGCAGGCGAGGAGGCAGGTGAGGGCCAGCTTCTCTCCTCAGGGCTTGTGCTTGGGGCTCCCTCACCAAGGAACCCTGGCTCTGAGCCCAGTGGCCCATCTTCAGCAAGCTCCCAAAGGGCTTCTGGGTCACCAGCTGCAGGAACCCCTTGGCCACTGACCATAGGCTCCACAGAGGTGGTCCCAGTAATTGAAAGGCCAGGTAGGCTGTGGGTCATGGGTGAAGGGTCCCTTGTGGACAACATGGACGTTCCACTGGAATCTGCTTTTGTTGTCCTGGTGGCCTGGGTGGCCAGCAGATTTGACTCTGAAAACTCCCAAATGGGCCGGAGTGCTGAGGCTCCCAGCAGCCCCACGGCACTGCAGAAGGGAACTGAAACACAGGCGACAAAACACTAAAGTTCTGGACCCGGCGATAAAAGCATTTGCTTCTAAAAAGTCTACAGGTGCAGGGCATGGTGGCACATGCTTATAATCTCAGCATTCGGGAGGCTGAGACAGGAGGATCGTGGTTCCCAGCCAGCCTCAGATAATACTCAGTGAGACCCTGTTTCAAAATAAAGAATAAAAAATAATCAGGCTGGGGGTGTAGCTCAGAAGTAAAATGCCCCTGAGTTCCATTCCCAGTAACACAAACACACACACACACACACACACACACACACACACACACACACACAGTCTACATGTATAATAAGAATGCTCTGCTTTAAACAAATCTGGCCTGATTTTGAACCCCTGCACTTGGGAGATAAAGCCGTGAAGTGAGTTTCATCTGGAGGGCAGAGGCCAACACTACTGCAAACGTGTAGGTGGGCCAAGAGGCCTGAGGACATCTTACCTGGAATTTGCTCCCTGCAGGCTCCGTGAGGACCTGGCTGGAGGGGGAGTGGGCTATGTCTTGTTTACCTGCAGCACGGGTTTCATGCACGTTAAGGTGTTTCTCCCAATTCCCACTCCCTTCCCTGACAGTGGGGTCTAGTATACGGATGCTAAAAGTCATTGTTGAAATCAATGACCAAGCATCAATGTCAAAGAAACACACAAACAAAAATAGCCACGGACATATAAGTGACGTGCCAACAGTCAGCTGTTTCTTTTGACCTTGGGATAACCAGTTCTTTAGGATGCTTCTATTTGAGCCTGGTTTTCCTTGCTGAAAGTTTAACCACTGGACATGTTTCTACTATAAGGAATCCATCAGCTTGGGCTTTCATTTGTTGGGAAAATTCACTGCACCTAAAAAAGTTTTGGGACACCTCTCCTACAAGAGAGGCACAATTGCCCTCGATGTCCCCTGGGCCTCTGAGGCCAGCTGTACTTGGAGCTAGTCTATGGAAGCTTTGTGCGGCCCCATTGGACAGATTAATAATTAGAAAAATGGCAGAAGGCCAGCAGGGGCTTGGCAGAAGCTTTGCTGGAGCAGCCAGCTGCCAGCTCACAAACAAAGCGGCTCTGTTTGCCATTGGAACTGGCTCCCTGGTCACAGCTATCGCCATGTGGGAACTCAGCCTAACTCCTAAGTGCCTCACAGGCACCATGGGTCCTATAGCCCAACACCTGGCACACTCTTACACACTATTTTCTTTAGCTCTACCACTATTTATTTTACATATCATTTTATTTTACTTAGCCCCATCACCACACTGAAGTAGTATGAGAAAGTACTTAAATTTGGCAAGAAAAAAGTCACACAATCCGTTAGTCCAAGGGAAACATGAGGCAGGAGGCCATTATGACCCAGTATGACTCCCCAGCAACACAAAGATAATATACAACCCTGGCAAAGCCTTTTATGTGTATTGCAATTCTTACCTGAAATGCATACCACCAGAGGCCCACCTCCCACACACGTTCTGAGCTGCTCTTGCCAACCAATGCTGTCGGAACCTCCTTCTTCTTCTTCTTTTTTTTTTTTTTTTTTTTTTTTTTTGCGGTACTGGGGATGGAACCCAGGGGCATTCTACCTCCAAGATATACCCCCAGCTCTATTTTTTATTCTTTATTTTGAAACAGGGTCTGAGTTGCAAAGGTACACCCTAAGCAGCTGAGGCTGTCCAAGAACCACAATCCTCTGCCTCAGCCTCCCAAATGCGGGGATTACAAGCGTTTGCACCACCCCGGGCTTCACTTAGATTTATTGGTTCATTAGAAAGTGTTATGGTTAGATGTAATTGTTCCTTAAAGAGCTTGCTTATTAAGGTTTGGAGCTGATAAAATGGAGTCATGGGGGTGGATAAATCCATCTGGGTGGTGACCTAGGCCCATAGGGTGTGGCTGGAGGAAGGTCCCTGGGCTTGTGGCCTTGGGGATTTACATATGGCTCCTCCTCCCCTCCACTTTTTCCTTTGCTTCCAGCCTTCATGATGTAAGGTGCACAGCCCTGTACTCTCCCTCCCACCACCATGTCCTGAGATCCGTGGCCCCAGGCCTCACATGGACTGAACCTGAAACTGTAAGAAAACAAATCTCCTCTAAGTGACATGGTCAGGTCTTCAGATCATGGATGTGAGAATGGCAACCCAAACACAGGCTATTAAAAGATATACTAGGTAGGAAGAGATGCATGGGGCAAGATGTGTGTGAAGAGGCTCAGAGCTTCTGTGTGCGCCCTGGGTACCTGGGACCCCACCTATTTGGCTGTATGGTCTATCCTTTGGGTTTTATTGGTGGCTCCACTGCATAGGCGTGCTTGATTAAATCACTGGCCATTGGTGCTCGACTGGGGTTGAGAGTCCCAGTTCTCTAATCCCACTGATCTAATGGTGATGGGCCCCCATCCCACAGCTACCTGGGGGCCGCCAGCCATCAACCAGTGCACTAGCATACAAAAGACACAGGCACCGTGAAGACTCCCAGGTGTTTTCAAATATAGACTTCATAGTATCACAGGGACAGGTCCACCAAAGAGCATGTCACATGAGTCCTTTTCAATAGCTTACTATGGCTTTAAGCTAAGAAAACTGCCCAAGCGAGTGTTGAACTTGGGGACAAGGAAGATAAATAGGGTGCCCTGTCTTCTGGGGGGTAAAAGGGAAAACATCCACAGGGAAAGGCAGGGCAGACACGCTGCTCAGACCCAAATCTCAAAACAGTCCTGCGCTCTTCTGGGATAACAAAATAAATCCGAGACCCTTACCTTCCATCCTAGTCTTTTCTGTTGCATTGACTAAAAAGAGACGCCAGGAATAAGAAAGATTCGGCATTCCCCCACAGTCTTCACACACAGCTCGGAGAGAAAGTTCCTCATTCCAGTTGATGTAGATGTCTTTAAAGCTGATCCAGGAGATGTGGGTGACTCTGGAATGGGTGAATCGGGTCGATACCTTAGGAAACAATGTGTGGGTTCTCTGGCCCATTCAAATGCATGTGGGCATTTGAATAGCCTGGCTGGCCCTGTGTTGTGTGGGCTCGGGGGTGACATCGCAGCTTGAACAACAAAGCGCGCCTCATGGACCATGTGGCATGTACTGCTGGCGTGAGCCGGCCTTCTCAGGCCGTCAGAAGCTTCTGAGGTCCGCTGAGAGTGGGACCCAAGTCTCCTGCCCCTTCCTGAGCTTCTTCCTACCTGGGACTCAAGGCGGGCGTACCTGAAGGCCGAGGCAGGGTGGGTGGACAGAAACACCTGCGTCTCAGAAGAGTTCCGGCCACTGCTGGAGACGGTCAGTGTCACGAGGAACTGGTCACAGCAGTTGCTGAGCCATCTTGCTGAGAAGAAAATGTCGGGAGCCCTGGTGTCCAGCTGGTGCTGAGCGGAGTCCTCGAAGCAGGGCTGGCCAGGGGAGCTGGCGGCAGCACATGTCCAGTGATACCTGGTGGAGAAGCCTTTGAAAGCGGGTCAGGGCACCCTGCAGGCCCAGAAGACACATGGAGGGTAGAGGTGAGGCCCTTCCCTGCGGGTGTCAGCAACAGGTGCTGTGCAGGGTCTTCTTCCTGGAAGACTGCACTTTCTACCCTGACCTGGGTGCTGCTATCACCCGTCCCTGAACACAGGAACCCTTCTCCCACACCTCTGCCTCTGCCCAGCCATGTTCCCCGGCCTCCTGCCTGCCAACACTGACAGACAAGAATGACACGACCCGACCTTGGGCAAATGTGCATTTGAGGTTTCAGGGAGGAGCTGTCCTCTCTCAGAGCTGGCAAAAGGCAGGGCCAGCCCTAGACATCTCTCTTCCAATCCTACCATCTTTATGTAACATAACCGCCAGAGCCCACAAAACAAACATGCACCCTTGTCACATCAGGGTCAAAGAAGTCCGACAACACTGCCTCCAACTTTAAACAGATCTTAATCTAGAAGGAAACTTCGCACACTTAGACAAACAGCTGGGCAGGGGGGAAAGGCTGTTGTGGAAATGGCCGGATTAGGGGGTCGTGAGGCAGTCCCTCTGTGGCGAGCCGTTTCTGCAGGAGCTTCTTGGGTCCGAGCACCCTCTGAGCGTTACAGGTACATTTCCCTGTCCGCTTTGCAGGAACCATGTTCTAGTCCTCTGCTTCCAAAGCTGCACGGGGCAGCACTGCACAGCACCGTAACCGGCCTGCTGTGCTCAGCCAGAGGGGCCAGCTTGTATCTCTGCACCTGGGATTCAGCTGGAAAGTTGTTTACTCCCCTGGCAAACGGAGGCAGAGGCAGCCTCTCGTCTCCACTGGACTCAGATACCAAATGCACCCCTGGAGCGCAGCAACGTGTGGGTCACCGGGGCCGAGGAGACTAAGTGCCTCCTCTGCGTAGTCATAAATATCCGCTGAGTAGCCTCCACATGCCAGGCACAGGGATATGTCGAGGGAGAACCCTGTGCTCCTGGAGATTATACTTCATAAGGAACAGTGACCAGTGGCCACAGAAGTGAGAAAATCCTGCAGAAAGGTAGGATTTTGAATTTTTAAATTTTTTGTGGTGCTGGGGATAGAACTCAAGGGCATTCTACCTCTGAGCTACACCCCCAGCCTTACTTTTTTATTCTTTATTTTGAAACAGAGTCTCACTGAGTTGCAGAGGGCCTCACTAAGTAGCTGAGGCTGGCTGCAAACCCAGATCCTCCTGTCTCAGCCTCCCAAGTACTGGAATTTTAAGTGTGCAACACCACCCGGCTCCTAAGGACCTGTCTTTTTAAGTGGGTCTCAGGGTGGGCCTCACTGGGAAGGTGGTGCTCCCTCAAGGAATCGAAGGAAGGCCATGATAGAGGCTCTGGAGCTGAGAGAAGAGCTGAAGAAGGAGTGGGGTGCAAGGAGCCGAGAGAGAAGCGCCCTCCAGAATGGGCGGTGGGGACAGTAGGCTGAAGCCAGAGGCACTGAGGAGAGGGGACTGAGGACGTTGGCTTTACTTGGAGTGCAAAAGGAGCCAGCTCTGGAGAGTCAGCACAGGGGAGTGAGGGCTTTTGACTTGTTCTGGAAGAATCTATCCCCTGCCCTGGGGAATGGGCCATGGGGGAGGTAGAGGGCTCTGAGGAGAGGTCATCCTGGAGGTGAACAAAGCCCTGCTGGGGCAGGGGACAGGTGTGGAGATGGGGCTTCTGAGGGAGCAAATGAACACGCTTTCCTGACAGACGGACCTTGACGTGTGAAGAGAGAGAAGTCAGAGACGCCACCTTGATATTTCCCTGAGCTGCTAGAAGAATCCTTCCCAGCTGAGATGGGGAAGGCTTCTGGGAGAAGGCGGGGACAGTGGCCGAGATGTCCAGAGATGCAGGAAAGGGATGCTGAAGGGCGGCGGGGATGGATGGATCCACATCAGGAGATTGGGGGCCCCAGGCTGGGCAGTGGGTGGGGCTGAGGGCAAGGCCTGCTGGGCCTCCAACAGCAAGAGACCCCACCTGGGTGGGTGTGCAAACTCAGGCCGCCTGTATGTCAAGGAGGCTCACCAAGAATCTTAACAAAAGGGTTAACAGTTAAGCCTTATATTCCCAAGTCATATATCAAACACCACCCGAAAAGCTACTTACATTTTACCATACCCTTTCCAAAATCACCTTGTATTTTAATATGGTTCAACTTTAGATATAAAATGTCCCCTAAAGAGCTCATTTATTAGTGTTTGGAGTTGATATAATTGCACCTTCAGGGTTGTAATTCCAACAGTAGATAAGTCCATTGTCATGGATTTATCTGGGCTGCGGGCTGGGCCAGTCTGGACTGGCTGGAGGGCATGGGTCCCTGGAGCTCAGCCTTGGGGGTTATATATGATTCCTCCTCTGGCTTCTGGCCTCCATGATGTGAGGAGTAGAGACCAGGAGCTCTCCCAACTCTCCTCCCTCCTGCCGCCATGCTGAGATCTGTGGTCCCCAGCCTCACATGGACTGAACCCCAAACCACAAGAAAATAAATCTTCTTCCCTCTAAATTACATGATCAGGTCTTTAGATTAGGCCTGCAAGCTGGCTGGGCATGGTGGTGCCCACTTATAATCCTAGTACTTGGAAGGCTGAGACAGGAGGATTGCAGGTTCATGGCCAGCCTCAGCTACTTAGTGAGGCCCTTAGCAACTTAGTGAGACCTTTCCTGCTTCATAATAAAGAATAAAAAATAGATCTGGGGCTGTAGCTCAGGGGTACGATGCCCCTGGTTCCATCCTCAGTACTGAAAAAAAAAAAATTATGACTGTGATAAAGCCATCCGGAACAAAAGTTGATGTGTTTAAACTTTTTAACTCTCTTGGCAGGATTCTAAAACCAACATTCCCAACATCCCCATGCCAGAGTTTGAAGTCATCAGAGTCTGAGAGATAGACAGCTGTGTGGCCTCACCTGAGAACAGCTCCCGGGTGGTCGGGGTCGTAGGACTGGGACCCACTCAGGGTGACAGTGGCCGCGGCGGCTCTGGGGATGAAGAGGTGTGTGCCTTCTGAGATCACACCGACAGGCAGCCGGCTTCGCACCTCCACGCCCACACAGTAGTTGCTGTGCACCACGCTGCCCTGGATCTGAACCTGGGGCCAACGACAAGGGTGTCACGCGGGGACCAGGCAGGTGCTCCCCGGACCTCCACACAACATTAGAGAGGGCACCGTCCCTCGGCTCGGCTAAACCAGTCATGGCTGTCAAAATAAACCACCTACCGTGTGTTCATCAGAGATGTGCTTGGAATCAAGGAGATGGAACATTCTCCAGCTCAAGTTCGTGCTAATGTCTAGGTGTGGGGACACAATACCCCACAACCGTGTCCCCTGTGTGCACATAACAGTTTCGAACCTCATGAGTCAATGGGAAAGTTTCCCATGGTCTAGACATTTGTTTGGGTTTCTTTACCTTTCTCGAATGCTGTACTCTTTATTCCATGACCTCCGCCTGTCTCAGCCTCACAGGACTTCTTGACTTCACCACTAGAATACTCCCCCCACACCCACCCTTCAGTCTGTGTCCAACTCGCTCCCAGATCAGAATTCCAGAGAGAAGTTCGCCTCCTGCTTGGAAACATTGACTTTTTTTTTTTTTTATGTAGTATTGGTGATGGAACCCAGGGGTATTCTACCTCCAAGTGACACCCCCAGCCCTATTTTTTATTATTTATTTTGAAACAGGGTCTAAGTTGGAGAGGGCCTCACTAAGTAGCTGAGACTGGCCACAAAGCTGGATCCTCCTGTCTCAGACTCCCAAATGCTGGGATTACAAGCGTGTGCCACCATGCCCAGCTCTTTTATTCTCTATGTTGAAACAAGGTCCCGCTAAGTTGCAGAGGGCATCACTTAGCAGCTGAGGCTGGCTGCAAATCTGTGATCCTCCTGTCTCAGCCTCCCAAGTGCTGGGATTACAAGTATGCACCATCATACCCAGCTACATTGACTTTTTCTATCACCTGCATCTAATAGTAACAGAAGAGAGAGGCCATTTCTACAAGAGTGGGCTTCCTGAAGGAAGAGTCCTGAGAAAGAGTCTGTTAACAGCATAGGAACTGGCAGAAGGTGATCAGAAGCCTGGCCAGGGATGATACCTGAGCCTGAGAACAGATGTGGAGTCAGACTCAGGTGAAGGGGAGAAGATGGACTTTGCAGCAGAAGGATTCTGTTATTTTACTTGGTGGCATTCTACCTCTGAGCTACACCCCCAGCCCTGTTTTTTTTTATTCTTTCTTATGAAACAGGGTCTCACTGAGTTGCAGAGGGCCTCATTAAGTAGCTGAGGCTGTCCGCAAACCATGATCCTCCTGTCTTAGCCTCCAGAATGCTGGGATTACAAGCCTGTGCCACCACGCCCGGCTATGACCTCTCACTTCTAACCTACATATTTACACCATCTGTCCAGCCTAAAGTGCACTGAGCACCAGCTGAGGGCCAAAGTGTCTGGTGGTCACTGTGGGCGCTGCTTGCCTGGCCTTGTTCTGCTGGATGCCCTCTCTTCCTTTCTGGGTGATAATCTTAGAGCCCAATATCCTTCTGATATCCCGGCACCAGCTCAGCACTTACTCCAAGGAGGTGCACAGGAAGGTTTGGTGAACCTGGAAGGAGATTTTCACGGGTTATGTAGGGTTTGGCCATATATTCTCTTGGGAAATAAATATTGCTACTAAAATGCTACCCGTGCCTTTTTCATTAACACCCTGCGTGGACAGAATAGGTTCAGAGTTACAGAGGTGGTTCTCTGGCTCCAGTACTTGGAAAGCCCTGGTTCCGCTGGGCTAGCTGGGGCTGAGGCAGGGGCCCACCTTGGCAATGGCGGTATAGTTCCCAGGTTCCAGCGTATAGCTGGGGAGCACCACAGCCTGCCGATGGAGGTTGACGGCGGCAGGGAGGGGGACAGGGGAGCCCCCAGAGTCCACAAAGCTCCAGTTGTAGGAAAGACCTTGAGAGATGTCACAGAGCACGGCAGCTTCGAATGTCACCGCCAGTCTCAGGGGCTGAGCCCTCCATACCTAAGTAAGGACAAAGGCAGACATCTTAGTAAGTGTCTATCATGTTGAACGATGCCGCAGATCACTAGATTCTGTTACAAATCCCCAGTTATTTACTTGAATCATCACAGAGATACCGCAGATTATAGACACTCACTCTCATGAATCTCTAATCATTTGTATAATCAAAGGAAGGAATCTGGGGCTAGACTCCAGACAGCACTAAAACAAATACTACATTTATTTGACGGACAAAAGTAAAAGGCAAAAATATAAGAACAAGGATAAGTGTTTATACTTACATATTTATAATGTGAAAAAAACATTTGAAGCATAAACTGAAGAGAAATTTTCAAAAAATATTACTCATACAAAAGCTTTAAACTTATGTCAAAAATGTACATTTTAAAGGAGCAATAAAAAGAATTTATTTGCTATATAAATGAGAGATAACTGGCTTACCATTCTTCCCAAAATATTCTAAAGTAGTTCTCAGGAAACATGACATTTAGCTTCTAAATTCTTAATAGATTTAACTTCTAAATACTCAATTGATATCTTTAAAACTTAAGGGTTTTTCTTGACAAACACACTGCTATAATTTCACCTTAACAATTAACAATGATCCTTAATATGAGCTACACCTACATCATGATCAAATTTTTCTAATTCTGCCAGGTGTGATGAGCACACTTGTAATCCCAGCTTTTAGGAGGCTGAGATTACAGGAGGATCACAGTTAATAGACAGCCTCAGCTATTAGGGAGACCCTGTTTCAAAATGAAGAATAGAAAATAGGGCTGGGGTTGTAGCTCAGAGGCAGAATGCCCCTGGGTTCCATCCCTAATACTGCAAAAAAATTTCTCTTACTCTATACAAAACATATTTTTATGCAATTGCTAAATTTGGGATGGATACTGCTTCTTTTATTAAAGAAAAAAGGAGAAAAAATGAAAACAGATTTTTCTCATCTACTAGAACTAAGAGGTTTCTTAAACGGTGGCTTGTTCGGGAAAGTAGGAATAGATAAGAAACTTCTTCCTCTTAGTCCTCACATTCAGAGAATGACGTTTCAGTGGCCACGGGTCACTTTCATGGGTGACCACTGAGCTGGGTCTGTTTCATGGGGGCAGGAAGCATCTTTCTCTCCTTTTAACATCACTGAGTTTTAAAACATAAATAGCATTTATTTGTCGATAGACAGTGTCTTGCAGATGTTGGGAGTGGCCGGCCCTCTTGGGGTTTCAGAGACTCATGGATCACGCCCTGGAGGCCATTTTACATGGTCCGCTGGTCTTTGAAGGGAAGAGTTTGTTGCACTCTTCTACCTTTATTTATGCTTAAAATCTTCCATAGTAAATTTTTTTATGTAAATGATAGTTTATAAAGATATAAAAACATGTTTGCTTACGGTGTGTGTGTGTGTGTGTGTGTGTGTGTGTGTGTGTGTGTGTGTGTGTATGTGTGTGTGACTGGGGATTGAACCCAGTGACATCCTACTTCTGAACTACACTCCCAGACCTATTTTATTTTGAAACAGTCTTATTAATGTGCTGAGGCTGGCCTAGATTTTTCAAGCCTGTTGTCTCAGCCTCCCAAGTACAGGGATTACAAGCATGTGCCACCTGCCCAGCTTATTTGCTTACATTACCTAAAAAAGGACAAGGACACAGGGAAGTATCTGTGCTGACCTATTCACAGTCCAAACTTGCCAGCCACATGGTCCTCCCAAGCCAACTATCCCTCCTCCTCCATGCTTGGAGAATGGGCTTGCCCTCTGCCCAACACCCTAAGCCTGACCGGGGTTGCTGAGCCAGCCCAAACCCTGAGCTTCCTGCCCTGGGGCCTATGCTGGGTGCAAGGGCTCCCCCTAGAGGGCTTTTTTCCCTTAAGGTTCCATGAAAATTAGAAACAATGGATATTTAATAATGAAGATTATTGTTAAATGATGCCTAATTTGTGCATATGACTTAGCATTAAGCTGCCTATAAAATCATGTAATTGAGACTATTTAATAAGATAAAATGGTCATGCATAGCCCAATTTTATAATGAACATATATACTCTCAAATGCAGACACACTTCACATAGAAAGAGGCTTAGAAATATAACAAAATAAATGCATCCGTTAATGGAGGAAAACTTGTCTATCTCATGTTGGCTGGATTTCAGATGACTCAATTTTTCTTTATAGCTTTAGAAAATGAACTGAATATAAGGAAAAATGGAAGTTGGGTGTGCAACTTGTGTGGTACTTGTGATCTCAGTACTTGGGAGGCTGAGACAATCGCAGGTTCGAGGCCAGCCTCAGCAACTTAGAGAGACCCTCCGCAAATTAGTGAGATACTGCTTCAAAATAAAATAAAAAATAAATAAAACAGGGCAGGGAGTGTAACTCAAAGATAGGCTGCTGCTGGATCCAATCCTTGGGACCCCCAGGCTGGGGGGTATAAAGATGGAGCCTACCAATGTTGTTTTCTTCTTTGTACAGATAAGAAAATTCAAATGTAAATGTTTTATAGATTAAAAAATCAAACTCATTAATAGCTACGATTTTACGATTTTATGTTTTTGTGTTTGGTATGTTCTTTTTTTTTTTTTTTTTTTTGTAGTACTGGGGATAGAATCCAGGGGCATTCTACCTCGGAGCTACACCCCAGCCCTATTTTTTTATTCTTTATTTTGAAGCAGGGTCTCACTGAGTTGCTGAGGGCCTCACTCAGTAGCTGAGGCTGTCTGTGAACCACGGTCCTCCTGTCTCAGCCTCCCAAATGCTGGGATGACAAGCGTGTGCTACCACTCCCGGCTTCCGTCATGGATTTTAATTTCCAGGTGTCACCTGAGCCCTTTCATCCTGAGGAGAAAAATTGGAAATCGCAGACCTCAAAGGACCGAAAGAAAGCAAACAACGCGAGCTGTGCTTTTCCTAACCCATAGTTGGCGCTCGACAACGGATAATTTCTTTTTCCTTTCATGTTACATTTTCCTTTCTCCCGAGAATGTCACAGTTCTCTATACAATCAAAAGAAGAAGAAAGAGAAGGCAGCTTCTCGAAGCAAGCTGTGTGAATGCCGGAGTCATATAGGCGAATAAAGGCCCTATTCACGTGCCAGAAGCCAGGCTCTCTCCTCTCTTCCAGGCTGGGTTGCCCCCGGCCCCAGGACAGGCCCACCCTCTCTGAAGCCCTTACAGGGGATCTTTTGTGTCCAGTGCAGCAAGCTCAGCTGGACAAAGCCTCCTTCACTGCCCAAAGTGCTCGCCCATCCCAATACTGGCCCCACTCAGAGGCAGTTTGGCAAAATGGCTGAGAACAATCCTGGGGTCCTGGCCCTACCTGGACCTTCCCGGGCCCCATGTTCTTCACTGGGGGTGGCTGGCAGGGCTCCCGCACGATGAAAAGCTGCTTTCTCAGGGCTGCGGAGCTGACGTTGTTGAAGGCAAGGACCTCCACTGTAAATTCTCCTTCCCTGGAAGGGCAGAAAGCAGGGAGAGGAGATGGAGGATGCTGTATGTCAGGCTTCAATCATGCCTCCTTGGCCATCTAAGGTACGCACGGCTGAAGTATTTGATGGCAAGTTGGCGAAGGAGTAGGGACAGAAGGGGCGAGGGTCACGAGGTGGGTCTTCACAGAGACCATTCATCGTCCAGTTAGCGGCCCAGCTACGTGGTCAAGTCCAGTGCCCAGCCCCAGACTAATGCCACACGCCCCAATGCAAACAAAATACATCCAGGTGAGAACATTCCTGCTGGCAGTGTGCTGACCACAGAGCTGCAGAGAGTTGTTTTTTTTTCCTATGATGGACATCTGACCAGAACTTGAAGGTCTCTGAGCATGATCTTCCTGTTCTAGCCTCAGATTTCCTAGCTGATCTCCGGGATCCTGAGTACTCAGGTGGCGCAGGAGAAGTGCTCAGCATAAACCCACACCCAGCCTGGAAGGGTGGAGGGTCCCGCTGGGGAGAGATGAGGCACAGGAGGAACATATAAGCTCTGACCTGGTGGGCTCTTCTCATCATGGAATGCCTGTAGATGTCTAATAACACAAAGTGGATGTTCAACTAAGACTTCTGAATTTGAAACAGACATCTGAGCTGGGCGTGGTGACGCACACTTGTAATCCAAGCACTTGGGAGGCTGAGACAGGAGGATCGCACAGGTTCGAAGCCAACTTCAGCTACTGAGTGAGGCTCTCAGCAACTTAGTGAGACCCTGTTTCCAAATAAAGTATAAAATAGGTCTGGGAGTATAGCCCAGAGGTAGAAAAGCCCCTGGGTTCCACCCCCAGTACCATACACACACACAAAAAAAATAAAAACAGACATCTGAATTTGAAACAGCTCGTCTGTCACAGGGTGACAACTGGATGTCCCACTTGGAGGTCTCAACCCTCTGGGGACCTGAGACCCACCCTAACCAGAGAGTCAGCCGAGAAGACCTTGAATTTGAGTTTGCAAGATTACTGTGGGCAGTGGTTTGGACTTAAACTGTCCCCTCATTCCTCACGGAAATAACATAGCAACACTGGAAGCAGGGTTTGGCTGCTAAGAAGGGGGCTGCTGGGGGTGTGGCCTTGGGGTTATATAAAGTCTTTCCTTTCCCTGTTCTCTTTCTGCTCTGGCCCCCATGGTGTGAGTAGACACCTGTGCTCTCCCTATGTCCTGCCACGATTTGAGCTCTGCAGATATAACCCGGCCTCACATGGACTGAACCGAAATCTTCCTTCTGCTGTGCTGTGTGGTAAGCCTTTTTGTATTGTAGCAGTGATATTGTGGACAGACACTGTGGCCGGCCATGCTGGAGCTCAGGAAGAAAGACAGGTACACGGAAGAGGATGAAGGGTGCGTGGCGGTCTCAGGTGGTGCGAAACTCCAGAGCCAACCTGGAGATGGTGCCAAGCATGCCCTGTTGTTTACAGAGAGCAGGAGAGGCTCCAGGAGCTGCAACCACACCTGCCTGGTAACTCGCCAGCCCACCAGGACCCCTGGCCCAGCCCTTCTGCACATGAGAATCTGTTTGCAGTGGAGAAGTCCTGAATCATGGCCAGTGAGGAACCATTCAGGAGTAACTATCAAAGCAAAGAGGGACGCAGGTGTGGGTGCCGGCAGACACCCTGCACTGGAGGAAGTCTGTCATCTTCCCCTGCTGCCACCACCCACATGAGTCTTGCTTTTGGGGTACTCTTGCATACCATAATACCCCTTGAGGTTCAGCTTGGCCACGCCTGTCTTTCACAGCTGTGACAACTGGACGTCCCACTGGGAGGTCTCAACTCTTTGGGGGACCTGACACCCACCCTAACCAGAGACTCAGCTGAGAACAATTACCCCCTTCCTCTGCACCGTAGATGTCCAATCTTGTGGCCTATACCTGTAGTTTCCCGTAGACCTGTCTATTCCCTCCCCGAAAAAGTTACATTAAAAAAAAATTACATCCAGCCACAAGTTGCAGGTTTTGCTCAATGAAGTACTGTGTATACCATGATGGGTCCCTTACGAGTATCATGGAGCTGAGCAACTCTGACTGCCTAGTGACGCCACAGCTGTCATAGTGAGGTGGTCCAACACACCACTCACGTGCTCCTAACGATGCTAGTGGAAACACAACTACCGTGCTACGTTGCTCAATGGTGTGAGCACCATGACAAAGTCAACTGAGGATGCGCTTCTCAGAGCAGATCCCATCTTGTCGCTAAGGGACACATGATTATCTCCCTAGTGCTTTGTTCCAGGTAAACAGTGGGTGTTCAGTAAAGCATGAATTAAAAGATAGTGTTCATGCCCTTCCGTGTGACACTGAGATTTTTTACAGCTTGATCCAGGCCCCCAACTCTCTTTTCTGCCAGCTCTTCATCCCCTCGCTCACACCTCCCCCTGGTAGTACCCAGGTCTCACCTGGGCTCTGCTGGGAGTCCCTAACACTCTTCCCTCTGGCAAGCTCCTACTTAGGAGTTCCTCTGCAGCTCATGTGCAAATGCCCATGTGCATGGTTTAGTAGTTTCTGAAGCAAAATGGGTTGTCCCCACCGCACCTCTCCTCAGTAGCCACAGGCAGGCTTGATTTGTCTCTGTGTTAGAGCTATCATCTCCATCGCCTCAGAGGCAGGGGAGCTGTGGGGAATCCAGAGCCCACCCAGCCTTCCTCTGCAGTAAACCCTTACCTGTGCCGTGTGGCTTACCTGCGGTAAGCATGGTTAGCAGAACTGCTCCCGGGGCTGACGGTTCCATCCCCAAAGCTCCACAGGTAGGTGACGTCAGTGCCAAAGTTGATTCTGCACTCGAAGGCCACACTGCTGTTTACCAGAGCTGAGGCGGCAGACACGAGCCGATTGGCCACGATTCTCTTCTGCACCCTGATGAGGTGGGGCTCAGAGACCACACTGCTGGCCCCGCTGGAGGCCGTGACCGTCACGTGGTACCTGTGGGGTAGAGCAGGAAGCAGGAAAGTCACATGGCAAGATGAGGACACAGTGCTGGAGAGAGTCCATGTCCCTTCAACAGAAAGGCAGTGGGTGGCTGGGGCTCATCTGTAGCATTATCACAGAACCCGGTGATTTTCTTTTACTTTGCCTTTCTTTTCTTCCTTTCCCTCCCTTCTCTCTTTTCTTTCTTTTCCTCTTTTCTTTTCTTTTCTTTTATTTCTTTCGTTCCTTCCTTCCGGTACTGGGGATGAAACCCAGGTGTATTCTACCTCCAAGCTCCACTCCTAGACCTATTTTTTATTCTTTATTTTAAACAAGGTCTCACTAAGTTGCAGAAGGCCTTACTAAGTAGCTTAGGTTGTCCACGAACCTGCGATCCTCCTGTCTCAGCCTCCCAAATACTGGGATCACAGTGGGTGGCATGGGCCACCACACCCAGCTGAACCCGGTTCTAACAGAAGTCATATTTTTTGGCCTCTTGTTCTCTTTCAATTTGCTTTTTCTCAAGCAGGATGTGAGCACTGCTGCCCTTCTTCCCAGGAGGGAGGCCCCAGGTCACAGCAGTGGCTGAGATGGATGTGAAACTGGCTTGCCTGTGCCAAAGCCTGCACTCTCCTAGTGCACACAGAAGGAAAGTGAGTCCCTTCTCTGTTCCTTCTTATGATTCATCGAGCTCATTTGAGGAAAAGCACCCAGTGCCTCCTTGCAACACAACTGTGGCATGTGTAAAACTGTTTGGGGAGCAGCAGGATACTCTTTGGCCTGAATGCCACTGATTACCACCCCTCAGGATCACCATGGATACGAACCACTGGGGAACACGGAGCCGCCTTCTGATGCTTCTGGAAGTTGTCCTTATGGGTGGATCGGCTCCAAAATGCCAGGCAAACTCCAGGGGTGCTGTTTCCTTGGTAACAGCCACAAAGGTGACTTCCGTGTCTGCAGCAAACACGGTCCCATTTGTGTAGACGGAGACAGCTGTGACAGAGAAAGGGAGTGTGGGAGTTAGAAGACAGGCAAAGTTGGAGTCCGCTCTGAGGACTACCAGTCCACTCTCCCACTTAGGTAAGTGCTGAGTGATGGGAGTGAGCAGGTGTGGCCAGGTTCAAGGGTCACCGGGAGCATCTCAAAAGGCTAGATGGTAACTCCTCTGGGCACTGTTTTTAGAAGGGTATGAAGGGCAGAGTGGCAGACCACTGCCCACTTCTCACACCCTTTCATAGGAGACTATGGTTTCTAGGAAAGTCCCAGAACAAACTTCAGGGGAACAGAGGCTGTTGCTCAAAGGCAAATAATTGACCTTGAGCAGAGCCGACACCAGAGCCTGTGCTGTGTGGGGCTTCAGTAACTTTGACCAAGGGAGAGTCTGCCAAATTTGGACTCAGAACAAAAACATACGTTGCATCTTGTACCAAACAGTCACGCTGGACCAAGCCTGGATGTCGCCCACTTGGGTTTGAGAAATAAAGGATATGTTATACGAAGACGTGGATGGGAAACGGTGCATCACAACAGTGCCTACAGCAAGAAGAAGCATGACAAGAGGGAAACAATGATAAAAGAATTCACTTGTCTCATCAAACACATGCCAATATTTTCCATTTTCCATTCTTCCTCAAACTGTGGGCTCTCAGCACTACTCCTGGGCCTGGGCTTCGGCTATGGCTGGGCTGTCCCAGAATGTCCCTGAACACTTGTCCTTAGTGGCTCATCTGTGCCAACTCCTACCTCAGCGGCTCCCTCCCTGTCCTATAGGTACATCTGATTCCTCTCTTCTGAGATCTCTCAGACCCTTGGCTAGGTCCTTCTCTGGGAAGTTTTTTTTTGACAAATCTTAGTTTCTAGATGTGTATGTATCTTCATGCCATACTAGAATTCAAATTCCTGGAGTCCAAGACCTAGTAGGACTTCATCTTCATGTTTTCCAGAACACAATATTCTTCAATAACTATTTTGTGGATAAGGGAAGAATACATACACTGGGAATGTTCTCTTGAATTCAGAATAATTATAACTTGGATGGTGAATTAAAGGAGAGAGGGAGAGGGAGAGGGAGAGGGAGAGGGAGAGGGAGAGGGAGGGAGGGAGGGAGGGAGAGAGAGAGAGAGAGAGAGAGAGAGAGAGAGAGAGAGAGAAAATGAATGTGTGTTTGTGTGGCTGTGTTTACAGCTGAGGAAGACTGGCTGCTCAGCCTCCAGACATAGGTCTTACTTTTCAGATGGGATACAGAAAAGACAAGGACTTCATCCTGGTGGACGCTGCTGGAATTCATGAACACAGACACAGCCTCAGAGCTGATTTCCAGGTAATAAGGCCCAAGCTCCACTCTAGTTCCATGAAACTCATCAATAACAGCCCTGAGCTTGTAGACTCCTTCTGGAAAACAAAGAGAGAGCATTTGATGAACACAATGTGGTCAGCCTTCCACTGGACCTTCTAGGCTTTATTCAAAACTAATAAGGAGAACAGTGAAAACAAAAATAAAACTTTTTTGGGTGAAACTAGGAGGCAGATAGAATGTTTGGAAGACAGAATAGATACAAGAGCTACTAAAGCAGTAAAAACCAAGTATAGGTGAGCAGGAATTATGCTGGAGGAAGAAAAGGGATGACACCCTGAAGTAAGAATTCAGCGGCAGAAGGGCTCAGTGGCTGTGGATGTCATGAACACACAGACACATGCTGCACACGCCTTGCTTTTTCAAGTAAACACTCGTCATCAGTGCAACACAACCATACGACATAAACCAACAGGCAAATTGATGGTGCTAATAAATAGTGACCACTGGTGAACTTATCAATTAAATAGTGGCTGGTGGAGGAATGGGTATCAGAAAAGCCAGGGCCAAGAGCTTACCAAGCTCACCAGACCTCTGAATGAAGCAACCTCTTCACCTGAGACCCAGACAGGGAAGGAGGTGTGGATGTGGCATTCAAGGTTACATGAGTGCCCTTGAGGGACAACTTGAGTAACTTGCAGCAGTAGTAGCTGTTTCTGCTTTGGCAGGAAGGAGTTCTGCTGTATTGACTGTGCCTCCAGGGCTAATTCTCAGCCTTGCCCACCGACCCCACAGGGATGATGGAAATATTAGATGTGAGGAAGTGAGCCAAGGGTTGGATGTGGGGCAAAATATGAGCAGAGACTCTGCTCTGTGCCCAGGGCACCAGCTGGCCATCTGGGAGGGGCCAAGAAGAATGAAAAGGGGCTTCCTTTCTGTCTGGTGCCCCAGCACTGCCCCCTACATCCCAGACTAGGCTCTCGAGGACCCTGTGTGAACTACCTGTCCTGTACTGGTGGTAGGCAGTCACTGTCGTTTCAGATATGTTTTGGAGGCTCATTTCAATCACAGAACCGTCCCCCAAGTCCACCAGCAGACAAAGAGCCACTGCAGGGGCCACGTGGACCTGGAATCCCAGAGTTAGAGAGGTCTGCACATCTGTTTCCAGGAAGCAGCAGCTGGGAGGGTTTGCAGCATTCCCAGGGTCTCTGGCTGGGATGGCCCCAGGAGGGCACCAAGTGAAGGCACAGAGCATCTCAGGAACAAATCCAGTGGTCACAGGGAGACTGGGGGTGCGGGAAACTCCAGGCAGAGAACCCACAGGGCTGTGGAAGAGAGGCAGAGATTTCAAATTTCAGGACAAAAGTCTTCCAGGGTTCCTGGAACATGTCATCATGTGGGGCCAGAGAGGGTAGGAGTGGCCACCAGCAGGAAGCAGGAATGAGAAGCCCAACAAAGGCTCTGGTCACTGGTCCCAACAGTGGGCTCGCGGCCACCAACACCAACAGCACGGGGCGCTTGCGAGGCAGGCCGTGGGCTGGGCCAGCAAGCCCCAGAAGACACCAAGACCAGCATAATGTGGGGACCCCTGCTCCAGCTACAGAAATGAGAGATGAGCTTGGATCTTTTCCATCATCAACGAATTGATGACCCAAGAGACAGCATGGGTGCTGTCAGGGCCGCATTCCTGTGCAGCTGCCAGAGCTACAAGTAAACTGGGAGCCAAGAGTGATCTAGACTACTGAACCCTCAGCTCCCATGATACAGGACTTCACCATTTTTTGTTTGTTTTGGTACTGGGATTGAACCCAATGGCATTCTACTGGGTTACACCACCAGCCATCTTTTTTTGTGTGTGGGTCTAGGAATGGAACCCAGGGCCATTTAACCTCTGAGCTACACCCCCTGCCCTATTTTTATTCTTTATTTTGAAACAGGGTCTCACTATAAGTAGCTGAGGCTGTCTGCGGACCATGATCCTCCAGTCTCAGCCTTTCAAATGCTGGGATTACAAGCGTGAGACCACGCTTGGCTCATTAAAAAAAAAAATTATTTCAAGACAGGGTCTCTCTCACTAAGTTGCTGAGACTGGCCTTGAACCTGCACTCCTGTATCAGCCTCCCCAGTGACGGGATGACAAGTGTGCACCCTGCACCTAGCTCTACCACTCACTGAAGGCTATTGCTCATGGTGTTGGCACAGCTAGGGAACAGGATGTATAAACAAAAGATAAAACCCTTCACAACAGAGAGAACACTCTCATAGAACTGCAAACATCCCACATATCTTTATGGCCAATATTCTCAGTACTCCTGGTCTCCCCCTTTCTCCTGGGCTGTATATGTCCATTAGAGCCACACAGGGTCAATAAAGTGGCCAGTGACTTCGAGTCTGGCGTGGTGACTTGAAAAGCAACGGCCCCAGCTGCAGCTGGATGACATCACTGGAACCCCTCAGCCTGGTTGGGCAGTGACTGGGGGGAGACGCTTCTACCACCCTCATCCTATTTTCTGGGAATAGTGGGGAGATGAGGAATCAGCCCCGCAGAGCTGGCTGGGCGCTGCTCTATGGGGATCCGGCCACTTTGCTGGGGTTCCCTTGGTGACAAACCCAAGAAGCAGATCATTAGCTGTGTCCCCTGCAATGCACAGCGGTCCCTTGTCACAGCAGGAAGCTGCCATCTTCGATCCGTAGGGGGAGACTGCAGAAGAGGTGCCCTGGAACAGAAAGGTCCGGTGAGAACCGAGGGCTTCTCTGACAGCCTGGCCTGGCACCAGCATTGGGCATTCTCCATGGCCAAAAGCCAGCTTGACGAAGCGCTCTGTGCAATGCAGGCCTGTTACATGGAGGGTGTCTGCAAAGCTGCCCTTTGCAGGGGTGTGCAAGCACCCAGCAGGAATCAGCTGGAGCCACACATGAGCCCCTCCATCAGGGGATGCAGGAGCCTGGTCTGCTCTGGAACTACATTCTGGTTTGTAACACAGAATGAAAGCTTTATAACTGGGACTTGCTTCCCAGGCACGGTTGTGGGTGATGTACAGACTATACCTGGTGAGCTGCTGAAACGCAGGAGACTTCAGAGAAGCGCGGTGCACGCGTCCCGTTCTCTGGAAGAAAAGCCAAGCCTCTCCAGGTGCAGCGGGGCCTCCGTGTGAGGCACAGCCTTCCCTGGGGAGCTGGCGAGGGAGGTTTCTGTGACTCCATGTCCCATGCTGTCCCTTTCAGTGCACATGCAGAACAGTGCCACTTCTCGTGGCTCGTAAAGAGCATGGGATGAGCGTGGATTTTTAGAGAAGGAAAAATCCACACTCAGAGGATGGTAATATCCGGGAAGATGAGAGCAGACCCATGAGATGCGCTTGACAGGGGTCAAGACTGCCCTGGGGGAGCTCTGGGAAACACTCTGATTCTTACTGCTCCTGTGTTTTTATCTTTTTTTCTACATCATAGGTATAATATACTAGGCACTGTTGGAATAACGTAGGCTACAAACACACTAAGCAATGCTGGAATCACTTCTCAGGTCTATCCTAGGCACAGTCTTAGCCGGGTGTGGTGGCACACGCTTGTAATCCCAGCATTTGAGAGGCTGAGACCCAGAGGATCGCAGTTCACAGACAGCCTCAGCTACTTGGTGAGGCCCTTTGCAACTCAGTGAGACCCAGTTTCAAAATAAAGAATAAAAAATAGGGAGGGGGTGTAGCTCGGAGGTCGAATGCCCCTGAGTTCCATCCCCAGACCCCCCCCCCCCAACACACACACACACAAAATTAGGCTAGGAGTGTAGTTCGGAGGTAGAATGCCTCTGGGTTCAATTTTGAGTACCACAAAAAATAAAATATTACTGGGGCTACATATTAATGTAGCTCAGTGGTAGAGGGCTTGTCTCCTGTGGTGGAGGCCCTGGATTCTATTCCCAGTACCACATGCACACGCACACACTGAATGCTGAAAATACTATCTTTTGTGTGAAGGAGTAAGAGACTCCCACCTGGGGCCACAGAGCTGCCTCTTAGATCTGACCACCTTTCCCCCCTGGCCTCTGAATGCCCCCACTGTAGGTTTAGGGGTTCACACCGGAGCAGAAAGTGTGGGATTTGGAAATAAGCCACCTGCCATGTTGACCATTTAAGTGAAAGGCACTGAAAAGCCAAGTAGGATTCCCCAGAGTTCTTCATCCTGCTTCTTAAAAGCAGATGAGCTGGGCGTGGTGGCTCACACTTACAATCCCAGCATTTGGGAGGCAGAGACAGGATCGCGGTTTGTGGACAGCCTCAGCTACTTAGTGAGGCCCTTTGCAACTCAGTGAGACCCTGTTAAAAAAAAAAAAAAAAAAAAGAATAAAAAAATAGGGCTGGGCGTGTAGCTCGGAGGTAGAATGCCCCTGGGTTCCATCCCCAGGACTGCAAAATGAAAAAAGAAAAAGAAAAAAAAAAGAAAGAAAAAGAAAAAGCAGATGATGAAAAGCTCCTGTAAAAGATTCTCCTCCTGTATGAAAGATCAAAGCAGAGCTCACCAAGGACAGGCAGTTGAGGGAGGCCAGAGAACTCTGCACCAATCACCACATTCCACTAGCCCTTCTCTTCCAAGCCCAAGTAACGTCACACATTCTCCAGCCCTGGCTCTAACGGTGTCTCTGGGGCTTCTTTGCTTACCAGGGCTCCTGGGCCACAGAAAACGTGTATAGAACAAATTTGTATCTGTCCCCTTGATCTCTTAGGTCAGCTTCGTTTGTGAGCCTAGCTGAGAGCCTAAGGGGATGGCGGCGGTGAAGTTTTGCAGCTCCTAGACCATTAGTCTGTATTTTGTGCCCGCTCCCCGTGGTGAAAGGAAGCCCCAGCGGAAGAGGGTGAGCCCAGGGCTGGTGATCAGAGAGGGCTCCCAGCCCCAAGGGCCCCCTGCGGGGTGGTGCTGGTGGCTTCCTGGTTTCCCTGGAGGCGGGGATAAAAGGGACAGTACCCGCGGGTGTCCTGTCCCCAGGCCTTACCGGCTGGCACTCCATCACAGGGCGGGCTGGGGCTGCAGCCACAGAGACAAAGGCCTCTGCTCAACTCAGCCCCCATGGAAAGGGAGCAAGGGGCCTGGGGCCACCTAGGAGGACGAGAACGAACGGAGGAGAGTTAGTCAAGCACCATCACTGGACTATAAGCATCTCCTGGCTCTTTCTCATCTACACCTGCTTTCCTTTGGTCATTAGATACCTGTCCAGCTGCCGCACAAGCCAAGAGCCACATGCTCCAATGGGTTTCACACTCTGACTTCTGTGTTGAGGGGCCATCTCCAGAGTTCACTGAAATTCAGTTCCTGTCTGTTAAAATGGCCCCACAGCCAGGCAGAGTGGTCACGCCTGCAACATCAGCTACTTTGGAAGCCGAAGGATTGCAAGTTCGAGGCCAGCTGGGCAACTTTGTGAGAAGTTACTGGTGAGTTTGACCCCATCCCAAATATCTCAAAATAAGAAAGGAGAAGGATTTGAGGTGTAGCTCAGTAGTAGAGCCCTTGCTTAGCATGTGGGTGAGTTTGGAGTCTATCCCTGAAACTGCAAAAAAAAACAAAATCAACCAAAAAGAAGAAGAAGAAGAAGAAGAAGAAGAAGAAGAAGGAGGAGGAGGAGGAGGAGGAGGAGGAGGAGGAGGAGGAGGAGGAGGAGGAGGAGGAGGAGAAAAGAGGAGAGAAAAAAGAAAAAGAAAAAGGAGGAGGAGGAAGAATAGGAAGAGGAGGAAGAATTAGAGGAGGAGGAAGAAGAGGAGGAGGAACTTCACAGTTGCTTTGTGCTGTGCAGGCCTTGACAGCACAGATGCAATGAGCAGGCCCTCAGCTTTGCCCCGCAGCCCTGCCCCTCCAGGAGCCCGTGGTCACCCGAGTGTGCGGTGGGCGGGGCAGAGGCACAGCTGGGCGCAGTCTGCTTCCCCTTCAATCTGCACAAAAAATCTGGGAGGCTGTCGCTCACCTCTTCCATGGCAAGTGTCCAGTCCCCAGAGGGGCACTACTGGGCAGTGGTGGACATTTTATAAGCTGAGTCGTGGGGCCTTAAGTAACTGTGGGCACATCCTCAAGGGTGGCTGTGAGATCCTGGCCTCCCTTTCACATCCCAGCCACGAGGTGAGGGCTGCTCTCTGCCATGTTCTTCCCATGGTGAGCTAACCGAGCTTGGGATGATGCCTCCAAAATAGTGAGCCAGAATAAACCTCTCTTCTTCTAAGTTGGTTATGTCAGGCCTTTTGTGACAGCGACAGAGTTGACATGGACTAAGTGCAGTCACTCTGTCAGACGGCCTCTGGAGGCCCAGGAGGATTAGTTAATTTGGTGAAGTTTGCCGCACTAGGGGAGGCAGAGCCAAGGCGGGTTTTAAAGCACCACAGCAGATGCCAGGCTGCGGCCCCTCCTCCCACCTTCCCCGGGCTCCTCCAGAGCCCCAGGTGCAGCCCTGCTATTGAGTGTTCAGTACCAGCCTATGCTGGTACACCCAGGAAGGGTGTTGACCTCATTTTAAGATGCCAGTTCTACTTTTCCCATGATGATAAAATCATATGTTTAGTATTTTTATCACCCTGGGATGTTTGTGAAATGGAGAGTGCATATATTTTAATTTAAGCAAGGCTACTACAAATTAAGAACTGGGTAGTTCCATCCAATTTTTACAAGCTTGGGTCTTGATGCAGTAACCAAGAAATTACCACCAGAGGGCAGATGAGGACACCACATAGGTTGAAGACCTCTGTAAACTACTGAACACTTCCAAGCTTTTTCTTGTCTACCCTTAAGTATGGTTGAATTTCAAAGGCCCAGGAAATGAAACGAAGGAAGGAAGGAAGGAGAAGGAGGGAAGGAGAGAGAGAAAGAGAGAGAAAGAGAAAGAAAGGGAACTTTGGAATCATACAAATCACACTGCAGAAGCTGAAGGATCCACAATGATCTAGAGAGCAGAAAAAATTGGTGGGGAAACAGGCCGGGCGTGGCAACACACGCTTACAATCCCAGTACTTGAGAGGCTGAGACAGGAGGACTGTGGGTTTGCAGACAGCCTCAGTTACTTAGTGAAGTTTTCTGCAACCTAGTGAAACCCCAATTCAAAATAAAAAATAAAAAATAGGGCTAAGGGTGTAGCTCAGAGGTAGAATGCCTCTGGGTTCAATCCCTACTTTTGCAAAAAAAAAAAAAAAAAAATTGGGGGAAGGGCCAGCTTAATTTCTAGCCACTGTGCAGACCCCTCAGCCCTCAGCTGGGAGACTGTCCACCTACCACTAAGCCCAAAGGGACAAGTCCGTAGACTGCCTGGCCTGTGTGGCCAATATGGAGTATGCCCGTGTCAAGGCATACTTGAGTGAGGCCAACTGTGAGTTGGCAGGAACAAAGGAATTTGCAACCAATGAAGAGATAATAAAAAAAAAGTCAAGGGGGAAAACCTGGTAGCTAAAATTGACCAATCTTATTCAGATGTGGAAGCATGTACCTGTGATCCCAGGTTATCCCAGGAGGACCATAGGTGAGAGGCCAGCCTTAGCCATTTAGCAAGACCCCCAGCAACTTAGTGAGACTGTTTTAAAGTAAAAATCAGGCTGGGCGTGGTGGCGCATGCTTGTAATCCCCTCGCTTGGGAGGTGGAGACAGGAGGATTGCGCTGGCTTAAGAGACCCTGTTTCCAAATAAAAATATGAAATGGGTCTGGTAGTGAAGCCTGGAGGTAGAAGGGTTTCCAGGAACCCCAGTACCACCAAAAAAAAAAAAAAAAAAGCAGATAGCCTTAGCAACTTAGTGAGGCCCTTTGCAACTCGGTGAGATAAAGAATTAAAAAAAAAAATTGGGCTGGGGTGGGTTCCATTCTCAGTACCAATAAATAAATAAAGTAAAAAGGGCTGGGGGTATTGCATAGCTTGGAGGTAGAACACCCTTGGGGTCAATAACAGCCAATCGTTGACTGCAGCAACACAAGGCAATATGAGGCATAGAAATTTGCCAACATTAATGTTACCAATCCAGCAATATCTGCAGCTTAACTGTCCTCACCAGAGTTTTTTTTTTTTTTCTTTTTATAAAAATGGCAGTGGGGTACAGGAGCCAATAGTAAGCTACAAAAGGCAGAAGGCAAGCTTGGGTTGAGGCTGTATTATCTGCGTCTGTAATAACCCCATGGAGGATGGAGAATGAGCACCCTGGGGGTAAGGAGGTAAAGCGTCCCACCAAGCTCCCCACTAGGATTGGGGTACATTCCGACCTGGCAGCCCAACACAGCTCACAGCGGCCTGCGCCCACCCACCTGGGCAGGGCCTGCAAGCTGGCCCCTCGTGCAGAGCCACGTCACAGGTCCAGGCCCCTGACTGGCCCAGGAGCAGGACGTGTGGAAGGCTTTAGTACCAATCCTGCCCCTGCACACAGCTGGTGGTGAGGCTTACAGGGCTCAGCCCTTAGCCTCATTTCTAGCCCCTTCTCCCCCTTCATGTACAGCATGATGAAGGCCATGGAAGGTAAGAGGTGGGGCTGACACCTGGTCTTCCGCTAGCAGCAGGCGGGCCTGGGACGAGGCTGGCCTCGGCTGGTAGGAAGAGCAAGGGACACTGCTTGGTGATCCAGGCCAACCTCAGAGTCTTCTGGAAAGCCTTTGGGGATAAATTGATTCTCAGATCATCAAGCCATCAGCCCCAAAGGTGCAGAAGCAGCCCCACCACCCTCTCTGCCACAGAGAGCCCAGGATGCCTTCAGGATACGGCTCTCCCAGGACCTACCCTAAGAGCTCTTGAGTTCAAAATGCCACCTCAGAGCTCAGATCCTCTTGTGGCAGAGAGGTGGGAGAGGTGGAAAGATTTGGGATTTGCCTAATCAGCATGCAAGTGTGTGCTTTTTGGAGCGAGTCTTTGGGACCTCATGGGTCGAGTGCAGGTGGCCCAGATCCATCAGGAAGACAGCAGGAGTGTAAACCATAATCCTGGGTATGCACACACAATTCTTCTATCTGGGAAACTGCTTGGAAATCACCCTGATTTTTTCCTTCAGTATTGGGAATGGAACCCAGGGGCACTTTACCTCCGAGCCACACCCCAGCCCTATTTTTTAAATTTTTTTTATCTTGAAACAGGGTCTCACTGAGTTATACAGGGTCTCACTAAGTAGCTGAGGCTGGCCGCAAACCTCAACCCTCCAGTCTCAGCCTCCCAAATGCTGGGATTACAAGCATGCGCCACCATGCCTAGCTTACCCTGCTTTTTAAAATGTCTTCACCAGGCCGGGCATGGTGGTGCATGCTTGTAATCCCAGCACTTGGAGGCAAAGACAGGAGGATCACACAGGTTCGAAGCCAGCCTCAGCTACTTAGTGAGGCTCTCAGGAACTTAGTGAGACCCCGTTTCCAAATAAAGTATAAAATAGGTCTGGGAGTATAGCCTGGAGATAGAAAAGCCCCTGGGTTCCACCCCCAGCAACACACACACACACACACACACACACACACACACACATACACAAAATGGTCTCCAGCAGCAATATAACAGTGAACTATTTCTTTTTACTGAATGTGTATTTGCTAGACCAGCTTCATCAAGCCCCTGGAGAAAAGCAAAGGCAGGCTGGCTTACCTCTCCTGGACATCAGAAACACCCTGGACCTGCGGCTCCGCCTCCGTCAGGACTGGTGCCAGTCCACCCTGGACACAGTGGTCAGCCAAACAGCTCCCTCCGCTGCCCCCTGGAAGACAGTGGGTTTCCGGATGCGTCGCTTCTCTTTGCATGTTGTGTGGCATTGAACCCAGGGGCATTCTACCTCCCCGCTACATCCCCAGTCCTATTTTCTATTCTTTATTTTGAAATAGGGTTTCACTAAGTTTTGAGGACTTTACTGAGCCTGGCCTTGAACCTGGGATCCTTCTGTCTCAGCTTCCCAGTGCTTCCAGCTGCTTCACCAGGACCTCATATCAGGATGCATACAAACACATAAAAAATACACCCGAAGTATTTTCCTAACCAGAAAGAACTTATCTTTTCCCGATACTTCTTGACAACTTTCTTTTGAGGTGTGCTTTAGATCTTGATGTTTGTGTGGGGGACCTACAGCAATCTACCTCCACCGATCTACCCAAAGGAGAGACTGCAAATGGAAGCCAAGAGACATCTGACAGCAGAATGCCCAATGACCCAGGTCATCCATTAACTCTCCTGAAAGCTTCCCAGGGCTGATGGACTCCCAGGACATCCAGGCTGCCTTGCTCTCCTGTGGCCGCAGGAGGGAGCTGGTCTCTGCACCTCAGCCCCATGGAGCCTCATCTGCAGGTCCCAGGGTGAGATTGAGTCCTCTCCATTACACACCGTTCTCTTCTGTTTTAAAGCATTCATTTGTTAGTGCCTCTGATTCTTTGATTCCACACTTTGACCTTCATAGAGATTTTATAAAACTTAGTTTGTGTTTTGCCTAGAAAGTAGGCTTTCCCTCTGGAGCTGCTCTTGAATTTGTATTTAACTGGAGAAGGAAGTGGGGATGTTTTTGGCACAGCAGGCCCTCAAGTGGGAAATCGAAAGCCCCCTGGAGGATGCAGACAGCCTGCAGGTGGGCCTCCCGCAAATCTGCCCACATGCTGTGTTAACTGGGGCTCACTGTAGCCCACAGACTGAGGGCCCCAAGGAGGCTAGCGGCCCCTGCAGTGGGTGTGAAGGTCCCTCCCAGGCTGACGGAGGTTTCCACCTCTGGCTTTCTCCTCTTTGTGTTTTTTGGCAGTAAACTGCAGAGATTTGGGGCAATGTGTGCTTTCCAGTTTCCTTAGTGACATGCTTTCAAACACACCTGTGCCCAAGAATTGTTAGTAAACAAGCAACACCCCAGCTAAGAGGCGCCGAGGGTGGCTTGAACCCTTCCTACCAAATTCAAAGCCTCGGGTCCGAAGGGAGGCTGTGTGTGAAGACAGCTGCTGCCAGACCTGGGGGCCGCACCCACCTCTACCCAGAGATGCGCACCCACCGCCTCGTCCCTCGGGGATGCAGGCCATGGCCTCAACTCAGGTTGTGACGCCAGTGGTGCTAACACTGGGCCAACACCGGGTGGCGAAGGAGCAAAGACTGTGATCTAAGTGGGGTGAAGAGGGACTGTCCTCCCAGTGCAGCTCAAAGTAAGAGCAGGAATTCCTCCTCCATCCCCAGCCTGACTCAGAGACTTGGCTGCAGTGACACAGAGCATTTCACCAGCACAGACCATCCTGGCGGCCTGCCTCTTTCTGGGCTATGCGGTGGGTGTCCTGTCCTCAGAGCAGGGTAGCAAGGATGGGGTTACCTACGTCCACACCCTGACCCTGGCCCGCTGGTACCCACGGGTACAGCAGGGTGCAGAGCCCAAGTCGTGCTGTGTTACCCTTGGGGACAGAGGGACATAGCCTGGGAGGTTAGACCTGACCACTGGAAAGGTCATGTGAAGTTCTAGAATCTACTTCAAGGACAAACATCCTTGAATGATTAAATTAGCCAAATGGCTTCTAAATGGTCCCTTTCAAGAAATCACTATCTGCCCGGTGTGGTGGCGGATGCTTGTAATCCCTGTGCTTGGGAGGCAGAGACAGGAGGATCACACAGGTTCGAAGCCTGACTTGCTGGTTTAAGAGACCCTGTTTCCAAATAAAAATATAAAAAATAGGTGTCTAGGAGTGTCGCCCAGAGGTAGAAGGGTTTCAAGGAACCCTAGTATCACCAAAAAAAAAAGAAAAAAAAAAAGAAAAAAAAGACATCACTATCTAACTTCATTTAGAAACCACAAAAGACAACGACAGCTGGGCGTAGTGGCACACACTTGTAAACCCAGCATTCCGGAGGCTGAGACCGGAGGATCGCCATTTATGGACAGCCTCAGCTACTTAGGCCCTTTACAACTCAGTGAGACCCTGTTTCAAGATAAAGAATAAAAAATAGGGCTGGGGGTGGAGCTCAAAGGTAGAATGCCCCTGGGTTCTATCCCTAGTACCACAAAGAGAAAGAAAGAAAGGAAGGAAGGAAGGAAGAAAGAAAAGGAAAAAAACCACCAAGGATTTAGTAGGATCAGACCTGTTCTCCTGACTTGAATACTGAAAGGGTGAGAAAAAGGAAAAGAAATCGTCCCGTTTCTTTGCATAAAATTAATGTGCAGTATTCCCACCCAGAGGAAGGAGCTCTGCAAGATCCTTCTGGAAGACAAATAAGGGAATACTCTTTCTTTCTTTCTTTCTCTCGTTCTTTCTTTCTGGTACTGGAGATGGAACCCAGGAGCCTTCTACCTCTGGGCTACACTCCCAGAACCATTTTATATTTTATTTGGAGACAGGGTCTCACTAAGTTGCTGAGAGCCTCACTAAGCAGCTGAGGCTGGTTTTGAATCTGTGCAATCCTCCTGTCTCCCAAGCACTGGGATTAAAAAAAGGCACCACCACACCCAGCCTGGAATACCTCTTTGTCTTTACTAAGCTGGAACTAAAGGCCAGCTTCATAGAATATATTTTTTAAGTGACAATTCTGTTTCACATTTGATACTCAACTTTTTTTTAATATCTCCCCTAAAAGACTAGTTTACCTAATTAAACCTTGCCTTACTCCACACAAGGCTTAATAAAGCACTTAAGAGGCACACAGTTCAAAATATGGATGACTCCTCGAAGGTTGGTAACATCGCCTGAAGAGTTTTGACAGTCTAAACACAAAAGGCAAATGTTTACACAATTCACAGTGTGAGAGAAGGGGGAAATGCAGAAACAGCTGCCGCGTCCACAGCGCAAGGAGTTCTTCCTGGTTTGGAAAGGCAGGGGACTGCTCTCCCGCGGGTCCTCATGGTTATGATGCTGTGGATGGCATTAACGCCACGGGGTTCCAATCTGGGGGGGGCATTGTATTTGCAACTCAGACAGTGAGTACAGACAACATAAAAAGAAAAGTAACTAGGTTGGTCACAAGCTCTGGTTCTGATGATTATTATTACCTCGGGACCCACAGGCCTCAATTCCTCACCTTCAAATGGAGCTTGCTGGGGAAGGACCAGCAGCTGCTTGAGCAGCAGGGGGCGCGACTTACTCTTTCTGAGACAGAAACATTGCCGGGCGCTCTCCCTTCCATCCTGCTCCTAGAAACATCCGGCCAATACTCACTGCCATCTTTAGCTACTCTGAATCTTTTATAGCACCTGACCCCATCCCCAGCCAACCCACGTGGGCTCCAGCCACTGATGTATCAAACACTGCACCTGGGCCCATTCTGCTCATTTAATTGAGGCAAAACAAGAAAAAAAATTGCCAACATCTTGATAGAGCATGCAACTTACCACCTGTTGGGCTGATGTCGGGAGTGGGCTGCGCCAAAGAGAACAAGGCTCCCGTTAGCAACCCCCACCCCAGTCGCAAGCAAGAGGCTCCCATGGGCCTCCCCTTCAGTGTCCTATTCACAGATGGCTTTGGGCAAAGGAGCGCAGGCAGAATGTCCACAAGAGCACTGGACCTGCAGGGACTGGCCTTCCTCGACCCCACACAGCCAATCAGGAGCTCCCGCGAGAAACAAACACCACCCCCTGAGGAGCTCTAGGGTCTCTCCTCGCCCACATCTGGGCTGTTTCCTCTGGAGTGAGTATGTCCTGAGAGGTGCCAGTCTGCAGGGGGGAGTGCAAGCCTTCTGCGAGCCTTCACAGTGGCTCTACTGGAGTAAATATGGTCACCAAGTGTCAGCACTCTGTAAGGCAGCCAGGTGCCCTGTAGTTTGTGATGGCAAACACCAGGGGACTTAAGTTTAAAGTCAGAAAAACCACAGTTTTGCTCTACCTGAGACTCAAAATGGGCACGCTGAGGGTTGGGGTACGACTTAGGGGTAGAGCATGTGTCCAGCTTGAGATCTTGGGTTCAGTTCCCTGCATGAACAACAACAACAACAACAAAGCAAAGAGAGAGAAAGAGAAAGAAAGAGAGAAAGAGAGAAAGAAAGAGAGAAAGAGAAAGAGAGGGAGAGAGAGAGAGAGAAGTGATTTTTGTCTTATATAAATCAGAAAGACCTGTTGAATTCAAAAGAAACCTTCCTTGCCTCCCATTGACTTTCAAACAAAAATATTCAAACCCTTGAAGGGCTCCCCAGGTGCCGTCAGTAATACGGGGATTAGTGATCACCTTGATTTCTCCCTCTCAAAAACACATCACGTGCGGGGAATGAACGTAACCTTTATTATCTCTCTTGTTCTGACACAGTTGTTAAGCAGAGCAGCACCACACACATTCATTAAGTTCTGAAGCCCGTATTTTTCATTTGTTTTGTATACAGTCATAGGTGCATCTTGATTTCCTGTGCTCACCCACTTCTGCCAGCTCTGCTTCCATCCTTTTGCCCTTTATCTGCAGCAATTTCTCCACACCGAATAAAAAAGTATTATTTGATATAGGCAATGGTCACCCAGAGGACCTAACAGGATTCCTCTCTGTTAGGAAGACAACCGCATAGGTGTTTTAAGCAGGACTTGTATGGTGAAAAGTGGTGACAGTGTGTAAGCCGGGAGCTTACAGCCTGAATTGTCAAGTAACTCTAGACTTAGAACACAGGGCTGCCTGGTCACAGGCGCCTGCCCTGCGGTCGGGGAAATGTCTGGGTGTGCTGGGCAGCACTGACAGAACCTCGTGAGCTTCAGGAGCAGCGCCTGCAGGCTGAGCCGCTGTGGACTGGTGGCCATCACTCTGCGCACAGATCCACGGGGAACGGGTCCAGTTCCTTATTGTCAGTCTTCCACATGATGACATTTTATACTTCCAAATTTAGAAGTACAGCTCCGAGTTCTGCATTTCCTTTTATTCCCAGTATCAAGGTGATGAGAATATTAATCTTTTTTTTTTTTTTTTGGTGGCACTGGGAGTAGAACCCAGAGGCTTTCTACCTCTGGGCTATACTCCCAGACCCATTTTATATTTTATTTGGAAACAGCGTCTCACTAAGTTGCTGAGAGCCTCACTAAGTAGCTGAGGCTGGCTTCGAACCTGTGGGATCCTCCTTTCTCAGACTCCCAAGCGGGGATTACAAGCGTGCCCGGCTTATTAATCATGTTTACACAAGCCATTACTCTAGAAAGCCGGCTCACCCCAGAGAAGGCTGGGAAGACCAGGATCTGTCCCTGGGTCTTAGGGAGAATTCAGCATCCCCAGGGATCGTGTGCCTTGTGGTCACCAGATCGGCGCAGGCAGTGCTAAACAGGCCTTACACTCTAGGAAGGCGGCTTCTTGGCTTCCTTATCCTGCCCCTAGGGTCATTTTATCATCCAGCAATTTGTGAGGCCACTGCTTTTGCTGGTCCATCCCAGACTGCTTCAACCCCTAGTAAGTGAAAACTTTGCTACAGATACTATGCCTCATGCACTGCTATAATCTAGATCCTGACCGTCCTCAACAGGCCCATGTGTTGAAGGCTTGGTCCCCAGAGTCTGGGATTATCAGAGGGTGAGACCTTTAAGAGGTGGGGCCTAGTGGGAGGAAGTCAGGGCCCGCTGGGGAGCCAGCCCCGCCCCTTCCGGTGTCTCTGCTTCTTGGTTGCCAGGAGGCGAGCTCTGCACCCCATCAGTGCGTCTACCTGCTGTACTCTCACCACCGCCCCCAGAGCAACAGGCCAAGAGACCATGGGCTGAAACCTCTGAGGCCTCGACAGAAAATACCTGTCCTTATTATCCCAGACACATCACAGTGGCAGAAAATTAATACATTTGTGTGGGCCATGATCAGATTGTTCTTCAGTGTAGGGCCGCCTTACTGGTCCAGGCTCCCGTATTCTGGACCTGATGTAATTTCAACATGACAGATAAAAAGCTTAATTCTCTACTCATGAAAACAGGGAAGTGCTATGAATATTAAGCGTGGAGTCTAATGTTTAGGTAATTTGAATTGCTGGCTGAATATATACAAATAAATACTCAACAACTAGTCAAGTAGTAAATATTTATTATTTAGTCTTATAAAAATAAATTTTGTTACAAAATTGTTAGAAAATATATTAAGTGTACAAAGATGAGATATCTTCCCAATCTATAACTCAGTCAATACCAACATCTATCTTGCTTTAACTTGACTATAAATCAAAAACACTTTTTCATGTCAATACAGATTTCCCTGTAACTTTAGAGTACTAAACAGTGTGTCAAACCATCTAACCAATTCCCTTTAATTATATATTTAAGATATTTTGTGGGTTTTTCATATAACAATATTAGAACATCTCTGATTATAAATTTTGTATAAATTCTCATAGGCAGAAGTATCAACTCAAAGGAAACACATTTTTCAAGAATGTTCATATATAATAAATACCTGACTGGACTCCAGCACACGGTACTGTATCTGAAGCAGCTTAGGTCTTGACTCTGTCATATGACAACAGATTCTGCTTATAATGTCCACCTCCACAGGACACGGAATTTAAAGTAGGAAATATGATGGGATGGCTGGCAGAGCCAAGCCAGCTTTGAAATCAAACAGAAACATGGTGTCCCCGCTGAGCTCACAGGCTAACTTAGAAGTGTCACTTGTTTCTCCTCCAGATACAAATGTATTCCTTCCAACAACAGAATTGTACAGAATTATAAACTCAGGGGCTAGGAATGCAGCTTAGCATAGAACACATAAAACCAAACTGTAGCTAAACCAAAAGGCCCAGGGAGCAGGAAAGAGCAGGCGAGCTTGGCATGCATCTTTGGCAAGTTGGACAGAGCCCACAGTGTGCCAGGAGCCAAGGCTGCTATGGGGCAGAGGTGCCACCCTTCCTGGGCTGGCTCCCGGGAGCACCCAGCTCCACGGCACCCTGCGAGCTCCATCTACAAGACCAAGTCGAGGTGTGTGAGACTTTCAGAAAGCTTTGCTGGGAAGCTGCCACAGCTGGCCTGGTGAGCACACTAGGCCCTGGGGTCTATCCCCAGCCCACAAAATACATCTAGCCTGGATAAACCCTAGCTTTTCTTTCCAATGTCTTAAAAGCAAATAAAACATGAGTAGTATGAAGTAATATGTTTATGCAACTGTGTCATTAAGTTCAGTTTTAAATGAGCAGATGTAGATGCGGCCTGGCGAGGAAGACGGAGGTGGGGGTGTCAGCCCACCTCCCGGCAAGGTCTCTGGGCTCCCGGGCGGGTGAGGCAGCTATGCCAGCGCTGGGATGAAGTACTGCAGGGAGACGTCTTCATGAAGCAGATCGAAGTGGACAATCCTGTTACTCACAATGTCTGGGGAGAGGAAAAGACACTATTTATTTTTCCTTTTACCTTTTATACTTTTAGTGGTGCATGATAGTCTCACATCACAGCTGTGGTGACAGTGGCATATAGGCACACAGCACACACATTTCTTTTTTTTCTTTTTTCTTTTTTGCGGTACTGGGGATGGAACCCACGGACATTCTACCTCCAAGCCCTGTTTTTTATTCTTTATTTTGAAACGGTCTCACTAAGTAACTGAAGCTGGCCAAGAACCACGATCCTCCTGTCTCAGCCTCCCAAGTGCTGGGATTACAAGAATGCGCCACCACGCCCGGCTCAGCATACGCATGCCGATCCCTCCATCAGCACAGCTTTTCCACCTTGGGCTCCTATAGAAGGGAGCTCTCTTCCCTGAGGGCCCTGAAGAGGCGACAACACAGGCAGCTGCCACCCCCACCCCGGCCCCATCTGGGGAAAGAGAGAAAGAGTGCAGAGCGTGGCTGCCCGGGCCAGCATCCTGCAGGTGACAGCAGCTGCCCTCTAGCCAGCACTGGACACAGAGCCAAGCCAGGCCCAGGACCCTCCAGGACGCGTGGCCACACCCCACGCCTGCGCCTCCCTGAGTCCCCCTCCACTGCTCCTCCTGTTCCTCCAGAGGCTCTCCTCTCAGTCTTTTCTGAGCTCTCTTGTCTGCTTCTCATTTAGAAGGGCTGGCCCTTCTAGGAGCCACCTGGACCATCCTGCTCCTCCACACCACATGAGTGTCTGGGTGCTGTCCTGGGCCCTCCTCCCCCTCAGCTTTGTCCATGGCGTCTGAGAGGTCAGCCAGGAGCTGCTTCCCAAGGGGCCTACAAGTCCAGGCCACTGTCTCCTTGAGGCTTCTGCAGTTTAAGGAACAGAAGACAAGAGGAGCCTTGAGAAGCTCTTGACAAGGATGCTTTGCTCACATGCGTGAGTCGCTGAGGGCCAGGGCCAGGGTGCAACCTGAGCCCACACTCGGCAGAATGGAGACACACCCTCCAGCAATCAGCATCCCAGGAGACGTGGCAGGTGGACAGAGAGGGGAAGCCAGGCGGGGCGAGGGGAGACGCTGACACAGCACACGAGGACTCGGGCATCAGAGCCACGCCTGGCGAGCGAGTACCGCGCTGCCCTCTGAGGGGCCTCTGCAGGCCACCACGGACTCAGGGCCTCAGAGGCTCATGTGCTGCTCAAGGCCGCTCCTCCCAGCGCTCCCTCTAAACCTGACTGTCCTAGAGAGCTCAGGTCCACAGAACTCAGCCTGCTACGCACTGAACAGGCCGCAGGCCATCTGAGACGAGGCAGCAAACGTCTGAGATCCGCAACACAGGGAGGGGTAAACTCACTGCACACGGCCTTGGTGGGGTGCACCTGTTGTCCAGCAAGAAACTGAAGGAGCTTCTTGATGTCTATGTTCACCTCGGCCATCTCCCCTGGGTTTCTGTACTGTGAGTCACTTTTGGAGGCTAAAACGACACAAATGTTTTTAAGCGTGACATCTTTCGATGTAACAGGGGATCCAGAACTACGCGATGCATGTTTACTTCAATAAATGGCTCACCTTACAACTGATGTTAACACCCTGGAAAAACATCACAACTTATAAATGTCGCTTCCTAGGCAAACACGTATTAGGTCCTAGACATTTAAAATAATATGAGACCTTTCAGGGGATCGCTGCTAACAGGGACTTAAAATATGATTCAATCTCCTCTTTAGGTCAAAAAGAATTTGGTACTCATCATGTATTTGAAAGAGAAAATGTGGAGAGTGAATGCAAGGCCTCTCATTGTAAGTTGACGACACAAAGCAAACAGCCTTTCCACTTGGGGAGACCAAGAGTCGGTCCTGCTTTGTGCTTATTAAAACCCGCTTCTCTGCCCTCGCCCGCGGCTGGGTGCCCGCCATCCTGGTGCCCTCCCCATGTGCGAAACAAAGTCAACTGAATGCTACCTTCCCCACTGAGAGGCCTCGAAACAACAACTAATCAAAGGTAAAACACAGGAGAGAGCTTACCTAGCGGGGGATTGCCAAGGTCTTTAAAATGAGTCGTGACACACACCAACTCAGTTTCTATCTTCAAGTTCAGTTCTCCATTTAAGTTCGCTTCAATAACCTGCAAACAGGATCACATTAGAGAGTCTTCAATACCAATCTCAGGGATACAGATACGTGCAAGGAGGCGCGGGGAGAGAGGATCCAGAAGGAAACACCCCGGTGCCGAATGTTTCCATTGCTCGGAACCTCATCGCAACCTATGACCGTGTATTAAAAAACAGTCTTACAAAGGGAGACAAAAGGCAATCCCCCGGCATCAGCTCACACGAGCAGGTGAGAAGGCAAAGGCCCCACGGGACCTCACGCTGCAGACAGAACCAAGCCCCCACCACAGAGGAAGACAAGTCCTGAGAGCCACAGCGCCAAGGGCCCCCAGGAGGCTGCCTCCTCCCCTGGAGGCGTGGACTCTGGGAAGGAGCCAGGCCCCACTGGAGACGGCGGCAAGGGGACTGGGCTCAGGAGAAGCTCGTGCTACACTGAGAAAGAACGCAGAGAAGAGATGAGGCCCTCTGAGCAGGATACGCTCTCGGGGCAGAAAAGCAAGGGAAGAGCCGGGGCAGTGGCGCATGCCTGTGATCCCAGTGCCTGGAGGCTGGAAAAGGAGGACTGAAGATCTGAGGACGGCCTCGGCCAGTGGTGAGACTATCATCAACCTATGAGACCCTGTTTCAAAATAAAAGATATAAATTAGGACTGGGGGTGTAGCTCGGAGGTAGAATGCCCCTGGCTTCAACCTCAGTATGACAAAAAGAAACAAAAAAGAAAAAGAAAAAGAAAATACAGCACACGAGAAAAGCAAGGAAAAGTTAGATGAAAGGAAGAAAGGAGAAGGAGGGACAGGGCTCAGGAGTCCAGGACAGACGTTGTGCCTTAGTGTTCTGTGGTTACAAAGAATGAAGAAGCTGTAATGTGAAATGACCTTGGTCCACTGCCACATCTACAATGAAACCTCCTCCTAAAAGAATCAAAAACCATCTCGGGAAAGGACTGTAAGCGAGTCCCATAGAGAGATTCTGGAAAGAAAACATAGTGACCTCGCTGAGGGGATGGGAGGGGCAGAGGGAAATGCTACTGTACATGACGTATATCCATAAACATACCAAAGTCACTCACTAAGCCAAACATGAGAAGGAGGGAGGGGCGGGGGGGAAGGCTAATGAGGTGATGTGCGCATGTGTGCCTCCACCATCCTGTACCCCATTAAGGTGCATGACTACGATGCACCAATACAAACTTTTTAAAAAGATAAAAAAGGAAAACAAAACAAAACGTCATGCACAGTACAATGCGAGACTATCACGCACCACTAAAGCACACACAAAGAAGTGCCGGCAGCTCCGACGACCCGGCACGGGGCGCACAGCCGGACGCCCAGGACGTGCCAGGCTGCGTGAGGAGGATCACAGGTTCAGGCCAGCCAGGCACTTTACTGAGACCCTGTCTCAAATTAAAAATAAAACTGGACTGGTGTACCTCAGGGATAGATTGCCCCTGGGTTCAATCCCCAGGTAAGACACCAAAGCAAAAGAAAACCAAAAAAACCTTCCTGATGCGGGGGAAGATTGGGCCGGTGCATTGAAGGGACACTCGCCACACCTGGGGAGGTCAAAGGTGTGGTCAAGACATTGGAATTCAAAGAAAATATAGAAAGTCCCTGGGCTATCAGCCCCCTCCCTTCACATTAATAACCCGACCTACTCATAAATGAATCAAAGTTGGAATGGCCTAGGTCTCTTTACCCACAGCACTCCGTACAGAAGACAGCGCGTGCAGGGAGTCAAGCTGGTGCCAGCAACATGTGAACACTAATGCAGTCCTGCTCTCCTGGGTCCTTCCTGGGCGGTATGGGCGTACACCAGACACCAGGCAGGGTGCACCGTACAGCGTAAAGACAGAGGATTACTTCTATCGGTTGAGCCAAAACTCACAACGAGGCAGAGTACCAGTGTAGTAATTGTATGCTCTGACAACACAGACCTAAACACAGCGATTCAAAAGCAGGATTGGGAGAATGGGAAGAGACCGTGCGATCAGCAGCACATTTCTACAAAGGGACCGGAGCATCTGGCCTAACTAGACACTGAGAAGGATCATAAAGCCAGTGGAATTTTGAGAGCCATTTGTTCTAAAAACACACTCAGGTGTTGGCAAAGAGATTTCCAGACTCGAGGGGCCGAGCCGCTGCAGGCTGCCATGTGCCGGGGCCTGGCCTCTGCAGCAGCTCAGCTGGCCTGGCTGGGCTGGCTGGGAGGAGAGGCCCAGGCCTCTCCTCAGTGCGTGCTCTCCCTGGGCCTCCCTCCTCAGGCCTCTCCTCAGCACGCTCTTCCCAGGCTCCTCGCCTCTCAGGACCTGCCCTCCACCCCACCAATGTACTGGGTCTTGGAGCTGGAGTGACATGTAATTGCGATGTGGTTTGAGACTTTGCTAACATGCCCATGAGACACTGCGTTTCTCTTTGAGATGTTGGTCACTGCCCATTAATCCACCCTTGAGAATGTTCTAGAATGCTCCCTGGGGTTTGCTATCAGTAATACAACCATGCCACCTCCTCTGGAAAGCGGGGCGGGCCTGGTGCGGTGCTGGGGGGAGGGGAGCCCAGGCCCAGGGAGGAATGGAGGAGGCCCCTCTGCAGCTCCTCAGCCAGTGCCCGCGTTTAGCAAACACCTAGTGCTTCTCATTCCCACTCCTTCACACTGCTGAACTCTCTTTCTCATTCCAGAAACAAACAAAAAAAGGTTTTTCTGACCTTGGGTGAGCTCTTAATTTCGGAGATTTTAACACTAATCAGAAAAAGTTCCCTAAACTTTCTTGTTGCATAATTTAGTACCCTTACCTTTGAATAAACAGCACTCATTTAAGACTTTTACTTTTGTTAACCCAGAAATATACCAGCAGATTTCTTAGCCTACTCTCTATAATGTGGGACAATACCTGGCTGAAACAAGGTATGTCAAACTGCCCTTGAGAACGTTCGGGAACGCTCACTGGGGTCTGCAAGCCCAACACGTGACTCGTGCCGATTCGTCTCAAGCAAGCAGACGTCTGAGGTTTGTAAACTGTTGTGTTTGGAGAACAGTGGTTTTAGAAATAAAACGTAAAGAGATCCTCGTTCAAAAGTGATGCAACATGCAGCGATGCAGGCTCGCCCAGGCTGACGCGCTTCCTTCCCACCCCTAAGCTCTGTGTCCTGGGCACCGGGCTCACGCTGCTCCTAATACCTGTGCCTGGCGCATGGTGGCGTTCAGCGAACGCCTTCCGAAGCGGTTAAGCCACCAATTCTCAGAACATCAGCCACCGAATTTATGACTCAACCACGTGGACTAGTAAGCACGTCAATGTGCTCCATTCCTTAAGTAGCAGGATAAGAACCTAGTACTTCCAAAGACTTCCTTTGCAATCACTACCTACCATTTGTTGAATGCCAGCTAATCGCACTGGGCACCTACTGCAAATCATCTCTACATTCACCAAAAATGACAAACCCCTGAGTGCTGTGCTCTCACCCCACAGAGGGCGCCAGCACTCGGTACGGGCTCCTGGCTCCAATGCCAAGCTCTCTGCAGCCCTAACCAGGCCTCCTGTATTAGCCATTAGCTGATGCTGCGATGTCCAGCCCCTGACACAGCGTCTGGGGTGACCTACAGCACGACCCGCGTCGCCGGGAGTGGTCAGGAAAGGGCAGCCTCAGCGGAGCTGGACACAGCGCAGAGCCGAGGCCAGCCGCACTGTGAGCAGCCCCAGGGATTCACCCTGGAAGGCTTAGAAGCCAAGACTCAGGACGTGGCCTGGACGCCTGGGGGCACTTGTTCCTCTTTCTGCATGAGCCCCATGCACAACACATCCCAGCTCATCAGCCACTCTTCATTAAATGAGGATGCCAGGCGTGGTGGCGCAAGCTTGTAATCCCAGCACTTGGGAGGTTGAGACAGGAGGATCAGGCCCTCCACAGGTTGAGGCCCTCCATAACTTAGTGAGACCCTGTTTCAAAATAAAGAATAAAAAACAGGGCTGAGGGTGTAGCTTGGAGGTAGAATGCCCCTGGGTTCCATCCCCAGTACTGCAAAAAATAAATAAATAAATAAATAAATAAGAATAAATGAGGGCAGGAGGGGCCAAATATCTCAGAGAGGAGGTACACAATTTTAGTGTGCTGCTTCTCCTTCATTTTCTGTAAAATTCCAGTTATACAGGTAGATCTCCTTGTGCCTTTATTACAGTATCCACTCCAAAAGAAAAATTATTTGTTTTTATATACTCTAGATTAGAGAAAACAAAGCACCTCTGACTTTGGCTACGCTGTCCTCTTCCCTCTCTATTTTGCTGACTCATTTCCACAGAGGAAACAGAACAAACAAGCGCACCCTTCAGCTAATCACCAGCTCTCCCCTGGGCCCCTGAAGCTCACTGGAAGTCCCAGCACGCGGGGGAAGCCGGCCTGGCGACTCCTCAGCGCCGAGGCCGCCACAGGACACCACAGGACACCACTGTCCACAGTGCAGAGAGGCTTTAGCCTCGAACGGGGTCTATAATGATCACGTCCCAGAGAAAGCTGAGCAGATAAGTCCAAGGTCAGCACTGCCCTGAACTGAGCAGGCCACGAGGGGACAGAAGGCCCAAGGCACCATCTAGGCTTCAAAGCCTTGTGATTTAAAAATCCCTGGAAGCTCGATTTCAGCCCAGGGGCATGCAGCGACACTGATCACCTCCTGACTGACAGCCACATCCCCAGGCCTAACACAAAGGTCAGGACCGGCCCTTGCAGGAGGATGGCGGGTCAGGACTTGCAAGATGCTGGCAGACTGGAGGCACTCACTGGAGGGCACGGTGCCTGGCCGGGTGGAAGGAAGGTTCTGGGCTCCCCAGGGGATGACAGACATAAGCAGGTGAGCCTAAAATGGCCAAGGAAAGACCTGACGAGGAAGGTGCTGGGGAAGATGCCAGCGTGACTCTGCGGAGGCCTGGAGCCCACAGACTGGCCCAGCAGGTTGGTGAGATCAGAGGTTTAAATTCAGCAGGTGAAGAGCAGCCTTTAAAAGATTCAGGCATGCCGGGCGTGGTGGCGCACGCTTGTAATCCCCTCCACTTGGGAGGCGAAGACTGGAGGATCGTGCAGGTTCGAAGCCCGCTGCGTTGGCTTAAGAGACCCTGTTTCCAAATAAAAAGTATAAAATAGGTCTGGGAGTGTAGCTCAGAGGTAGAAGGGTATCCGGGAACCCCAGTACCAGAAAAAAAAAAAAAGATTCAGGCATATAATCAAATGGTTTATTGGGGGACGAGTAAATGGAGATATTCAGAATACTTCCAGCTAGGTATGAGAATAATCAACATACTTCACCATAATTGCCGGACACTGTGGCATCTTATGAATGTAGCAATAGAAAACCGTCACAAATTAGCTTCGGTGGGGTCTATAATGATTAAGTCCAAGAGAAAGCTGAACATTTTGAAATCTGAACATTTTGCTTCACAGAAAGAAAAGGAAAAAAGGTGTTCTCTGGTGAGAAATGTTTGGATTAAAGACTGCTGGGGTGGGAGAGCTCTGTGGCCCACTGAGAGACATCTGGCGGCACACAGGACCCCCAGACTTACTGTCAACCATATCAGCGACTCATTCAAAAAACCACCAAACATATCAGCAGATAAAAGATGTAACGTGCTGACAAAAATATGAGGGAAAGGAGGTGGAGCTATTAAACACATTCTTAATAAACTACAAATACAAATATGAGGCATTAGAGCAGTAAAGCCTTCGCCAGTGAACAAGTGCTGAAAGGCACCTGCAACTCCACCTGCTCTCCCCATGGCCGCAGCTGGGAGGCCCTGCCCTGGCCCCGCCCTGCTGTGGCCGGGAGTGCCCACACCAGGCCGAGGTGAGGAGTCTCCTCCGGGAATAACAGCCCGCGTGGCTCAGAGAGAGCTAAGCCTCACAGAGAGCTGAAGTTACACACACAAAGAAGTTATGACTTACAAGATGATTGCTGATGTTTTTCATTTTCTCCACAACGCTCTTCATAGTCTTCAAGACTGGTAAATAAATACTCACCTATAAAGCCAGTAAGAGAAATCACACGTTTCAGAAACTTGCATATAGTCTAGTAATAACAGGTGCTCAATAATGTTGGGTTGTGTTTGCTTGACAACTCTGAAATCCTGTTTTTGAAATTTCTGAATAACATGCTTTAAAAAAATTGAAAAGCAGTTTTATAACCTCACTAACTCACAGGTATTCAAGCAAATTAAAGAATGGAATGCCTGTCTCTGGTTACTTAGGCGACACGTCCCTGTGGGCACCCTTCTGGTTCGAGGACCACAGTTCTCCAGCTGAGATGCCTACATGCAGCCCAAGAGAGTCAAACGCGAGTGCTGAGCAGGCCTTCCTCAGGGACCTCACACCCCGGACTCCCTCTGCCCTCTGTGTAAAAGTGCAGGGAGGAGTCACTGCCTCTCACCTGCGGCTCTTTCCTGATCTGTGTAGACAGCTTCTAGTGATAGCAAAGTGAATACTTTATCCAGTGTATATTTGTAATTTCTTCTTAAATAAATTGTGAGCAAGGGCAAAGGACCCTTTGTCATCATCTTTATTTTCAGGGCTCTGAGCTTCTACAGCAGGAATGTTAACCCAACCCCTAGTCATGAAAACGCCTGGCCTTGTGGCTCTCATACATAAATCTGGACATCAAGTCCTGTGAAACCCAAATTGGCACCTAAAGCCAAGAATTCTAAAAAGTACAGATTACCTTCCAAAGTACTTCGCTTCAGTTTTAAGGGCTGCTATTGGGTAAGACATTCTTCCTCCTTATGTCTAGAGTGTGGCATTTCCACTAGATCCAACAGTGTTTCAGGATGTTTTATATAAAGTCACAAAAGGCAAGTATTCTTATTTTTTTCCCTTGAGTATCTTTTAAAACTGAATATCACTTTAATTTCAGATACGACACAGCTTTCAAATAAAATGTAGTCCAAGATGACAACTAAAATTAGAGAAGCCCCCCCCCCCCCAATATTGATGAACGAGGGCTGCAGGAATCACCTACATCAAAGTCTGGGACTGCGGGCTCCTGCAAGTCCTTCCACAGTCTTCTGGGGATAACCTTTATGGGGATGTCATGCGTCACAACGCGAGTACTGCTTGACACAGATAACTTCAAGAAGAAACAAAAATTATTGTCAGTATTAAAAATAAAACCAAAACCAAAGAACTGAAGATAAAAAAACTTTAAAATATCAGATCGAAGTGGAATGTTCTCAATCCATTCATCCAATACTATGGCCTATCTGTTCTGCTCTGGGCCCTGTGAGTGGCCAGGAAATACATAGTGTATAAACAACATGGACCCTGAGATTCCAGGGGAACGACTGGATTGATGAGAAAGCAAGCCGACAGCCGGGCATGATGGTGCATGCTTATAATCCCAGCATTTGAGAGGCTGAGACAGGAGGATCATGGTTTGCTGCCAGCCTCAGCTACTCAGCGAGGAGGCCCTTTGAAACTCAGTGAGATCCTGTTTCAAAATAAAGAATAAAAAATAGAGCTGGGGGTATATTTTGGAGGTAGAATTCCCCTGGGTTCCATCTCTAGTTTCGCCAAAAATAAATAAATAAATAAAAATTAAATAAATAAAAATTAAAAAAGAATTAAAAAGTAGGTCTAAGAAAGCAAGCCAACAAAATTATATGGAATAGTCACGAAAGCCCTGAAGAAAGAGAGTAGTAAGCAGGCTGACTGGGCAGGTTCCTAGATCAGGAGGCCTAAGGAGGGCTCGCTGAGGCAGTAACCTCTCGGTCTCGGACGATGCAAAAAGTCTAGAGGCGATGGCTGGGGGAAGATGGGGTGAGAGAATAGGGCTGCAGGCAGGGGAAGAGCCTGTCACGCCGTGAGAAAGAAGCAGGCCTCTGCTGAAACAACCAGAGACTATTCTTGCACACAGACACTCAATGTGCTGCGGTTTCTACACTGCTGAAAGGATAAACCACGTTAATCTATTTCTGGGGTTTCTGGGGTTCTCACAGGCCAAAGCATCTTGTGCTGTTAGAGAAGTATTTTATAGTACTACTTTGCTTCCCCTTAAGAAACTGAAGAGATTTCAGACCCATACTGTGACACCATGATTAGAAGCATTGCCTAACTGCAAAGTGTTGAGAGAAAGTTATGAAGAAGAGTTGTGAAATGCTTTTCCAGAGGCTGAACCCACACACACTACTCACCTGTAGATAAACAAAGCATAAAGCTATGTAAAGAGCTGGGGATGAGGGAAGCTGGGAAAGCGGCAGTGCTAGTGCTTAGTACTAAAGGAAGAGAAGGACAGACTCTAAGTGGAAGGCCACGGTCTGTGAGCTTGAAAGAATGGGACAGATCCAGAGGACCACCCACTCAATTTGGGTCCAAGGTAGCTTGGGCCATTCATGAATGGCTCTGAAAATCACGTTAAGAAATGTGAACGCATCCTGTGTGTATGTTCTGGGGAGGGCTACTAGGCACTCAACTCTTCTGGCAGTGGTTAAGTATGACAGATGTGTTACTGAAGAATGCCTGGTTACCTAACGGTACAGCAGCAGATAAGTTGAGGGGAGCATACAATAAAGGTGAAAAAAAGGATAGAAACCATGACTTCAAGACTAACAATACCAAGAGGAGACCTAGTGATGCTGCAAGTCTGCCTTTGGGAAAGGCAGTGTCCTAATTGAACACTGTATCAAATTATTTTAACATAATAAGGAGGGAGAACCAACTGTTTTTTTTTTTGTGTGTGTGTGTGGTACTGGGGTTGGAACCCAGGATGGAACCTTACCTCCAAGCTACATCCCCCAGCCCTATTTTTAGTTCTTAATTTTGAAACAGGGTCTCACTGAGTTGCAAAGGGCCTCACTAAGTATCTGAGGCTGCCTATGAACCTCAATCCTCACGTTTGAGCTTCCCAAGTATTGGGATTACAAGCATGTGCCATCATGCGTGGTTGAGAACTGACTCTTAAGACAGAAAAAAAAAAAAAAAACAGAAATTTAACTTCAGATTTTAAACTATCAGATTTTTAATTTTTTTTTTTTTTGGTGTTACTGGGGGTGGAACCCAGAGGCTTTATACCTCCAGGCTATACTCCCAGATGTAATTTATATTTCATTTGGAAAGAGGGTCTCACTAAGTTGCTGAGAGCCTAAATATCTGAGGCTGGCTTTGAACCTGTGCGATCCTCCTGTCTCAGCCTCCCAAGAGAGGGGGATTACAAGCCTGCTCCACCACGCCAGCTGAGACCTTTAATTTTTTAAATGAAACAGGGTTTCAGCAATACTGTTAAGCCTATGCCTCTAACTCCCTGCATTCCTTGGCAGGACATTTGGGAATCCCTGCTCCTCCTACTCACCAGCTCTACAGAGACTGTCAGGCAGGGAAAGTGTTTATTGGTCAGCTTGATTTTCAAGGATCTGGCATTTTGGGCCGTTTTCAGGGCTCGAGCTAAGTTTTCCGACGTCAGTTCTAAATAAATCTCGTTGTTTTCTGCGCAGACCCCCTCCATTTGAAATTCGCTGAAAAAGTTCTCCTAATGAAAGAAAGTGGGCATCTGTGGCCTTTCCAAAGGCACCGGGTGGAGTCTGAGGCCTCTGGGGAGCCTGGCTCACCTGCTCCAGCTCACACCACATGCTCACCCCTCCACTGGCAAGCTTGTCCGAAAGAATGAAGTTCAGCTTCTCCGGGCTGACTCGGAGGGTGCAGGTTTTGGCAAGCTTGGCTATCATGTTACTGACTCCTACAATAGGAAGGTTAAAAAAAAAAAAAAAAAAAAAAAAAAAGGTGTTACTAAAGGGATGAGCTTCACGTGCCCTAGAGCCTATCTTATCTAGCAGAACTTTGAGTTGATCAAGGAGCTACTTTCTAGTGGGAAAATAACAGATTATGCTGGGATCACGCTGAAAAATGCTTCAATATTGCTGACATCATGCCAGTCTCCCAACACCTGGTCGAGGCCTGGGGGCAAAACCGCCCAGGCTGAATAAGGACACTGAGGCTCGGAGGCTAACCGCAGCTGGGGACCATTAATACATTGATCACACACACAGGGGCCCCCAGGTACCACATCTCAGAGTTCACAGCGATGTCACACTCGGGGCAGCTGGCCACTGGGGCCGGACTGAGAAAGGATGTCCGTTACCAGAAAGGGGCAGCTATGCGAGCCTATCAAAAGGGATCACGTGATCAGAACCAAGTTTCTGGGACGCCGCTGGGGCCGCCCTCATCCCCGCGGTCCCGCCCCCAGCCGGGCGCGGCCTCCATCCCGGTTTCCGCCTTGTCCGCCCGCAGGAGCTCGGTCCGCTCCTTCCAGTGCTCCTCGGTCCCTCCCTGCTCACGCGTGAAGTGATTCAGACAGGCCGCGTCCACGATCTTGGCGCGAAACTTCATGGTGGCACCTAGAATCCGCGCGGCGGACTCCGGCGGCGACGGACACGGGGTCCCCGCGAAACGTTCCGGGCCGGAAACGCAGCCGCGCTGCAGAGGTTCCGACCAGATCCGGCCCGCCCCGCCGCCTCTGCCCCACCCCCGCCCCCGCCCCGCCCCGCCTCTGCCCCGCCCCGCCCCGCCCCGCCTGGAAAAGGAGGAGCCCCAGGTTCCCATCCTCTCAGCAACCTAGCAAGACTTTGTTTAAAAAAAAAAAAGATGGGTGAGTGGTGAGGGTGTAATTCCGAGGTAGAATGCCCCTGGGTTTAATCCGCAGCACCATGAAAAAAAAAAAAAAATAACACCCAAATTAACTATTTCAAGGTCTGTGTTTAAAACACCCAAATAAAACGTTTTGCAAATAAAGGAGTAAAGAAAGTGTCTCTTGAATATGTGTTTTTAATATAGAGAATCTTTAAGCCCCACCCCTCCAGCCTCAGATAGTAGCACTGGTAACTGGAACGTCTTGTTTGACTAAGGTTTTGAAAATTGTTTTAAATGTTCTTAATTTTTTAATATATGACTGACTAGTTATAAATAGATTGCTAAAGTACATTGACATTGAATTGATAATTCTGTAATTTTGTTCCAATATGAACATTACAAGATCATACAAAAATTTCTTAAAACTATAGTGTTAGAATGCTTTTTTTTGGTAGTACTGGGGTTCCTGGAAACCCTTCTATCTCTGGGCTACACTCCCAGACCTATTTTTATATTTTTATTTGGAAACAGGGTCTCTTAAGCCAGCGAGGCTGACTTTGAACCAGCGCGATCCTCCTGTCTCTGCCTCCCAAGTGTGGGGATTACAAGAGTGCTCCACCACTCCTGGCTTTAGAATGCTTTTAAAAAGAAATTTAAGGGGAGGGAGTTAGAAAAATTATATCCAATTTATTTTTAAAAGACTAGGTTACCCATGTAAAGATTTTCTTCGTGTGTGTGTGTGTGTGTGTGTGTGTGTGTGTGTGTGTGTTGCTGGATCAAACTCTGGGCCTCCCACAGGTAGGCAAGTAAGTGCTCTACCACTAAGCTACATCCCCAGCCCAGTCCCTGGCAAATAGAATCCTAGATACTTATCTTTAACTTGATACATAAAATTAAGAATTTTAGTAATAATGATGGTACAGATTATAAAGTGCAAGCTACAAAAATTGCAGTTTTAGATTATAACATAAAGCTAAATTCTAGTCTACATTGTAAGTGTTTGACAAACCAAATGCCATATATCACTTTCAAATTTATGCTAGGAAATGTGCTTTTTATTTATTTATAAATTCTAAAATACTTGAGCATCCATTGTGAAATAACATGGCTGCTATATAGAACGTGAATATTTGTATAAACTTTGCAAGTGCTTTATTCCATCAATATTTACTGTAAATTGCTCCATATGCCATAAAAAAGAATTTCTTAAACTTTCTCTAAGAGTTGTGTGATTATGCATTCTGCATTGGCAATGAGCAAATAATATACTTTTTTTTTGCAGTACTGGGGATGGAACCCAGGGGAATTCTACCTCCAAGCTACACCCCCAGCCCTATGTTTTATTATTTATTTTGAAACAGGGTCTCACTGAGTTTCAAAGGGTCTAAGTAGCTGAGGCTGTCTGCGAACTGCAATCCTCTTGTCTCAGCCTCCCAAATGCTGGGATTACAAGCATGCGCCACCACGCATGCTTGAGCTTTAACTCAACAAATCCAACGTTAAGCTGTAATCTTTTCTTAGAAGAAAAGGGAAATCCTTTATGTACTCTGGAAATTATCCTGCACTGAATAGGGCCACCCAATTAATTCAATAATTTTAGAATTGATAATTAAATATATTGGCACCATTTCCCTGTTTTCTTTCCAAACGATTTGGAGTCAAGGAATGAGGTCACTAGAGAGTTCCAGAAGCCTTATGTGCCAATTTTCCAATGCAATGTATGTTCTTGTTGTTTTCAGCCTAGATTGTCTCCACTAGCCTTCTGATTTAAAAATGTCCAAACTTCAGGGGTTAGGAATGGAGTCGCACGCTGATCTGTGGAACAGTTGTTAGCTGTGTGTGTTTAATTGGGGGAGAGAACACCTTAATCTTGTCTTAGAAACTGAAATGCAGTACAGTGGCGCATATAAACTATCAGTTAGGCTATGTAGTTGGAAGTAAGGGAAGCGACTTTTGTAGCTGCGGAGACAGTGAAGCCAACTTGGGTAAGTTGCATGTAAGTAGCCGGTGTCTTTCTAGCATGTACTTACTGGCAGGAGCTTGCTCGTCTTTGCCGGTCCCTAGGGGAAGAGGCCACTATTAGCAGCCCTGTTGTTAGCAGCTAATGTCAGGAAAAGGAACTGGCATTGTTTAGAGATTCTGCATCAAATTTGAAAGCCAATAAACTGTAACTTGAGGAAACTTGTGTTATACAGATAGCCCTACCTAATGCTTTTGAGAGCTGTCCTCGTTTAGGTGGTAGGTGTTTGCTTAAGCAGTTTTTCAAATACACTTCCTGCCGCCCCCCCCAGTACTGGGGATGGAACCCAGGGGCATTCTACCTCCAAGCTACATACCCAGCGCAAGTTTTTTATTCTATATTTTGAAACAGGGTCTCACTGAGTTGTAAAGGGCCTCCCTAAGTAGCTGACGCTGTCTGCTAACCATGATCCTCTGGTCTCAGCCTCCCGAATGCTGGGATTACCAGCGTGCGCCACCACGCCTAGCCCAGTCTGGCCATTTTCTATTTGTTTATTCATGTCAGCAATTTATAATCTGGATAAAAAGTAAAGATGGAGCTCAGTCCATTTGGCATCTTCTTTTTGGAACGAATACTAATCTGTGGAACTGTAGCCGTGAAGCAACAATGGGGAGCTTATTAGTTACCTATTACTGTATAAGACACTACCCAGAATTTGTGGCTTTGAGAAGAACTTTTAGGATCTTGGTCCCTCAGGAGACTGTGTTCAGTGGAGAGTCCACTACACTAGAAAATGACTTCTTTGAAAGGTATGGAAATTGGTGTTGGGTGTTGCCTGGGCACCTCCTTCTGCTTCCTGTTGCCTGCACTCCTCTGGATGGCTAATGCAGATTCAGGCTAAGGTACTTTCAGGACAGTGGTCCAAAGAGAGGGCAGAAGGAAGCTGGGCAGGGTGAACTGCTTGGGTGGGGGTCATGCAAGCGGGTTCTTCTCAAAAGCTCCTGGGCCCTCTGTTCTCACATCACCCATCATACCATGTGTGGAGATGCACAAATCAACTCCTGGTAGAGTCCTCCCACACCCCTGGCCAACGACCCTGCTTTCATATTGTCTATTTCTAATTTTTTATGACATCAATCACTACTTAATATCCACTTTTACTCCCAACCGTTATGTAAGAAAATGAGACCATGTTTATTAAAAACTGTGTAATGTCTAAGCAGGTAAAATGTTCGCCTGGCTTAAAAAGAAGATAGTATAAATATTCATTGAAGTACTTTGTTCCCACCTACTGAGGGGCCTCCTCACACCACCCTCCCTTGTCTCTCACTCCTTTACCTCCTGGGAAGCATTGCTGAGGAGTAACTTTTTACCTGTGGCATTTTGTACATGATAATTTTTTGAGAGAAGGGATGTGTGTCTGTAATATTAGTAGATAGTGCCAAGTTCTCTCCATGAAGGATGTAGCTAGTTGCACCAATGCCAGAAATGATTAAGACTCCTTATTGCAGTATAAGGTTGTGGAATAAAACATCACCAAACTTTGAGATTTTTAAAATTTTATTGGTTCAAAAGGTGGTACCGCAATATAAGTTTTGCTTTTTTCTTCAATGAATACATTTGTATGCCGTTCATATGTTTCTATGCGGTATCTGTTCATACTCTATGGCCATTTTTCTAAAGGGCTATGGTTATTATTGCTCTTTTGAGACTCAGTGCTAAAAATATTGGTCCTTATATTAGTTTCAAGCTTTTTTATATGAAGGTTTTACTGGTCATGTAAAGTAGTGTAGAAGTTCTTGGTTTTGTTTTTCTGTTTTGTTTTGTTTTTTGGTACTGGGGATTGAACCTAGAGGCATTCTACCTCCAACCTACACCCCCAGCCCAATTTTTTATTTCTTTATTTGGAAACAGGATCTCACTAGGTTTCTGAGAGTCTCACTATATTGCCAAGGCTGGCTTTGATCATGTAATCTTCCTGTCTCAGCCTTCCAAGTACCGGGATTACAAGCATGCACCACCATGCTTGGCTAATTCTTGATTTTTTTTATGTAGTGGAATTTACTTTTATTCTTTTGTGGCTTCTGAATTTTGACTTGTACTTAGAAAAGATTCTTCTCTGATACCATACAAGAATTATTCCAAGTTTTCTTGCTAATATTTTTTTTTACAGGTTTCATCACCCACTTGTAAATCTTTTACCATGTCTTATTAGCAACCTGTCATGTTGTAAGGTAAAAATTATGGGTGTGATTTTATTTTCTTAATGACTAGATAATTTCCCCATTGGTTTCGTTTTCTCCATATGCTATGATTTGAATATTATTCATCCCTTCCAAATTTATGTTGAAATTTATTCCTTATTATGAGTTATTAAGAGGTTCACCTTTAAGAGGTAATTGGAATTATTTCCTCAGGGATGGAGCAACCCATCTGTGTGGTTAATGGATGAGTAGTTCATCTCAAGAGTAGATCTGCTGTAAAAGCCAGCTTGGCTAGGTCTGTCTGGCTTCCTGTGGCTTACCATGTGATACCCAATGTCTGAAGACTGCAGTCACTAAGGCCATCGACAAATGTATTCCCTTGACCTTCGACCAAAACTGTGAGCCACGACAGACCTCTATTATTATTTATAAGCTACCCAGCCTGTGGTGTACCTGCAAGAGGAAATGGACTAAGACCCCTATCTACTTTTTTGAGATGCCCCCTTTGCAATATACTAGATTCCCACGTGGATACAAATCTATTGTTTGACTTTGTTCCATTCATCTGTCAGTAGTTTTAATTATTGATTTAAACCCATGTTGCAGAGCTGTTTTCCTTTGTTGATTTTTTTTCATGGGGGGAGGTTTCTGGGCTTTTTCAAGGCTTATTATTTTCATATAAAGTTTGTAATCAAGTTAGTTTAAAACATGCTCCTTTTGGACTTCAAAAATACAAATGTGTGTCAATCGTCTAAACACTGTTTGAAATTGAAATACCAAACATATATTAAAAAAAGTAGAGCTGAGCATGGTGGCATATACTTGTAATCCCAGTACTTGGGAGGCTGAGACAGAAGGATCACAGATTTGGGCCCAGCTTCAGCTACTTAGGCCCTCCACAACTTAGTGAGACCTTGTTTCAATATAAAGAATAAAGAATAAAAAAAGGGCCGGGGGTGTAGCTCGAAGGTAGAATGCCCCTGGGTTCAATCCTTAGTGCTGCAAAAATAGATAAATAAAATAAAATAAAATAAAAATGTCGATAGGACAGCAAAAAAAGCCCCTTGGACTGGCAGCATCTAGCCTCAGTGGTCAATTCCTGCCAATCTTTTATCCATCTTCTCATCAACTTCCTTCTCATATGTTACTTTGAAAGTGAGCCCAGATATACTTTTTAATTTGTAAATATTTAAATATATAAAGCAAAAGATAAGACTTTTTTGTGTAAGTGCTGAACATGGAAACCAGGGCCTTGCATGGCCTTTGGCAAGTTCTCTACCACTGAGCTACCTCTCCAGCCCAAGAATTTTCTTTTAAACAAAATGAGAATGTCATTATCACACAGACACCTACAAATTATTTTATTAATTCTTTAATATCTCACATCTGCCCCATATATAATTTGTTCTGTTATTTAAAATGGAGACCAAGATACATTTGTATATTGACATAGAGAGCATTAATATGTTGATATTTGAATTTTCAAATCATAGAAAACTTCCATTTATTGAAATCTTCTCTTAGTCATTGACTACTGCTTGGGAGATTTTTTTTTTGCATAGACATTTTACTTTCTTCTTTTCTTGATCTATACTGTTTTCTGTTATAGCCTTTTATAAAAGCACACCTTCTAATTGGTTGTCATTTAATTTAGGAGTGAACTTGATTTATACGTGGTAATTTGGATCTACCAATTGACTGAGGTTTTTGCTTGTTTTGTAATTTTTACAAAATAGACTTTCTTGCATTTCAAGGAATTTATCAAATTATCTGCAAATAATCAGGGCCAGAACTTCTCACTATCTTTTTATCTCTAATTTAAAATATATCTGCTTTTTCTCCAGTTGCATTGACCAGTGCCTCCCTGTAAATGTTAATAATTGGGGTAATAGTAGATATTAGTAGCTGGTACAGACAAATGAAGGTGCAGATACAATTATGAAAATGATCTTCTTCTAAATATAAAATCACCTTCCAGTATTCTAATAGCATGATGCATTCCTTAAAACCTAAACTACCTAAAGGATTTGAACTTACTTTCATATTTTTCTTAGCAAAATTCACTCACTTTTCATCAGCAAGTAGGAATACTTTGAGGGTTTCCTTTGCACTCCCAATTTTTGATTTCTAGGGGTTCAGTCTAATCTCAGGGAATAAGAATCCTCAAACATACTGGATGCATGGTCATGGCCCTGGTACGATATCCTTTAGTTGTGGTCACTGGGGATGCCGTGGACCCTGAACCTGTACAAACAAGTATACGTTGGGTGTCCCCAGTTGCTAAGGATTTTAAGAGTCACACATAATAAAGATTCTGCAACTTCATGCTGAAAACAAGAAAAGAAAAAGAATTAATGCCTTATAAAGAAATTCATCACAAAGAATCCCAGTGAATTCTGATGGAAAATGAAGACTTACTTCATTTTCCTCGCTAACACAAGTATTTTCAAATCCCAATCTAATGGGTGAGGAAATGAGATCCGGGAAGGCAGGAGCTCAGAAACAGACCCGCCTTGTGGGAGAAAGGTCGAGTGGTGGTCTACATGTCCAGGGCCTCCTCACACTCCTTGCTGACTGTGCCAGGGAGTGAGCTCAGAGCAAGGGTTTGTTGTAGGAAAGACACGTCTATGATGCCACCATGAGAGTGAATCTATGCGCTCTAATGCTCATAGATTACATGAATATGTAATAAAATGAAGTTCTACATATATGTTCATGTCTAATGCAGGCATTACTTCCTGTCTGAGAAGGATTAATATGAGGACTCCCTGACACTCAAATCTCTGGAGACTCAAGTCCAGTCTATAAAATGCATGATATTTGTATATAACCTACGCACATCCTCCCGTGTCAGCTATTTATTCCACCTAATACGATGTAAATGCTGTGTAAATAGTTGTTATATTATACTATTTAGGGTATAATGAAAGAAAAAAGTCTGTAGATGTTCAGTACAGATGCAATTATTTTTCAAATGGGTTAGATCTGCAGTTGGTTGCATCCATGAATACAAGCCCCAAGGCTATTATGGGCAGGCTCTATATTAATTTTTGGCTTAGTTGTTCTCACCATTAATCATGAGGTATCATAAAAATTTACTTTTCTTTAGTATGGGATGCCATCTACATCTCTTCAGTTATTTGCTGTGTCCAATGAAAGTATATTGCCTACACATTCGTGAGTTTCAGGGGTATATTAGTTAATTGTTGGCATTTATTCCCCATTGTGTTAGAAAGAGAAGTGTTACTTTTATGATCTGGTACTAGATATTCCCTCTTCCTCTGATTTCCTCTCTGCCTTTCCCTACATCATATTGCATAGTAATCCCAGTGACTTTACTCAAGGAAGATGAGATAATGACTGTAAACGCAATAGTACCAAGGAAACAGTTAAGAAAAGGACCTGGTGGCTGGGGATGGAGTTCAGTGGTAGAGCATTTGATTAGCATACCTGCGACTCTTAGTTCCATCACCAGTGCCACAAAAGGGGTGGGAGAGAGAGAAAGAGAGAGGGGGGAGGGAGAATGTGTGTGTATGTAGCAGATGAGGGAAGAGTTTCTTTTGCTTTTTGCAATTGTCCATCTATTGCATGAACATTCATCCAACTGCTCAAGCTAAGAAGAGGCTTCCTTGGCTCGTGATCTCATCACAATTGTTCTCTCATCCTTTTGCATCCATCATCTCAGTAAATCCCTCCTGGTGATGGAGCCAATCATATAATCCACAAAGCACACTTTACCTGGAGTTCAAATGTCTGAACCGTGTTTTCTGTCTTGTTATATATAAATTGACCCAGGAAAATTTCTTCTCCTTCACATTTTTTTCCCATGCCCTACAAAGAAACCAACAGATAGAGGAGTTGTGATGAGCAGGTGCTCAGTTAAAATAAATGGCTGTGGTTGTTCAAGTGTCAACAATTTACCAGACATTGTAGATGTCTACCAGGACAGGGTGCTGTGGTCAGGGAACACTCACCTGCACACTGAAAGGGCCTTGACTGGGAGGGGTGAATAAGTCCAGAGGTGATCACAGGGCTGACTAGATAGATAGATAGATAGAAGATAGATGAGAGATATGTTTATGTGAGAAAGAGAGAAGCCTAAGAGAAGATACTGCAACCGTGAAAGAAAAAGTTAACCTCTAAAGAAAGGGAACATTTTAAGAAACCAAAGTCTTAGCAAGTATAATCATGACAGAAAAAATTAAAAATTCAACATAGGGGTTAAGACACAAATGGATAAAAATATTTCAGAGGTGGAGAGAGAGAGAGAGAGAGAGAGAGAGAGAGAGAGAGAGAGAGAGAGAGAAGAAAATAATTTCAGGATAAAGAAATGGTATTGTACAACCATCACCTCGCATCAGACCCACATAGCAATCACCAGCTTGAAGCAGGTCAGAGAGCTTCAGAAACAATATTCAAGAAGGAGGGAAGACAAATTATCTGACATGAATTGAATAATGGGAGAATATTTACACCTTTGATGAAGAGGTTGAGAATGTTATAGTAATAGAAATATAGCCGGGTGATATGATAGCAAATTAAAAAATGAGATAAAAATACGACATATAAAAAATTATGCAAAAAATGAGCCGGGTGTAGTGGTACATGCTTGTAATCCCTGTGCTTGGGAGGTGGAGACAGGAGGATGGTGCAGGTTTGAAGCCAGCCTCGCTGGCTTAGGAGACCCTGTTTCAAATTAAAAAAATATATATAGCTGGGAGTGTAGCCTGGAGGTAGAAGGGTTTCCAGGAACCCCAGTACCACCAAAAAAATTATGCAAAAAGTAAAGATAATATTTAAGAATACTTTATGGCTCAACTAAGAAAAGTATAGCTCACATGGTCACCATGAAAGCATTAAATATTGATTAAAACAAAAAGTAAGACGTACAACTTAGCAGTCAGTGCCTCAAACATTAAACATATAGTCACCATGTGATCAATTATTCCAATCTTGGGTGTATATACTCCAGAGAAATGAAAACCAACTTCCACACACAAACTTTCACACAACTATTCATAGTAGCATTATTCATAACAGCCAAAATATCCTAGAAATAACTCAAATATCTGTCAAATTATAAATAAATAAAATGTGGTCTAGTGGTACAACAAAATAATATCCAGCAATTAGAAAGAAATCAAATATGGGCACATGCTACAACATGAATAAACCTTGAACACATCCTAAATAAAAAAGTTGGAGCTGGGCGTGGTGGCACAAGCTTGTAACCCCAACATTTGGGAGGCCGAGACAGGAGGATCGCGGTTCGTGGCCAGCCTCAGGTACTTAGGCCCTTTGCAACTCAGTGAGAGCCCGTTTCAAAAGAAAGAATAAAAAATAAGGCTGGGGGTATAGCTCGGAGGTAGAATGCCCCTGGGTTCAATCCCCAGTTCTGCAAAAAAAAAAAAAAGTTGTTTACTAATGGCCACACATGATATGATTTTCATTTATAAAAAATGTCCAGAATAGGTAAATTTATGAAAACACAGTAGGTTAGTGGTTGCCAGGGCTGAGGCTGAGATGGAGGAGTAAAGATGGACAGCCATGGTCTGTGAAGTTTCATTTTGGGGTAATAAAACTGTTTTGAAGTTGTGGCAATAGATACACAACTCTAGATATTCTCACAGCCCTGAAGTGCGTCCTTCAAGCAGGGGAATTAAATGTTATGTGAATTATGTTTCCATGAACCTGTTTTCTAAGTAAGACATCAAGATATTGGGAGGATGGGGAAGCCATGAAAAAGAGCAAATATTTATTTTCCACTTCCGTTCAGAAAGAAACTGAACTAAAAAAAAAAAAAAAACAAGAAATAACAGAACAGCAAATATTGAGACAAGGACGCAAATAAACAGCTAAAATCATTGCAAGTTGAAGCATCAGGATGAGGGGAATTGGGAGGAGGGAGAAATGGGGCAATGGATTGTCAACTTTATGAAATTATGTAGCTTTGCAGTTGTACATGGCTAACTTCGGGGAAAGTAAAAGATAAAATAAAACTAAGCAATGGAAAACCCTTTGGTCCAATCCCTCCCTTTGAGAAAAGTGAGGCAGGTGCCCAAGAAGTAAGTGATTCAATTAGTTGCACAATGAAGATGTGAATCCAGTTCCTAATTCCTAGCCAACCACTTTCTATCACAACCCACTTTGAATGACAGATTTAAACAGCTTCTCACATAGACTGAAAACTCCTTGGGTGCACTGGAGATGTTTCCCGAGGGTGACACTTTCTCTGAGATGTGCTCCATGGTGACAGCCGTTGGTATGATCTTCCTGGCAAGCTTGATCAGGGTATGACCCTGGGAACCCGGAAAGGCCCAGCACTTTCCAGGGTAGACATCTGGCTGGAAAGAAAATGCTGAATGTATCTCTTCTCTGGGTATGTAAACCCACCCTTACAATACAGGTCATCTGATCACGATGGGTTAGGCAGGTCTCTCTTAAGTCTCTAGTGTAAAGGCATTGATCAGGACCAGAGGCTTTTAGCTTATAACCATGTCAAATTGTGTTGCTCTCGTAGACTGTGAGGTGATTAAAAGGAAGTTAGAAGATACGAGTGGTGGTGCGGAGGGTGTTGCTAAAGACAGCGATGGGGGGATAACATCAGCAGTGGACGTGATGAGGTGCAGGTGATCGTAATGACAGGGATGACTGAGGCAATTCTGGTGGGATGATGGCTTTAGGATAGTTGTGCTGGTAATAATAGCGTTAGTAGTAATAAGGATAGTGCTTCTGGTGGTGTTGGATCAGGGATGATATGGGGACAGTGATGTTGGTCTTGTTAATAATGAAGAAACATGAGGTCTATGACTTTCTAGATCTATTCTGGTATAAGATCATGGGTTTGTCCCTGAAGGAACTTCCAGATTTGAAACCAACTTTACATGTGTCGGTCATGGTTAGGAAGCGCCCTGCTGTTGACAGTGACTGCCTTTGGAGTTGATGTGAAAGGCTCTGTGGGAATCGTATTTGGAAATTTCTTTAGCCATCATTGGATGCAAGAACATGTGGCTCAAGTAATATTTGCCAAGATGCTGGATTTAGAGGACAAGCACTTTTGATAAATGTCTGTTGAATGACTGAAGTTTTTCATGGAAAAAAGATAGCAGAATCAACTTAAAGATATGGAATGAAAATGCTCTACTTGAGAAATAACCTCATTTACTGATTTTTAAATAATAAATAATAAATCACCATTTAATGACTATAAAACAAGAAGTAATTCATACATTGTAATTACTGCTATAAATTTAAAGAGGTTTCAGATCTGTAACAAGTTTGCATACTCTTGTATTGTCCCCTTTTTTCAACATTAATAATTTAATAATAAATTATAACAAAGTCCTAAAGTAGATACTGTTCTTATTTCACTATTACCTGAAGAATAATATCTGGAGGCATCTCGTAATTTAGGAACCCTATCCCATGCCAGTACAGTTTTGCCTTATTATTTTTGTAACTTTCCGAGGTCCCAGTTTCAATAATAGAGGCTCCTAAAATTATAAAACAAATTTTAAAATAAAAAAATTACACATACCATTCAAAATATTCACTTGGATTTTAATGACATTCTCGGAAAACTCTTGCTGGGAAGATGATCAAATAGGTACAATTCATATTCAAGGAAAAGGATGACATTTCTCAGTACCACTGAAAATCTGTCATTTGGAGAAAGTCGAGTTTGCTCTGTGTAGGTCCACAGAATTTTTTATTTTTCAGTTTTTGCGGATTTATTTGAGCACGCATACGCACACAAAACAGGCGTGGGAGCCAATTGTGCCTCTCCTTCTCAGAGCAGCCTGGAGTTGGGGTGGGTGACTCTTGTGGCCATCAGGGTCAATCTCTCTATGGTGGCTTTGCGATTCTTGGAGGAGGCATGGGGTGCAGTCTCAGCACAGACTTGTCGCCCATCAGGAGCGCTTTGGGCTCCTGGTCGTTGTGGACCAGAAATTTCCCAAAGCCCCTGGGTCCCCTTGTTGCCCCATAGACTCTTCTAGGCAGGGCATTACAGAGATTGTCAAAGTTAGTAATTCATAGCCTCAGCTCCTAACAATTAATTTTGTTAATCCACTTATTTATTTTTTTGGCACTGAGGATTGAATCCAAGGATATTCTACATCTGAGCTATACCCCAGCCCTATTTATTTATTCACTGATATATTTATGTTTTGAAGCCAAGTCTCGCAAGGTTGCTGAGAGCCTCCCTCAAGTCTGTGATCCTCCTCAGTAATAAGATTGCAGGTGTTGCCACCACGTCCAGTTCTATGAATTAATTTTCATTAAAAGATATTAAGAGAGAACACTACTTTGCAATTTAAGGGCTATTAAACAGAAACCACTAGTAACACGTTTAGATTTATTATTGTGTATAAGTCACTTTATGAAATGTCGTGTTTGCTATGCTTACGCCATCTCACTGTGGCACCTGGGCTTTCTCAGTCATCCTTTAGTTGCCTGCTAACAAAGTTGCAGTTTTTTGTCCTCTAAGACTTGCATTCAGAAAACATCGACAGTGATCATTTCTAATCTCTGCTTTATCATCTAGACCGATCAGTTTTGCCCCCATTCAAGTTGCCCTATAGATAAATGTCACCTACTAAAGAAGTCTGAAAAATGAAGAGCCTCTTGAAGGGTTCCTTGTGTTACAATCATCTCTTTACTTTTTCTATACTCACCGGCTGACTTCAGCGCATAATCAGCCATCTGTACTTGGTCCCCTCTCAACTTTTTAAGTACATAATGTACCAAGTTGGACATTTCCTGTAAAAATTGTAAGAGCAGTGTTCTGTTAACAGTCTCTACCAACTGCTTGAATGTTGACCTTTCCCTTTATTGACTCGGACTTCAGTACCCTAATCTGCAAAGTAACAGCAGTTTGAACAGCTCCCAGGCTGCTCTCTGAGTGGGGCAAGGGACGTGGGTTTGGAATGTCACCTTCACAGCTTCATGGGAGTGGCCTCTTTCAGTCATATGAAGTGACCGAAGATAACATACATTCAGCGTCTTTGGCCTTAGGGCAGGTTGTCCCCGGTCTGAAGCCCTGACCATGCACCATGGTGCTCTCCCCATAGGGTGTGAGGTGTGTGACCTGTTGTGTCCCCCTCTCATTGGCATCCTATGCTCAGCAATAAAGACTTGAACATTTGGGAAACATGAATTTTACAAAGAAGAGACACTGTTTGCAGTCGAAGTTTCTGCTCCATCTGAAGGGCACCCTCATTCTAAAAGCAAGCGTCCCAAGCACGACAGCTTGAGTTCTCACTGATGAGCTCTCACACTGTCTCATGACAAGGACGAAATGAGCCCAGGAGACAGCAGAAGGCTAGTGTCAGCTCTCTGGACATTTCAGAATGCAGCCATTGAAGAAGGGAAGGATAGCAGTGCTGGTGCCCCTGGAAGAGATGCAATGCCAGGATCACTGGATTCTGTCAATTGGGGACCTAACCATGGTGCTGCGTATACCAAAGGCAGAGCTGCGAGGGTGGGAGGCAAGTCCCTTGCCATCGATGTGTTTGTGTACAGACACATTCAAAGACTGCCATTCACAACAACCTTTAGCTTTTGTTTGTTACTGGAATGTGGAACAGAATCGGTGATGTATTTCGGAGCAAGTAAATCGTGCCACAGGAGAGTGTCCTCTCTGTGACACCGTACTGATGAAAGAGGGGTTGCCAGGGTGAGAGCTCCAGTTAAAGAAAGCCAACACTGGGAAAAGTGTCAGCTAGGACTCAAGCCAAATGCAGTGGGTGCCCAGTTCTCCGTGTTCTCCAGGGAAATGCTCTGATATCTAGCACCACCTTCCCAGCCCATCTTGCCTCATCCAGCACCTCTGTGCTGTCCTGGTCCTGGGCAGTGTCCCCCAGGGCGCTCCAGCTGTAGTTGTGGGTACCATCCTGGATGTCTCTAAGTAATGCCTTCAGAACATTTATTTGTTCGATTAAAAATAGAATTTCACGAAAATTGTTTTCCAAAGTCTGGCTCTCCTTCCTGTATGTGGAGAAGCACAAGATGCAGGGGTGAGCTGTAACATCCATATCAAGTGCAGGGTGACATGGTGGGAGAAAGGCAATCTCAAGGGAGGGCAGAGCAGGGAAGGCACCTTGCCCGAGGTTCTGCCCTTCACTGTAAGCAGAGGAGCTGGAGACACCTTTGGGGTAGTTTTTAGTCTGTGACCTCGAGTTCGGTAGAAGTGCCTTGGACAGGGGTGGCTGAAGACTGGGGGCAGGGGGTGGCTACAGGAACTAGCCAGGAGGCAGCTATCTTTTGGTGGTTTTGCAAGTGAGATGTGCACAACTTTTTGCTTCTAAAAATGCATTCTGGTGCTACTTTTTCAGCTTGAAAATTACTCAGAGACAAACTAAGAAACTGTCAAGTGAGCAGAAATTTTTTATAGTGGTAAAAATATAAGCAGTGCTTGTCTAGTGTTTTTCCCAATGTATACAATACATGTTAAAAATTAGGAAAATTCATACATTTCAAAGTAATAAACACTATTAAAATTTGGTTTCTAATAAGATTTTTCTATGCAAAAGTCAATAGCAAAATAGAGATCATATTTGTTATTGTGTGCCGCCACCCACGCTCAAATCACCAAGATATTTTAGAATTATCTGAATGACTTCATAATTCTTCAGTGCATGGACAGGCTTAACCACGTGTACTTAACCACTGGCCCATATTTTTTAACCTAGGTTGTATTCCATTTTTTGACAATCATAAATATTATTGAATTCATAGCCAATGTATATTTCCTTAGGAAATGTTTCATAGAAGTAGAAATGTAGATGAGGTAAAGTAATTTCCTAAAGCAGTAAAGATACTATTGTTTGGGTTTAAAGGCACATGCTTACTACTAAGAAAAACTAGTAAGATGGATAAGGAGGCAAATTTCTCTCCTGGAAACTACTGTCTTTTGTGTTTGGTGACACTCAGCATTTTTCTGGAGCACCTCCAGATGGAAAGAAAGGGGAAGAGAAAAGAAAGGACTGGAGGGTTAAAAGTGGATTAGTCTGTGCACGTATTTCCCATTTGATTTAAATACTATGCTTAGTTTTATTCGAATTTATCAAGAAAGGAAACAGCCCGAGAAAAACTGTCCTCCCTGACTTAGGCATACATGTTCTAAAAAAAAAAAAAAACAAAAAAAAACTTTGCCTTTTTCTTTTTATGGTGGAGAAGAAGAGATTGCCAGGCAAAAATAGTCTTGACTTACAAGAGGAAGAAAGGCATACTGAAATGGGGAAAGGATTTTTACTTTCTAAATATGTAAAATCATTTCAGCATCTGGAAGCACAGCAGAGAGTGGCACCTAGCTGGACATTTTACTCACTTAAAGAGCTCCAGTTGTTCTTTAGGTATACGAAGTCTGGCCTGGGGGAAAAGAAGGAAAGAAAGAAAGAAAGGTAAGTCATTCTGAACTCTGTCTGATCCAGTAGAGTTATTGCTCTCTTAAAAACACACTTGGACTGGCTGGAACGCAGCCCCGTCCTTTGAGGGCCCACGGCTGCCTCAGTCTACTGTATTCTTAGGAAATGAGGAAAGAGAGAAACCTATGGAACGAAGAGGGCCCTTCAATGGGAGCTCCAGGATGGGGACACCCTTAGCTGAAAGTGCTGAACTGAGTTTAAGAGGGAAGGAGAGGAGAGAAGGGAAGGGGAAACCAGAGAGGAGGGAAGGAAGCAAGGTCCAGGTGATGCAGGGTAGAAGAAAGAAGGAGGTAGAAAGGAGACAGGAAGTAGACAGGAAAAAAAAAAAGTAAAATAGAACTTTAATATAAGATCCTGGTGCTGAAGTGCTTAAGCCTCTACTCCACAAGCCAGTTCTTTTTCCAGGAGGGGAAATCTGTAGATCCTAGAGTTAATTAAAAGAAACTACAATCGCCCTGTGCATTGATAAGAAGACAGGTATGGTATTTTTAGAAACCCATAATTTAGGGCACTCCAGCTTATCTGTCAATCAGCTAATCAGGACCCCAATCAGCCTGAGGACCTTAAGGTTGACCAGACCGCCAGACCACCAGGAAGCGCCTCGGGACTACCGGACTGAGATCATCCACCCTAAAGCTGACCAGACTACTGGACCACCAGAAACTGCCTCGGGAACTATTGGACTGAGAGCATCCTCACACACCTCCTAATCCCACCCCTCAGGAAATCCCCCTAAGAAGAGAGCCCTGGACTCCCCAGTATGCCTTCCTCATCTTGAGGTGGCCCGCATTCTCTCTTGAATGTGCATTTCTTCCCTGTCCCCAAATAAACCTCTGTCCATGTCTCCGACTGGCACATGCTGAAACTTTTTTCCATCACATGAGCCAAGGACCGTGCAATCCTGAGTTCCTGAGCCGAGAACTCCCCCCGACACAGCGTGCTGTGGAAGAGCCCAGAGAGCTCTGATGATGACTTCAGAGGGCCACAAAGAGCCCTTTAGGTTTTCCCTGCAAATGAGATGGGACCTCTCATTTCTTTTTTTCTTTTCTTTTTTTTTTTTTTTTGTGCTACTGAGGATTGAACTCAGGGGCATTCTACTTCTGAGCTACATCCCCACCCTTATTTTTATTATTTTCTTTGAAACAGTCTCACTAAGTTGCAGAGGGCCTCAATAAGTAGCTAAGGCTGGCAACGAACCTGCAATTCTCCTGTCTCAGCCTCCCAAGTACTGAGATTATAAGCTTGTTTCACCATGCCCCACTAGGGACCTCTCATTTTTAAACCAAAAAGGGGTGGGATTAACTAGCTTTAGATTATCAATGGCAATGAGAAAGACAGGAGTCATCCATGCAATGCTGACGAGGCTCCTGGTGGTGACTGAGCAGATGTGCCCTTGTCAAGAAGAGACTGGGAAGTTGTGCTTGGACTCACCATGAGGAAGGGCTGCGGTGCAGGCAAACTAAGGAGGCCAATGTTGGAGAGAGGCTCTGGCTGTCAGGGTCTGCACAACTTGGTCCTCCACCCAGCATGGGGAGTGGCCTAGCTACCACTCCATCCTGCTTAGAAGATTCCCAGGACAGCAGTACCCCTGGGCCCAGGAGCTCATCAGGCTGTGTCTACCAGACTCTCCCAGTCATGATGCCGACTGGGGGCTCACATTTCAGACACCCTAAGGTTATGGACCTGGGCCTCATAGATTCTCTGGACACGGGGAGAGAGCAGTGTCGTTAAGATTTGAGATGATTCTGGCTGTCATACTATGAACCTCTAGGGGAATTTTCTCACTGAAGTGTTGCTGGGACCGTGCTGTAAAATCGACTGCAGGTGACAAAATGCCCTGGGTGAGGAGCTTCTGGATGGACAGGGACCTGGAGGGTTTCCAAGGCCCTGCCTGCGGGAAGACAGCATGAAGTGTGTGTCCCATCATTCCAGTCCAAGGTCATTGAGTGGTCTGTCTCTTCTCCTATGGGGCAATAGTGACCTTAGCTCCCTCACTCTCTTTCTTCTAGGTTTTTTTTTTTTTTTTTTTTTGAGATCTGAGAATAGAATGGCTGGGGAGGTGTCCCCGGGTCAGGTTGGACCAGAAGGAAGTCATTTAAGCCAAATGAGATCTAACTAGCTTCAAGGTGCAGGGCAGTTCTATATGATCAGAGTGTCAGAAGTTTAGCAAAAGGATTTATTTGCTATTTTTCCTTGTGTTAGAATTCTCTTGGAGTGCCTATAGGTATCATAGGCGATGGAGAAATATTTGAACTTCTTACCATAAAACCACTTAAAAGAACTTCATTTCCTGTGTTATTTCTATTATATATTCTTGCACAAAACAGCTGGCCTTGCCTTGTAACATACTGAATTTTGAATGAGCTGCATTCAATAATAACTTAATAAAACATACCTGATAATTGTAAAGCCTTGATCCATATTCTGCAATTATGGCATATAATTGTCTAGGTTTCTGAGGAAACTCTGTTTCTTTAAGCCAATGATGATTTAGAAGGCCTGTCAAAGAAAAGACCACCTCTGATTAAAGAGTTTCTTTGGAGACGTTTATAAAGTGTTTTATATAGACTAGTACTAATTTCTCTAAGCATGAAGGAGAGGATAAATTTATAGATTAGTAGATGGTAGATAGATAGATCGATAGACAGACAGACAGACAGATAGATAGACACTTTTAAGAAAATGTTGGGTCCTGCTGCGCATGGTGGCTCATGCTTGTCATCCCAGCATTTAGGAGGCTGAGACAGGAGGATTGCCATTTGCGGACAGCCTCAGCTACTTAGTGAGGCCCTCTGCAACTCAGTGAGACCGTTTCAAAATAAAGAATAAAAAATAGGGCTGAGAGTATATCTCGGAGGTAGAATGTTCCTGGCTTTCATCCCCAGCACCACACACACACACACACACACACACACACACACACACACACACACACACACGTTAAGTCCTTGGGTTACAGCATAGAAAATGTAGACACTCAAAGAACTTGTCCTCCACAGAAACAACCAAACAGGAAAACACTAACAAGATGAACTATTTTGGTGGCACACACTTGTAATCTCAGTTCTTGGGAGGCTGAGACCAAGGATCTCAGGTTCAAGGACAGCCTCAACAACTTAGTGAGACTCCCTGGGACCCTGTTTCCAGATTAAAAAAAAAAAAAAGGCTGGGGGTGTGGCTTGGAGGTAGAATACTTCTGAGTGCAATCCTCAGTACCATTACAGAAAAACAAAAACAAAAAGAAAACAAAAAATAAAAACAACTCCCCCCATGAGACAGCATTAAATTAATCCATCTAGTAGTTCCTTCCCAGCAATTCCTCCTCCAGCACATACTCAGCAGAAGCACAAACAGGTATTCAAACATACTGCCCCTGCACAGGCCCCAAAGCAATGGGCCAACCAACCCATCAGGACCCAAAACAGTCATGCACCACCACACCCAGAAATAATTCTTAACTTTAAAGGAAATACTATGATTTTCGCGTGTGTGTCTGTCTGTCTGGTATTAGAGATTGAACCCAGGGGCGGTTTTATTTCCCAGCTATACCTCTAGCCCTTTTAATTTTTTTTTTTTTTAATTTTGAAGTAGGGTCTTGCTAAGTTGTTGAGAGCCTCATCAAGTTTTTGAGGCTGGCTTCAAACCTGCCCTGCTCCTGTCTCAGCCTCCCAAGTACTGGGATTAGAAGCGTGCACCAGCATGCCTAGCTTTTAAATTATAATTCTAAGTCAAAAAATGAACTTTTAAAATTTTCTATAAAGAAGCCGGTGTTACTTTTGCAATCAAAGGTAAATGGCAAAAACAAAACAAAAACTTTGAGAATGTGCAGCTCATTCTGAGAGTATCTGTAGCATTTATTGACAAATATGGGCCATTTCACTGAGAACTCTCTCGTCACACAGACATGTCTCATAAAAGAGTTTTAAGGATGGTTGGTCATAAGACTTACCGATGAGAAGTAAAATTGATGTAAACACTACACTTAGGGCGATCTTCCATGATTTAGTGAAACTAAAATGATAAAAACCATTTAGAAAGGAATTTAAATAAGGTAATTAACAAGGTAACCTATTACTATTAACCTGAAACTTGAACTTTAGCCCCTATACCAAAGTGCATAAATTTGCTCATTCTCATTCTTGCTTAGTCTAGGTTGATTCTGTGAGTTAATTTCTGGTTCATAATTTTTTTGGGTGGTATTGGGGATGGAACCCAGAAGCATTCTATTTCCAAGCTACACCCCAGCCCTATTTTTTATTCTTTATTTTCAAACTGGGTCTCACTGAGTTGCAAAGGGCCTCACTAAGTAGTTGAGGCTGGCTGCAAACCACGATCCTCCTATCTCAGCCTTCCAAATGCTGGGATTACAAGCGCGCGCCACCACGCCCGGCTGGTTGATTATCTTTGAAGTTGAAAACAATTGTTTTCAATATAGTCTGCACACACGTACTTTTATGTTGATTATTCACACACATAAACTGTGATCTGTTATTTGACCCTCATATTCTTTAAGTACATTTGTGAAAACAAAGGAATTCTGGGGGCCTCAAATGTAGAATGAGCTAAAAAGAAAAGCCAGCCTTGATTTTGTAGAAGTATTAAAGAATGATGACAAAAGTCATCTGACACAATTTTTAATTCATCCTAACCCTCATACCACTTTGTACTGAAGTGTATCATGTGCGCACTCACAAACACGTGCACAGATCATAACTGTACTGCAAGATTAACCTTCCCCAAATGAGCATATCCATGTGACCTCACCCAGGACTGGGAATGCAACCCCCGCTGTCAGTGCTGTGGAGTCCAACTTGTCTCCCTCAAGATTCATACACCGAAGCCCTGCCCACCATGGGACTGTATGTGGAAATAGCATCTTCAGCAGCTAATTAAGGTAAAAGGCGTTTATTAGAGTAGGCCCTAACCTGATAGGACTGGTGTCCTAATAAAAACAGACAGAGACCAGAAATTTTTGTCCCTGTGTCCACACACACCAAGGCCATGAGAGGATACAGGGAGAAGGTGGCTGCTGGATGTGAGAGGGGCTTCCTTCCTCCAAGATGAGAGTGGCTTCCAGTCGCCAGGACCTGAAAGCGACTTCGTCCTCATTATGTGAGAGCGGCTTCCGTACTCCATGATGTGACGTGGTGACACATGCTTGTAATCCCAGTATTTGGGAGGCTGAGACAGGAGGATCACAGTTTGCAGACAGCCTCAGCTACTTAGTGAGGCCCTTTGCAACTCAGTGAGACTCTGTTTCAAAAATAAAAACACTAGCCAGGTGTGGTGGCACACGCTTGTAATCCCAGTATTTGGGAGGCTGAGACAGGAGGATTGCAGTTTGAAGATTGCCTCAGCTCCTACTTACTGAGGCCCTTTGCACCTCATTGAAACCCTGTTTCAAAAAATAAAGAATAAAAAATAGGGCTGGGGGTGTAGCTCGGAGGTAGAATGTCCCTGGGTTCCATCCCCAGTACCAAAACACAAAAAACAACAAAAAAATTAAAACATTGGAGAAACTAGGTTGAGGTAGATTGTTAATATTTTTATGGCAACCAAATTTGACCGGAGAAGTCCTGGACCAGACTTCTGGGAGACGGGCTGGGCATGCTCAGAAGGTCAGTGGTCCCCCCTCTTCACCTCCTACTTTACTTGTTTGTTCTGAACTAGCCCAGCCCTGGGAGTTGAGGCATAGCTAAGATACAACCTTAGGTCTGGAAATGATGCAATTAATTTTTAGATATGAGTATTTAAGCTAAATTTTATTTCTTGAGAATTATGCTCAGTGGTCAGCAAACAGAGTGCTTATGTTAATGGTGTTTTTTTTAAGAGTTAGTTCTCCAAATGATGTACAAATTCATTCTGCCACCCGTCTGTTCTAGTCATCTTATAAGTTGGGCCTTATAAAACCACAGCCCCAACACAGCAGAGAGATCAGTTCCCCTGCCACAGAGCCTCTACGTAGCTGCTCTCCCTCCCACGAGCCCAGCATGCCCACCAGCCACCCAGGGTTGTGAGATGGTAGAAAGCAATGAAGAACAGAGTTTTCTCAACTCTCTTTCTTTCTTGAAACCCTCCCTTCCTTTAAATATAATTGGTGCTCTAAGGAGTCGTAGTAGATCCACTGTCCAAAGAAAGCTATTCACAGGTTCATTATGGCTCCTCCTGAAGGGCTGAAATAAATACTAGTGATCACATCACCATAGGTACCAAAGACTAGCCCTTTCTCTTTTTCTCTCCAAGTTCGGCTGCTGGGCTCTGCTTTGCAAACTCCTGTGCCTTCGCAAAGTCTGTGGGGTTCTGCCATTTAATAAGCATGCTTTATTACTGACTATAATTTTTTTTGCAGGTCTGGGGATGGAACCCAAGGGCATTCGACCTCTGAGCTACACCCCCTGACCTATTTTTTTATTCTTTTATTTTGAAACAGGGTATAACTAAGTTGTGGAGGGTCTCACTAAGCAGGTGAGGCTGTCTGCGAATCGTGATCCTCCGGTCCCAGGCTCCCGAATGCTGGGATTACAAGCGTGCGCCACCACGTCCATCTTGACTATGATTTTTGAAAGCTTTTCTTCTTGTACTGGTGACTCTGTACCTACCTTTCAGTTTCTACTGCCAGTTTTGCTTCTGTACAGGCACCCGTTATTTCAGCTTGTTCTGCTTTTGTCTTCTCCCTGGGCAGCACATTTGGCTCATCCAGGAGCCCAGGGCTTCCCTGCTGTCTTGCCAGGTGCGCTACGCTATGCGCTTCCTGGAAGAGACTTAGCTATTAGGCAAATGCGCATCCACTGTCAAGCGCCCGGTCCCTTCCCGTGTGGAGGGTAATAAATGCTACTTCTGCATCTAGAACCCTGTGCGCAGCATTAAACTGGCAGGGCTTGCCTTTGCTGAAAGAGGGATCACTATGGGCTTCAAATGACTGCTGCTGAAGATTACTTTTTAAAACAGAGTGGATTTCTTTCATAGGCCTTGTCTCCAGTCCTCTGTAAATAATCTAAAGACCGCTAATGCTAGGTGGGTAGTATGTGTTTGTAATCCCAGTCCCTGGGAGGCTGTGACAGGAGGATCTCAAGCTCAAGACCGCCCTCAGCAACTTATCAAGACCTTTAGTAACGTAGCAAGACCTTGTTTCAACTAAAAAAATGAAAAAGGAGGGTTGGAGGTGTAGCTTGGAGTTAGAATGCCCTTGGGCTCAGTCCCCCGGGCCTCCCCCCCCAAAAAAAAATTAAAGACCACTGACACAGAAAAGAGCCACTATGCCATGGGGGGGTATTGATGGAAATAACTCTTCAGAGAAACCCCTTGGGATATGGTTTCCTCTAAACAGAGGGAAACATTTGCTGGGCTATTTTTCTGGCTAATGGCACGCACGGTATTTACATTCTGAGAATTCGCCTACCTGTTTGCTCCAGGGTTTTCTTGCTCTGAGAGCAAAGCATTAATACTCGCACTACTGCCAGGTTCTTCAGAATGACCTTGGAAAAGTCGCCTGCCCCGTCTTGGCTTTGGTCTTCCACTCATTTCCCCCCAACGGAGTCTCGAAGAGCTCCGGGGATGAAGGCTACCTTTGGTTTCCTCTTTCCTATTTTATAGAAACCACAAAGCTCTACATAATGGTTTTGGACTTAAGTCTTCCTACTTCACAAGACGTCTCTCCAGAGAGAAGTTTGAGAAGCTCAGTGACTCTTTTATTACATCACAATCTGTGACGCCTCATAATGGCAGACAGGTCACCATGCCCTTCCAGGGCTAGACACACACCTACCTCTCAGCCCCCTTTCCTTACTGTAGCAGTTCTTAATCCCCCAACTTATAGAGCCCCAAGTGTTCCTGCTCTGCTCTAGCAATCTATAGGGATGTTTTGCTGTGTTTGCTTCAGTACTTTAATTTTTAAATATAAATAAATGTATGTAAATAGATACAAATATGCATATATGTATAAATATATATGTACAATGGAAGATTTTCAAAGATTCCTCAGTCTCGTCTCTCTTCCATCTTCCTACAGATAACTACGACCTGAATTTTAATAGACTCTATTCCCATGTATTTTGTATTGTTACTAAATATATATGTAGCCACAAATAACAGCTATCTTCATATTTTAAACTTGAATGATGCACTAGTCTATTTTCTTTTAATGTCATCTATCTTGAGGTCAGATAGTCCAGTTCACTCATTTTATCTGCTGCACAGCATTTTATTATATACTCATCTCCATCCATTTGCCCATTTCTATAGGTGTCTACTTAGGTTGTTCTGTCAGCAATACAAACGATGCCTCTTGCATGTTTTGATATACATCCAGATTTGATATGCTCCTGGATTTACATCTAGAAGCAGAATTATGGGATGGAAGGTTGAGTGGTTTGTGTGGGGCATATAGTTCTAGGTAATATTTTACTCTCAGTACTTAATGTCATCTTGCTTGGATCTGTTGTAAATTGTAAAGTGTTTGAAGTCAGGCCAGCAAGATGGCAGAATACGAGGTCTCTTGCCCGTGTTCCCTCACAGTAATAATACTTTCCTAGACGACATGGGGCATATGCCTTTGCAGGAACCTTCAGATCCAGGCAGGAAGCGTGAAGGCCATGGGATTGCTAGATGGTGGGGAGCCGTTCTAGAAGGAAGACCCATGCCTGGGTGGCAAGACCACTGGCCATGGCCCCAGCTGAAGACCCAGAAATGGCCCTTCCCTTGTGGGCTTGGCTAAGCTCTTTGGTGCTATCACCAGCACCATCCACCTATACCTACGGTTACAAGCTTGCTGATCTCTGTCTTAAATGTAAACATCAAAGTGGCCTGTGAACTTGCATAGCTCCCCATGGCCATAGTTTGGAAGTAGGTGACCACACAGAGGCCACGTGGGAGACATCCACACACCCAGCCAAGGTAGTCACTCCAGAGACACAAGAGCAGAACCTGAGGCGTCTGTGCAGCCCCAGTCTCTACCCCCGGCCTCAATGTGCAAGCTTGAGAGACACATTCATCTATGTCATCAGAGGCAGGCCACTGGGATGGGTCCCACAGAAGATACTGACACAAGCCTGCAGCTCTGTCCAGCCCTCTCAGCTGAGGTTTGAGGGAAGTTACACCCCCTTAGGAACTTTCTGGAAGACTCACCCACCTGCACACTCGTGGGCAGAGCTTGGCCCCAGCTGTGCGCTCTGAAGGAGTGCTGTGACTTGATTTCAGGGGCAGGCATGGTTCAGAGGCAATTTTGTCCCTCCCTGTTCAGTGACTCACCATCATCTTTCCTAGGTGTACAACAGGTGGACATCACCTCTATCTGTGCACCTGACAGGAGGTAAAGACTGGAAAAGGTCCTTGCTATTTCAAGGGTACACTTAATCAAAATCTACATGTGTGAGAATCAGGCAAGCAAGACACAATCAGAGAAAACTAACCACTCTCCAGTAAAAGACCCCAAATAAATTGAGATTTACAAACTGCCTGATGGAAAATTCAAAACAATAACTTTAAAGAAATTCAGTGGGGGACTTCCGGGAAGTTGGCGACGGAGAAAAGCAGGGCTTACGAGCCCCGCTAACAACCAATCTCTAGTACCACAAAATCAGCGCCTTTCATAGCCAGAAAACACCATCAGCAGAGGAACAAAAAATGTAATTACAAGGGACAGAGAAAAAGAGGGCTGGAAAAATGAGACACCAGAAAGAAACCAGACCGCAGTGCTGCAGCCAGAGCCGCAGCGCGAAGCGGCAGGTGCCATTTTCCCTAGCAGTACCAGGCTCCAGAGAGGAGGGAAACTCATAACGGAGCTCAGAACCAGAGAAGAGATAAGCTGGCCTCACGCCCGAGGATGTGGCAGCAGCGCCTTACTGACGGTGGCAGCGGCGAGCTCACTGGACAGCACCAGACCAATGCACTCAACAGCTCACCAGGCTCCAGAGAGGAGCGGTGGACAGCAAGCCGAGGTGAGCCGCTGCGGATCAGCTGGGAGGAATTTGGCAGATTTCTCTGAGCAGGGAGCATCTAAAGCTCCTAGAGGCAGGGACTCAGAGCGGAGCTCAAAAACAGAAAAGAAATACACCAGCCTCACGGCCGAGGGCATGGCAGTAGCGCCATATTACCACCAGCAGCAGCAGCAGTGAATTCACCGAGTCCACTAAAGCTCCATCTGCACACTCAACAACAGTGAGTCAAATTGCGGCCCCTAGAGGAGAAATCCCAGTACTGTACTCCCAGGGACTTGACCCAGTGAGGGAGTGACGGTGGCAGAGATATCACACCATAGGAGAATGCCCAACCTGGCACCCCCCCATGGTCTAAAGCAGCCTCAATTGACTCCCAGGGTCTGAGACTCTGCGATACAACCCAGTAAAGGAGTAGTGGGGACCGAGATACCACAGACTCGAGAGCCAGAACACCTTAAGTGAAGTTGTAGTGACCCAAGGGAAGAACCCAGAGAAGGCACAAACTTCCTAAATCATGGGAAAGAGGAATAACAATGGAACAAAAAACGCCCACAACCTCACAACATCAGAACCTGATAAGACAGAAATTCAGAGATTTCTAGAAGATCAAATCAGGAAAATAACTGTAGAAATAATAGAGGTGTTTCAAAAAGAATTCAGAGAGAGCCAAAAAGAGATAAAGGATGCAATTAATGAAGTAAAGGCCTCAATTCAAAGTACAAACAACCGATTAGACCACATGGGGAATAGAATCTCGCTCTTAGAAGATGAGCATTCAAAAAACGAACACATAGTTTCTAATTTAGAAAAAAAAATCCGACAGCAGGAATCTGACATTGAAGAAATATGGGCCCATTTTAAGAGAGCTAACCTAAGAATAATTGGAATAGAGGAGGGAAAAGAAGGTGAAACCAAAGGGATCAACAATCTCTTCAAGGAAGTAATAGCAGAAAATTTTCCAAACATAGAGCAAGAGGTCGATAGACAGGTCCAGGAAACTTATAGAACTCCCTTTAGACAGGATCAGAGAGGAGGATCCCCACGCCACATAATTGTCAAAATGACCACTGTGGAAGCCAAGCAGAGAATCTTAAAGGCAACAAAAACAAAGGGCCAAGTGACATTCAGAGGCAAACCAATTAGAATCACTCCAGACTTCCCAAACCAAGTCATGAGAGCCAGAAGGGCTTGGAGTAACATATTCCAAACTCTGAAAGAAAACAACTTCCAGCCAAAAATTTCCTACCCAGCAAAACTTTCTATCAAATTAGATGGGGAAATAAGAAGCTTCCACAACAAACAGAAACTGAAGGAATTTATGTTTTCAAAACCAGCGCTAGAGAAAATACTCAAAGAGATTAACTACAAAGAAGAAATAGGTGACACACACCAGAACCAGAGAAACAAGATTTTCTATCCAACAGACAACTAAGATTGGTTATCTGTGGAGATTCATTATTTATGTTAGTCTTTTACCTATCTCTAAATTGTATTGTTTGCTTTTATTGTTGCTAATTTTTAGGATTTCTAGTTGGAATATTAATATACCTTCAGATATAGCATTTGGAAATATTTTATCCCATTCTATCAGTAACTTTTAACTCTGTTTACATTGTCTTTGGATATACAATATTTTTTATGTTTTAGGGAGTTTGTTTACCCTTTTGTTGCCTGTGCCATTGAAATCATATCCAAGAAATAACTGCCAATTTCAATGTTGTGAGGTTTTATGACCCAGATTTTCTTCTAAAATTTTATAGTTTTAAGATTTATATTTAGGTCTTTTATCTATTTTGAGCTAATATTTGTATATGGTGTTAGGTAAGGGTCCAATTTTATTCTTTTTCATGTAATTATTATTTTTCAACAATATTTAGTTAAAAGATTATTATTTCCTCCACCAAATGTTCGTGGAAACCTTGTCAAAAATAACTTGACAATATATGGAAGAATTTATCTCTAGGCTTTTATTTAACTCCAATGGTTTATATATCTGCCTTTATAACAGTACTACACTGTTTCAATTATTGTAGCTTTATATGGTTTGAAATCAGAAAATATACATCTTCTAGCTTTGTTCTTCTTTGAGATTGTTTTGGGTATTTAGAGTCCATATTCCATATGAGGATAGATTTTTTCTGAAAAATAAATAAATAAATAAATAAATAAATAAATGTATGATAGTTTCACCTAAAAAAAGAAAAAAAATATTCTCTGGTAAGAAAGAAAGCAAAAAGAAATATTGAAATGTTATCTTTAAGTCATCAAAAGCTTGGTATCAGACAAATGAAACTGTTATGTGAGATTATCATCGTTAATATTGGATAAATTGCTATAAAACTAGATGTCAACCACTAAGCCAAGCATGGGAAGGAGGGATGGGGAGGGAACGGGGTGGGGATCAGGTAGGGGCTAACTGGGTGATGTGTGCATGTATGTCTACAAAAGCATTTTCTTTATACCATTATGATGTATGAATACAGTGCACCAATAAAAAAAATTAAAAAAAGAAATTCAGTGGGATATAAGATAACTAAGCAAAATCAGGAAAAATAATATTCCCCAAAAATATGATGTAAAGAAGAACATTGACATGATAATTTTGTTCATTGATACACAGTGTCAAAAATGTCTATTTGCTGAGTTTTACCAAGTACATATTAGTGTTTTGTTTTGTTTTGTTTTGTTTTTTTGTACTGGGGTTCCTGGAAGCCCTTCTACCTCTGGGCTACACTACCAGACCTATTTTTACATTTTTATTTGGAAACAGGGTCTCCTAAGCCAGCGCGCGCGGCTGGCTTCGAACCTGCGCGATCCTCCTGTCTCTGCCTCCCAAGCGCAGGGATTACAAGCGTGCGCCACCACCCCCGGCTAGTTTTTTTTTTTTTTTTTTTTTTTTTAGGTACTGAGGATTGAACCCAGGGGCATTCTACCTCTGAGCTAACCTGCAGCCCTATTTTTTATTCTTTATTTTGAAACAGGGTTTCACTGAGTTGCAAAGGGCTTCACTAAGTAGCTGAGGCTGTCCATGAACCCGGATCCTCCTGTCTCAGCCTTCCAAGTACTGGGATTATAAGCGTGTACCACCGCTCCAGGCGTAGTCTTTCTTTTTTAATGCACCGAATAAACAAAAGATTTATGAACACATTCCTTTTACAATTAGATATCTTTATTAGGTGAGTAATACTCCCGTATATGCCACGCGAAATTATTTATCTACTGGCATTTTTTTTTCCTTGAGATGAGACAGTTACTTTTGGTTGGAAAACGTGGTGGATATTACTAGTTTTTTGGGCTGCTTTTCATAACCGGATTACCAGGGCTGATAGCTAGGTGCAGCAAAGAACAGGCCCCGCCCCGCCGAGTTACGCCCCGCCCTGGCCGCAAGAAGGCCCCGCCCCGTCTTCAGGCGGTTGACAGCCAGCGCCTAAGCTGTGAGCCGGACTTGATTGGTCTACTGCTCTCCAGCGGCTTTTCCGATTGGCTGCTAGCATTCTCGCCGCGCCCGCGGGTTGGCTGCCGGGCCGTTGCCGTGGCGACGAGCGCTGTTGTGGTTTCGCGCTGCGCTGAGAGTTTCAGGTTGGCCCCCGCCCACCCGCCCGCCGCGTCTGAACTTTAGTCTGGGGCGCTGCAGGCAGCACCCACCGAGAGCCTTGGCGAGCGGGTGAGCCCCACCGAGGGGCCGCTGTCACTGGGTCGGGGGAGCCCCTGGCAGACCTCGCAGGGGACCAGGTGGCGTCCCGCTTTCTGCCACCCCGATTACCTGTAGTACACTCAGTTTATGTGCCCGGTGTGCCGCATCGTCTGCGCGGTGTGCTCCAGCTGTGTGCCCGGCGTGCACAGGTCCCTGCTGCGTGTCCGTGTGCATGCGCTCTTGCGTGTAGCCCGCGTGGTTGTGCGGCACGGGTGGGGTCGTGAGGCAGCTCAGGCTTGCGGGAGGGAGGCGGGCGGACCAGCAGGGGCGCCGGCTCTGCAGCTCCGGGACCTGGCGCACCTGCACCTGAGAACCCGCTCCAAGCCCGTGTCTATCCCGCAGCGCTCGCCGCGCCCCGCCATGAGGAACACCAGCAAGGAGGTGCAGGGCGCCACGCACCGCTATGCTCCGTGCGGTGAGTGGGGGAGGCGGATGGCCGCGGGGGCGAGGGACAGAAGTTGGAGCGATGGGAACCCTTTGGAATTTTTTCTGTCGTCATTTAACCCTGTGATAACTCTCAAGCTGTTTTTCTGAGCTTTTTTTTTTTCTTTCCAGCTGCAGTAACCCCCCGTATCTCATTGACTCTCTAGACCCGAACCAAGTTAAATATTTTCCTCTTTAAGTGACTATGCGGGGCACGAGTATTCAGTGGAGGTTCATGGCTTCTTATGCACCAGGGATTGAAGTTGAGAAAGGAAGGAGGAAGTTTCACATTACTGTCTTCTTTTTATTTATTTCTTTTTCCTTTTTTTTTCTCTTCATTTTGAGTAGTGCTGGAGAAAAAGGCTAGAAGGAGGGTCCAGGTGCTGGGCAGAGAGGGACAGGTTGGAGTTGTTCCCATCCGTGCAGCTCTAAATGCAGGCTAGCCCATGATCGATCAGGCCCTGAGGGTGTGGGGGAGGACACAGCACAGGAGGCCTGGTTTTCTACTCCTACCCGGCTCGGGCCTTCTCTGTGACTTCTTCATGCTGTAGGTAGTGGTCTCATCACTGTGAACCACACTGATAGACACTACTGAGGGAGAGACTGTTTCGAGTACTTAATATACACCTACAAGTTTAACCTTAACTGCCCACTAACAACACATTTCGTCTGATCTGCACAAGAAGTGACATTCCTACCTGGGTCATTGCCTCGTTTTATAGACCAGGGAAACTGAGACTTGGAGTTTGGAGTAGTTGGCCCAAGACGCCACAGGTAACAAGTGGCTTCATAGCCTGTTCTTTTAATCCCTCTTCTCTGAGGCCAGGAAGCTGGAAAAGGGGACTGTGGCCTTGTGGCCCTGTGGGCCTGTGATTTATAAATACTGTCTGTGGCTTAGAGACCAGAACTGCTGGGCGATCTTTGCAAAGCCTCTGTTTTCTCATTGATAAAATAAGGGAAACAAAGTTTCTAATATGCAGCACAAGAGAAATCAGAGATGGCTCTAGAAAGACAGTCAATAGGATGGTAAGTGACCTGGTATCATACAGGTACTAACAGTGTTTGATAAGAGCCAAGAGATAACTGTCTCATGAACCCTCTGTCTGTGTAACCATCGGTTCTTACTGATTTGAGCCTTCCCTCCCTGAACTTCTCCTTTGCTCTCATTTATAAATAGATTAGAGTTCAGTGCCTGCCCAAGCATCCAGTAATGAGACGGTAGAAGGTGCACTGTTCTCTGTGGACTAATTAGTAATCAAAACACGGAGGGGGCGGGGAGCAAGACCCGAATGCCCTCTCTCTAAAAGAGGAAATCTTTAGCTGGGCATGGTGGTGCATGCCTGTAATTCCAATATCTGGGAATCTGATGCAAGAGTGTCACAGGTTTGAGAACAGCCTCAGCAAATCAGTGAGACTTTCAGTAACCTAGTGAGACCCTGTTTCAAAACAAAAAAAGGGCTGGGGATGTAGCCTGGAGGTAGAACACCCCTAGGTCCAATCTCTAGTAACATGCACACACACACACACACACACACACACACACACACATCTTTGAGTTGAATATGATCAAAGTATAAAGTTGCAAAACACTTATTCTTAATCCTTAAACTTATTCTCTGTGATTGTTTGTGTAATTCTTTAAACTTTCCCAATGTTCCTTTACTTTTCAAAACTTTTTAGTGTTGATTTAGCTAGTTAGTATCCTTTAGATACTTAAATAATTTCTCACATTAAACAGCTCTCATTTTTAGGTGGTGAACCCAGCTACAGTTCAAGCAGATATTGGATGCTTTAGTCTTAGAGGATGGCGACTTCTTGTTTGTATTGATGTGGAACTGAATTATTCAGTATTGTTTTCCTGTGTACTGACTGTATTAGTGAAAATTCTTTAGGTCAGGATATCAATTTTACTATATAAATAAGGGGAAATTTATTTTAAGGAACTGGCCCACGCTATTATGAGGCTGGCGAGTCTGAAATCTGCAGAACAGACCAGAGACCAGGGAGGCGCTAAGGTTGCAGTTAAGTTCAAAGTCCATTTGAAATCCAGGTACAGTGGGTAGGGTTGTGATCTCAGTACTTGGGAGGCTGAGACAGGAAGATGGCAGGTTTAAATCCAGCCTCAGCAATTTATGGAGATCCTGTTTCAAAACAAAAAGTAAATCCTGCAGGAGGAGGCCCGGCTGCAGCAGCGCTGGGCCCAGCAGCTCTGGGTAGCAGCTGCTTTTCCCCGTTGGCCTCAGTAGGTGTTGCTGTGACTGAAGACTTAACTCTTCCTTGGGGTGCTAGATTTTTTGCAGATATTGGAGAGAACAGCTCCTTCCTCACTCACATGCCCCGTCACATGTTGCCCTCGCTGCAGTGTCTGCACAGCCTGGTAGCGGACCAGAGGCTCTTCCTTGGTGCAGGGGCTCTGGCAGCCACGCATAACCACGTGGCTGGGCCTCCTTCCTTCTAGATTGGTATTACCACTACCCTGCAAAGCGCTCCGAGAAGGCAGTAGATGCCCCGCCAGCGTCCCAGATCCCAGGGCTCAGCAATTTGGGCGACTCACACAACGGGAACATGCCTGGGGCTAGGAGGTACTGGATAAAAGAAACAGACTCGGAATATGTGAAGCTCGCGAAACAAGGCGGCAGACCCGGTAAGCCTCTGCATGGCCCTGGCCTGGGAGCGGGAATGGGCATTGGTCCTAATCCCATCCGTACGCGATACTGCCATGAAGCCTTCAGGTTTTGTCCTAAGCCTTTGGAAGTTTAAGGTCATTATGTAGATCAGGGGTGTGCACATTCTTCAGAGATGAGCTAGCGTTTATGACGTTAGGCTGAGTCGGCCTTTGCAGTCACAGAATTGGCTGTGCAGGGTGTTGCTTGAGTGATGCTTTCGTAACCATTCTCCCTCCCCATCTTATTTTTTATTGAGAAGAGACAGTCTGGAAGTTGCCTGTTTCACAAGGTCTGTCTTTGCCCTTAAGTCCATTGCTGGCTGCGCCGTTCCCGGCTCATTGTGGAACGTTTCTATTTCCTCTCTAATTGTCATTGCAGTTTTTACTGTCATTCTCATCACACGTTGCCCTTTGTGTGAATATGTGTTAAGCAATGAAGATCACCAGGGTGGTTCAGTGGTGATGTTGATGAAAACCAACTTTTATATAAGATTTAATTAAGAAAGTACCGCTTCCCTACTACGTGTACAACTGAGACCTACTGAGTTCAGTAAGAACCATGGAACCACATCTAAATGTCTCAAAGGTTTTGGGGATAAGTGAAATTGATAGATATTATCATTTAATTTCACTTACTTGTATTTTGTCTCCTCTGGTCACCGTCATTGCTGTAGAGAATGTTATAGAAGAAATGGGAGATGAAATGGGCATATCTGTGCTTTAACTTTAAAAAACCCGACCAAGCCATCTGACAGACTAGACAGGGGGCAGAAGGACGGGACTCAGACTTCTTAGTCTGCCTTTGCTGCTGACAGGTGAAATCTGAAGAAGGTTGTACGTTGATAGCAGTATCGTACTGGCACTGTTAGTTGGCTTTGCAACCCTGTGACTGAAGACAACTTGGAAATGGGAGCGATTTCAGTTTTAGAGTTCTCAGGACGTGCTCTCTTGGGCCTGTTGTTTCTGGGCCTGGGTGAAACAGAAATCAGGGCAGAAGTGGTAGAGGAAACTGCTCATATGGTGGTAGCCAGGAAGCGAAGAGAGTAGAAAAGGCTGTTTTCCCAATATACCTTTCCAGAGCCTGCCCAATGACCTAGCCTCCTCCCCTCAGCCCTGCCTCCTCAGGTCCCCTCCATAGCACTATCAACAGGGACCAGGGCTCCGGCGCACAAGCCTTAGGCAGACACAATCCACATCATGACACATACCACCTTCCTGATTTTGATCTTCATGCCGTGAGCATGTGAGGACTGTCCTTTTGGAAATACCTACTGAAACAAATGAAGGGGTCTCCTCTCTGCAATACCCTGCCCAACAATTCTACAAACGCTGATGCCAGTAATGAGAGACAGAAAGACGGGGGGTATGGAACATGATCCCCCAAATATGTGGAATGCACTGGCCCTGGGGGTCCAGGAGAAGGGGATGGGGGCCCATACTGTTCTTGTAATTTTGTTTTATAAATATGAAATATTTGGCAATAAAAAATTTTAAAGTAAAAACAAGGGCGGGAGAGAAGTTTAAAAAAAGTTCTTTCTGAGAATTACAAGTTGGCAAGCTTTCTGCTGCCGCCAAGTGTATTGCCATGGTTTGATGTCAGTACTGTCCTGCAAAACCTGCCCTTCTAGCAGATGCCTCTGACACAGCGGAGGGAGGGATGGAAGCAGGCCGGTGGTAAGACTCAGGAGGCTGCGTGAGCCCCTGAGAACGAGCCTGTGCTCCGTGCCTCTCGGTCGGCTCCTAAGTGATCAATACGTCTCCCAGGTGACTTCCCACCTGGAAGCCTGGAAGGGAAAGGTTCTCTTGGAATCAGCTGAACTGGGGGTCAGGACGGCCTCACAGTGGTGGAGGAGGACAACCAGAGTGTCCTAGGCTCGGAGAGTGGCCTGGGGGTAGTGGAGGGCAGAGGAGCGGTGTACGCAGCCCCTGGAGACCTGAAGCATCAGCCAAGAGCCCTAGGCAGTGACGATGTTGGTGTGCAGAGATGTCAGCTCAGGAGCAGCGTCTCTGTCTAGATGGGAGTGAGGGACTCAGCAGGATGTCCCTGTCTGCACCAGGCTGGACCCTCACCTCTCAGCCTGTGTGGAGAGAGGTCGGGCCAGGGATGCTCTGGGAGTCCCCAGCCCCGAGGCAGCCCCAGGAGACCACAGAGCCCCCTTGGTTGCGTGAGGAGCAGGTCCGCACCCAGCTGTGTCTCCTTCTCTTTGAGATCTGCTGAAGCACTTTGCCCCTGGGACCAGGAAAGGCTCCCCGGTAGCCTACACCCTGCCGGACTGGTATATCCACCACAGCAAGCCACCCACGGCTCAGCAGCGTGAGTGAGTATCTTGAAGCACCTGAATTTTTCTTTATTGGAAAAAGTAGCCCCATTTGAGTTTTAACAATACAAATAGGTAGGGCCTGTTGCTGTCCTCAGCCACACTGCGTGTGATTGCGTCCATCCACTCAAGTACTTCTGGGGGAAAGTTCCATGTAATCCATGCTAACTTTTATTTAGTTTTATAAAGAGTGCTTTTAACTCTTGAAATAAAAATTCAGCTTGTTTTGTATATAAGTACTTAAAAAAATCAAGAACTACCAAAAAAAAAAATACAAGTAAGTAACACTGATAGCATATGGCGTGGTGTTACAGCTTTAGATACTATTTAAAATAGCCAGCTCTTTAATGGGATATAGCATACATTGTTAGAAAACCAGAGCTGGGGAAACTTGGAACATTGTATGTTCCTGTCTAGATGTGAATCTTTGGGCTACGTATCAATCAGTGAATGGCCTCAGGCTTTTGGTCTTTTTTCCATGGGACATGACCATTTCTCCTGGCCAGAGAAGTAACTACCTACCCCAAAGCTTCCTTCCCATAAAAGGCATTAAATACAGCTACAAATGTATTTCTGAACTTCTAGGATGATTACAAAATTATAGGGAGCCATTGTACCCTTACAGTATTTGAAATGTCTAAGGTTTCCTGTCTGTGGCCAGGCAAACCTGACCTTCCAAACCACCTCTCTTCCATGCTAACAGTGAGGGTGGAAATGAGAAAATCGTTTTGGACCACTTTCTGGTTTCTTTGCTTGGAAGACTGGGCTACCATAGGCATCTTTCCAAGCTCTTATCCAGTGTCCTTGGCTATTCTGGCCATGGTCACAAGGTGAATTTTGTCTTTAGGATTTAGACTTCTCCTGTTTTTTAACTGATAAAAAGAAAGCAAAATTTATGACTTGCCTAAGACATGGGTGTATTAGGCTCTTCCCCTTATTTCTTAGAAATGAACATTCTGCTTGACTTGCATATATGAGGGCCTGGGTTTAATACCAGACACCAGCCCTACCCACCCCCACACATAACACTTTTAGCTGAATCCAGAGAGAGAAGGAGGGAGGGAGGGAGTTGGGGAAAGATGGGGAGGGAGGGAGAGAGGGAGTGAGGGAGAGAGAGGGAGAGGGAGAGGGAGAGGGAGGGAGGGAGGGAGGGAGAGAGAGAGAGAGAGAGAGAGAGAGAGAGAGAGAGAGAGAGAATAATTTCGGAGGCTGAGACAGGAGGTTTGCAGATTTGCAGAGCTCAGAGGTAGAATGCTCCTGGGTCCAATTCCCACTACCCCCCCATACACACAAGAATTATTTTTATTATTTTTCTTATAATAATTATTTTAAGTACTTCTTTTCCTTACACGAGATCCTGTGGCCTATTTCTGATTTGGTCTTTGATCCTGGAGAAGGGATGCTTCTTTAGGCAGGAAGTGTGTGTGTGTGTGTGTGTGTGTGTGTGTGTGTGTGTGTTGGGGTGGGAATAGTGTGTGTTTGTGTGTGTGTGTGTGTGTGTGTGTTGGGGGGCAGCACCCACATCTTCCAGGAAGTGGGTGGCCTCACGTGGAGAGAGGAGAGGGTAGGCGGTGGCCTCCAAGCTGTGACTATGCCCTCTACTCCTGCAGGGCGCCTGTGTTCTCCATGCCTGATTACATGGTTTATCAAGAGTTCAGCCCTGATCGGGCCAACGGGAGCTATGAATCCAGAAGAGGGCCCTTCGACTTCGACATGAAAACAGTGTGGCAAAGAGAAGCTGAGGAACTTGAAAAGCAGAAAAAGAAGGTGACAGGAACCCATAAGCAGGTAGCACGGCCTCTGCCCCTTCTCGATCTCTCTGCCCTTTCTTGGCCTCTGCCCCGCCTGGTCGGAGCTGCTGTACCTCTCGGTGCCCATGATGGGGCTATGTGCTCAGCTTATAAGTTTTAGTCCCCTAAAAAGCAAGCAGACATCATATCGTCATTTTGCAGTTTCTTTGAATGAATACTGATTTTATAGATATATCATCTACTAAGTGGTTTTTAATCAGTTCATGCTTATCTAGGGGAAATTTGGGATAGTATTTATTTATTTATTTATTTATTTATTTATTTATTTATTTATGGTCCTGGGGATGGAACTCAGGGGCATTCTACCTCTGAGCTACACCTCCAGCCCTATTTTTATTCTTTATTTTGAAAGAGGGGCTCACTGAGTTGCAAAGGGCCTCACTAAGTAGCAGAGGCTGTCTTAGAACCCCAGTCCTCCTGTCTCAGCCTTCTGAATGCCTGGATTACAAGGTACGCCACCATGCCTGGCTCAGGTGGCATTTTTTATCTGACACATATAGGAAGGAATTTTCACATTTATTCATTATCCTTCTTCTGAACAGTTCCCTTTTAGGTCTTCAAGTTGAAATTTCCCTAGAATACTCCTTGCTGGTAAAGGAAGAGGACAGGAATTCTTTTTCTTTCTTTCTTTCTTTCTTTCTTTCTTTCTTTCTTTCTTTCTTTCTTTCTTTCTCTCTTTCTCTCTTTCTTTCTCTTTCTTTTCTGCATAGATTCTGTGGAATGTGTTTGAACAAGAGGATGTGTTTGGCCTTTGAAGCCTTCTGTAGGCAATTTGCATCTTAAAAGGGCACCTGGGAGACTCCAGCGCCATTCCTGACTGGTGACTACCTCTCTCCACAGAAGCTCTGGAGTCCTGGGGCACCCTCTCAGGCGTCTTAGTGCCTCCAGGACTCCAGTCAGGCCCCAGCCCCACTGAGGGCTTGGTTCTGCTCCCAACTCCAAGATCAGAAATTAGACTTTGTTCTTGGGACAGCAGGATCTTTGAGTGAAACAATGAAGTTTGTGTGAAAAATAGCTGTGTGTGTGTGTGTGTGTGTGTGTGTGTGTGTGTGTGTGTGTGTTACCAAGGATTGAACCCATTCTAACTCTGAGCTACAACCCCGGCCCTTTCTATTTTATTTTGAAACAGGGTCTCACTAAGTAGGTCAGGGCCTTGCTAAAATGCTGAGGCTGGCCATGATCCTGTCTCCTGTCAGCCTCCCAGGGGTGTGCCACCACACCCTACTGGAGAAGTGGTGTTTGTCTAAGGCAAACAAGAGTGAGTGTCACTGTCACCTGGAGTGAGCAGACCGGGCATGTCTTAGGTATTAGTGAATGCCGATTTTCCTTCTTTCTTCTCAAAGGAAAGATTTTAGTCTGGAAACACAGCTAGGGGAAGCCTTAGGGATTTACTTAGCAAAGTGGGAGAATAGTTTTGGGAGAAGAGGCTTTGTGAAGGAGAGCTTACACCCCAGACAGTATCTGGAGGGGCCTGTCTGATGGGAGTGGAAAATCGTGTCAGCTCATATGTGGCGAGTTTTATTCCTTCTGGAGACTTCTCCTCTCATGTCCGTGCATCTGGGGAGGGCACTGCCCCCTCTTGCGCCAGAGTCTGGAGCATTCTGCGCCGTTTCTGCCATGTTGAAAACTTTCCCACATTATGTAAGTGGAAGCCCACGGGCACGGTGCTCAGCACATGCTCCTTAGCCAGGTAAACCTGATTCCTTCTAGGTTTAAGAAAGTAGTATCTGGCCCCAAGGAGGTAGTTCAAGGGTGGGGTTCTCCAGAGCCCCAGGCGGAGCTGCTTCCTGGTTCCCAGGAGAGTGAGCCCAGTCCCCCCCTCCGGCTTGCTGTCTGCCTACCTGACCCTGGGCACAGCCGCCCCAAGGCCTGGGTTTTTAGTGTCCCCGGGTGAAGTAGGATGTCAGTAGTTAACACCAGGCACAGCCTCAGTCGGCTGCAGTGGGCCACCTGCTTGTCCTTCAAGCTGTCGTCAGTGTCCAACTGTTCTGATTCTGGGTCATTTGCTTGACCCCTGAAATTGGCTCTCCTCTTAGGGACCAGGCCTGTTCTTAGTAGCCAGCTGCACTGAGCTGAAACCTCCGGCAGTAAATGGAATGTGTGGATATTAACCATGGTTACATCACAGAGCCAGAGAAAGTTAAAAACGTTAAACACTAATCAGACACAGTTGTTTATTCAGTAACCACTTAGATGAGCGGTGCTGGGGGCTGCTCGTATGCCTGAGCCAGCCTGTGCCACGTCACCCACCATACCAAGGAGGTGGGTAGACAGATGCCAACACTGCACGGGTAGCAGCTAAAGAATGCAGTGTTGGGGAACTCGGGCTGAGCCACAGTGGGATACGCCCAGGGTGCCCTGGGAAGATAATATCATCACCACTCAGGACAAACCTCACCTAGGAGTGTCTACCAGGCTGAACTGCAAGCTCTTGGGTTTTCTTCTTGTATCTTGCAAGACCTCTGGCATAGATAAAAGATTTTAACATGAGGCGCATCGCAGCACTGGGCCATCAGGTTGTACTGGATTTGACATCCCTGACCTCACCCACCGCTGCACATCCTGCTGCTGCCCCAAGACCTGCCTCTGCATCCTGGGGCAGAACTGGGGGTGCGCTGCTCCCCGGGCTGTACTTTCACCTCGCTCGGCGTGTGGAGACACGGGATAGTTTTCAGGCAAACGTGCTGCCCTTGCTTACCAGTACACCTGGCCATTTGCTCACCTGCTCGGTCATCAGAGGGGCCTGTTTCCATCTTTCCTTGTAAATACTGGTGATATGTCGTGGGCTTCATTTGCTTGCATTTTTCTTCTGTTTTCCCATACCTCTTGTATCTACTTTTTTAAGAAGATGAAGTTCACATATAGTAAAGTCCACCTTTTGTACACTGTTGTACACCGGGCTACGTGTGTAACCTGCACAGCCGGCCAGCGTAGGAGGAGCAGGTCTTGCCGCTCTGTGGTCAGCCCCAGTGACTCCAGCCCCGGCAGGCGTCACTGTCTTCAATCCCGGCATGGCAAATTGGTGGCATCCTGGCGCATGGCATCCTTGGTGCCCGTCCACCACGTGGCCCAGGTCAAGGTGCGCCGTGCGTTGGGCAGCTGGGAACTCTTCTTCGTGTTGGGAATAGCATTTTGCGGCGGGCTATTCACGCCACTGTGGTGCCACTTATTTGTCCATTCTTCTGTGGACAGACATGTGGGTAATTTGCAGTTCTCGGTGTTTTGCTAAAGCCATGGTGAACACGGCACTCAGGCATTTGCGTGAACGTACATGTGGGTGTGGGAACCCTCTAGGAAGCCCGTCTGGATGCCACCGCCCTCGGGCCCTTTGGTTTTCCCTTTGTTAGTTCTGGATTATTTTCCTCCGAGTAGATGGCGTCTGTACTTGAATATGGCGGCTTTTGAACCACGCGTTGTCTCTTCTACAAAGGCATTTTGTTGAATGGGATTATTGCTGGATTATATTCTGTTATGGCTAAATCAGTAAAACAGCTGCCACAATGGAAGCCAGTCCTATAAGTGTGTACACGGTGGCCACTCATGTGAGTTTTCTTCTCCTCTGATTTGTGTCTTTTCATACAGGTGAGGCTGCCAGCTATAAACTCAAAATATCCAAGCAAAGCAGGGACTCCACTTGGCCCTAAAGACCCCGCAGGAAGCCGACTGTCCTTCCCTCCTATGTAAGTGCCCAAGCGACAGGAACAAGCACAGTCTGGATGGGGTCTGGCTGCATCCAGGAGATAGCAGTGGCAGTGGCCGCATGCACGCATCAGCCCACCTTGCACACAGCATGCACCATGCACACTTCTGTCCACCATGCACACAGCAGCCCATCGTGCACACATCTGTCCACCATGCACACAGCGGCCCATTGTGCACACATCTGTCCACTGTGTACACAGCAGCCCATCGTGCATACATCATCTCACTGTGCACACATCATGCATCGTGCACACATCAGCCCACCCTGCCCTGGCTGGCTGCTGTTGCCCCCAGTGCTGACTCTGGTTTTTGCACAGTGCTTAGGATGCTTGCAGCTGGGGGGGTCACTGGTCCCTGCACACCCACACTGCGCTGTCTTGATGCCTCTCTCTCTCTCTCTCTCTCTCTCTCTCTCTCTCTTCTCCCTCTCTCTCTCTTTCTTTTTTGTCACCACGCCCCCACCCACCCAGACATCCGGGCCTGGGAGCACTCTGGCTCTGCCTTCCTAGGGAGGCGGCTGACATTTGTTGACCTTCCTGCTGGAGAGGGCCACCCCGCAGCTCCTGTGCCTCCTTCCTTTTTCAGAATTCTAGTTGAGTGTGAGCAGAAATGCCATTCATTGCCCAACTGATTAGTCAAGATAGCGTCTCACCCAGAGGGGGAAGCAGTTACACTGATGCATCCTGACAAATGCCACGGAAGCACCCAGCTCAGACCAGGAGTGGGGAGCGGAGAGGACCAGAGAGCACGAGGACCCCTGACCCTCCAGGGAGTGCAGCCAGGCGCAGCGGCACCTGAGGATCAGACAGAGCAGGGGCCACGCTTGTCCCCTGCTTAGCGTGAACCTCAGGCTGCTTCCTGGGCGTTCCTCCATGAGGACGCTGAGAAGCCGCAGCAGGTGGTGCAGGCCGGGGGTGGGGGGCAGTGGTGCATGGTGGGACCTGTGGGTCTGAACAGTGCAGATTATCCTTAGTAAGGACAAGAAGGAACTGACTGAGGGCACTCACTTATTTAAAGGAGCCATAGTCCTGGGAAACCCACTGCTGCAGGGGAAGGGGTGTTTTGGAAGAGGGCTTTCCTGTACAATACCAGCAGGATGACTAATTTATAACTGGCTAAGATGAAGAGAGGTTTCAGAAACTGGACTGGATATAACATAGCCCATGAACAGGAATCCTTTATATTCTTCCTTCCTTCCTTCCTTCCTTCCTTCCTTCCTTCCTTCCTTCCTTCCTTTCTTTCTTTTTTTCTTTCTTTTGTGTGGTATTGGGGGTGGAACCTATGTGCCTTCTACCTCTGGGATACACCCCCAGACCTATTTTATTTTTCATTTGGAAACAGGGTCTTGCTAAATTGCTAAGAGCCTCATTAAGTTGTTGAGGCTGGCCTTGAACCTGTGATCCTCCTGTCATAGTCTCCCAAGTACTGGGGTTACAAGCATGAGCCACCATACCCTGTTGGAATCCTTTCAAACACAAATTTTAAAAATGTTTTAAACTGGAGAAAAAACCTGGGCATAGTAGCGCACACCTGTAATCCCAGTATTTGGGAGGCTGGAGACAGGAGGATTGTACATTGGAGAACAGCCTCAGCAAGTAGTGAGACTCTCATCAACCTAGCAAGACCTTGTTTCAAAATAAAAATAAAATTGGGCTGAGGATGTAGCTCGGAGGTGAAATGCCCCTAGGTTCAAACTCCAGTACCACAATAAATTTAAAAAAAAAATTTAAAACCTGGAAAAAAAAAAGAGGCAGAGATAGAGATATGGGTTATGGGGAGACATACATGGGTGTTTCCTCATGTTTTAAGAGATAGTTAACACAACTCACTTATCAGTATGTGTTTCCTGATTATTACCACTGGTTTATTTTGTACTTAAAGGTAACATTCTTTTTTTTCTCATTTTCAGGCCTGGTCAAAAGAACAGTTCACCAACCAACTTTTCCAAACTTATTAGCAACGGTTATAAGGATGAGTGGTTACAGCCGCAGCGAGATGAATCTGAGAAAAGGACCCCAAAGACATCCAGGGCCTCTGTGTCCTCTCAGTCCACTCAGGACACCGAAGAGCCCCAGGATGCAGAGACGCCCCAGAAGCCCGAGGCTCCTGAAGGCCCTGAGAAAGCTCCAGGTGAGGGGCACCCAGCAACCCCACGGTCCCCACAGGTTTTATTAATTTTGATGGTGGTGGGCAGCTTCTTTACCTCACAGCGTATCTCATGATGAGAAATCATTTGAATAGCCGGGCATAGGGTCACACGCTTATGATCCCTGCATTTGGGAGGCTGAGACAGGAGGATCGTGGTTCACGGACAGCCTCAGCTACTTAGTGAGGTCCTTTGCAACTCAGTAAGACCCTGTTTCAAAATAAAGAATAAAAAATAGGGCTGGGGGTGTAGCTCAGAGGTAGAATGGCCCTGGGTTCCATCCCTAATACTGCAAAATAATCATCATCTTCATCAGCATCAGCATAATCATAATCATAAACAGTTCTGACCCTACAGTGCTGGACTTGGGCCTAAGCAACTGGTCCTCTCTGAGCCTCCTTCCTAGAAAGCCCTTCGTTCTTTAACAAGAACTCGAAATTCAAACCTGAAATGACTTCATTATCATCATTTAAGCTTTGAATAGTTTGGAACCTTCTCTGTAATTAGATGTTCAAAACACGACCTTAGATTTTATTCTTACCCGTCAGAGACTTGTCTCACTTTTTGGATTTGTGCATCTTGGAGCCTGTTGAGTGCCCTGTCTGGATTCCAGAGCTCCATTAATTTTTGACCACTTGCATTTTACTCTTGGGCGGGCTTCGTTTCTTTGATGGGTGGGGAGGGATGGCTCCTGTGCGCAGTTTCAGCAGCCGCATGGGTAGAGCGACACCTGCTGGTGTCCGGCTGCCTCTCCCTTTATCCCCAGGGAAGCGCTGACTGACAAATTCACCTGAGCAGGGCGAAAAAGTGCCCTTTGAACTCCACAAAGTCATGGTGTTTATGACTTGTTCTTTTTTTTTTTAAGTTATATGAACTTTTTTTTACTAATTATTTAATTTTGAATTATTATTTTTAATGGATATGAAGCAATAATTTTAGTTCTGGTACTAGACATATCATTTTGAAAGCTCCTATCTCTATATCAAAGTATCTATAAATAGTTAATAGTCAAAAGATGCTTGCTTATTTGTACCGAATATATTACTACCACTATTTTAATACATGATCTTTCCCTTAAGTTGAAAAGACTTAAATAAATGTCTTTATTCTTGGTTACAGAGTCTTCTCCTCCAAGTGAGTATAGAGAAACTGACCTGCATGGAAATATAAAGAGTCTTACACAAAAGAATCAGTGGACACAGTCCTTAAATCTGAGACCAAGCCCCTCGCAGTCCTCAGCGACCTTCTCCAAACCGCACGTATTCTGACCCCAGATTCCTGTGCCGCATGCGCTTTGGAAATACGTGATTCGTTATCATGAACTAGAGTTGCCCTGCTGGGAGAGGATCCTAGAACTCATCCCTCCTATCCAACTAAAACTATGTACTCTCTTACCAACATCTCTATTCTCCATCAGACACCTACCCCAACCCTCACCCTGGTATCGACCTCTCTGCTCTGTTTCTATGGGTTTGACTTTTTTTTTTTTTTTTTTTGATTCCACACATAGCAGAGCTTGCAGTACTCTCTGCCTGGCTTATTCCACTTAGCAGAACGTCCCACCAATTGCCCCAGGTTGTCACACACAGCAGAAGTTCCTTCCGTTTTGTGGCTGAAGGGTACTCCGTTGTATATATACTATGTTTATTTGTTTCTCTCTTGATGAACACTTAGGTTGGTTCCCTTTCTCGGCCACTGAACAGTGAACATGGGAGTGGAAATGTCCCTGTTTCAAAATAAAGAATAAACAATAGGGCTGGAGGAGTAGCTCAGAGGTAGAATACCCCTGGGTTCCATCCCTGGTACTCCAGAAAAACAAGTTCCATCCCTGGTACTGAAAAGAAACAAAACAAAAAAAACCCAGTTCTGACAGGTACGGGGTAACATTTCCATGTGGTCTTAATTCACATTTCAAGGATGATTAGGATATTGAGTATTTTTTTCATGTACCTCCTGGCCATTTCTTTGTCTTTATTAGAAAAATGATAGTGGTTGGCCGGGCATGGTGGCGCACGCTTGTAATCCCTGCGCTTGGGAGGTGGAGACAGGAGGATCCCACAGATTCGAAGCCAGCCTCTCTGGCTTAAGAGACCCTGTCCAAATAAAATATAAAATAGGTCTGGGAGTGTAGCCCGGAGGTAGAAGGGTTCCATCCCCACTACCACCAAAAAAAAAAAAAAAAAAAAAAAAGAAAGAAAGAAAGAAAGAAAGAAAGAAAGAAAGAAAAGTGATAGTGGTCACTTTTCTTTTATTCCTGATCTTAGAGAAAAAGCTTTCAGTGTTCCATTATGATTTTTGCTGTGCACTTCTCACATATGATGTTTATCATATTGAGGCACACTCCTTCTCTGTATAATTTATTGTTTTTTTAAATTAGGCAGTGATGTTGAATTTCGTCAAATGCTTTATTGAGATCATCTAGTTTTTGTCCTTTATTCTGTTGATGTGGTGGATCACATTTACTGACTTGTGTGTGTGGAATCATCATCCTGAGGATTAGTCCCACTTGATAACGGTATAGATCCTCTTAATGTGCTGTTGATTGGGGCTTATTAGTGTTTGCTGAGGACTTTTGTATCTGTTTTCATCAGGGATGTTGCCCTGTAGCCTTGTTTTCTTATCATGCCCTCATCTGGCTGTTGCTTCATAACGTAAGCTTAGGAGTGTTCTTTCTCCTTCAGGTTTTTTGGAGAAGTTTGTAAAGGATTGAACTTAGTTCTCCTCAAAATGAAAATTCAGCAGTAAGGCCGCCAGGTCCTGGGATTTCCTATGATGAAGAGATTTTGTTATAATTAAAAATTATTCAACATCCTTACCCATTGTTGACCTGTTCAGCCTGTCTGTTTCTATGAGTCATTATTGATCTGTTCAGTTTTTCTATTTCCTGTAGGAACTGATCTATCTTTTCTGGCTTGTTCAATTTGGTGGTGTATAATTGTTCATAAGTGGTCTCTTGTGAGTCTTTGCATTTTTAATTATTAATGTCATGTCCCCTCTTTCACTTATGATTAGTCTAGATAAAGATTTGTCTGTTCCTTTTCCAAAAACAACTCACGGGCTTATTTATCATTTCTGCTCATTTTTAAAATTCTATATTTTGTTTATTTCTGTTTGATCATTATTTCCTTCTTTCTGATAACTTTGTGTTATATCATCTTTATTAGGAATTCAATTTTAAAAATGAACATGCAGCCGGGTGTGGTGGCAGATGCCTCAGAGTCCACTTTCCACCTGGGGAGGACACCGATTACTAGGCGAGGTGCCTCCCCACACCAGTCTCACACCGTTTAGCTCTGTAGGACACATTTGTCACTAGAACCTTCAGCATGGTTTAGCATGGCTCTGTCACCTGAATGTCTCCAGTGGACATTTCCTCCCTTTCTCCCAGTGCCAATGTTGGAGTTTGTCAATTACAATTTGTGCTGTGAAGTAGGAATGTATTCTCAGTTTTTACATAAACTTTGGGCTTAATCCCTATGAATGGGTGCAGAAATATGTGCTTTCTCTTATTTTAAATTAATTCTTTAATTGATAAAAAATGTCATCTTTGTCTTCTCATGTGTTTATTGTGTTGCAGGCCCAGAAGCATCTCCGTCTACACCAACACCACCAGAACTGAAATGAACTTAGGTGTGATATTTAGGATAACTTTCTAAGTAGCTAACTAGGATATGACTATGTTACAGGTATATTTATAAGGCCTCTCTTTATCTTTTGTTAATATAGAGACTTATGGAACAGTTTATCTTGCGGTAGAGTTGACATCGTTGTTGTTGGTGGTGTTGACTTTTGTTCTTTGCATTTCTCTGCGATGGTAAACAAGGGTCAGTAAAAAAAAAACACACACAGCCTCTAGTACCCTTTCTCTGGTTGGCCTGGGATGTCCCAGTATCTTGGAACGAATCACTCCCTCCCTGTCATCCACCAACATCACTTCCTTGTGTCCATCATGGTGGGATAGCATTTCTATTAGACTCTGAACTGGACAAGCTTCAAGCCTTTTCCATTGTTTGGTACTATAATTTTCATAGAAATAATTTCCCTGTTACAAAAAATAATTAATTACAGAATATGGTAAAATAGTTTAGACTGAAAGATATTTTATTACGCTTTGAAGTTGTAAGCATTTAATATAAAAGAAGTGACATGTACTAGTTTTAAATTTTTGCTAATACTTTTAGCATAAAGTCCAGAATATTAAGCACTTATCATTTTTATCTTCTAAGTAAAGACAATTTCAGTACTTAATTTACCAGGCTTAATAAAAACTTTTAATAATAAGGTTGAATGCTTTTGTTTTATAAACTTTGTTGTTTATGTGTAGGTAATTAGCATTAAATATAGTTTTATATGTTCTACATTTAATTCATTAATAAGATAATTTTGACAGAAAAGTTTTTAGGATACCAAATAAGGTCACAGATATTAGCTTCTTTTCCAGAATTACTTTATCATGCACTTTCTCAGCTTAAATTTAGGGTTTAAAGTAGTTCTCTGAGATACTCAATTGAGCACTTTTATCTATATTATTTGATCAAGCTGATACTACTGTGGGAGAATGTATGCAATATGTAAAAAATGTGAATGGCTGTATGTATTGAATAAAAACAATGGAAAGTTTCATTCCTCTTTCCTCCCTTTCCTTCTCCTTCCTTCCTGTATGCAATTCCTATCTCATTTCTAAACACTCCCATGTTAATAAAGAAATACTTAGGACCAGATATCAGAAGTAAAGAACTCAAGTTTCTTAGGTTGTATAGTAACAGAGACCTTTGGTTTATGGAAAGAGAAGACAAAATTTGGAGTAAGAACTGGTGATCAAAAGTTGGCCTCACCGAGTCTAGCCAGGGGTTGTTATTGAAAAAAGTCCCATTGTTAGCTTTCTGTTTGATGAAATTCAGCAAAGATATCATGAAAATGGAAAATTTGTAATTCTATCCAGTTATTCTGAAGTAAATCATTTATTTCTTTTTAAAAAAGTATTGCAGGATCATACTAAATTTAAATTGTCAATTGAAACCAACAAAGTTTTAAGTTAGCTGTATATTTTTCAAATGTGTATGTATGTGTACAGGTACACACACACACACACACACACCCTTCATGTGTTCTGATGTTTCTGTGGATGGCATCAAGCCACCTTAGTTCACTACATCCTTACATCCACTTACTTTAGAGAGCTGGGGCAGGGTCCTGCACTAGAGCTCTGAGTCTCATTTTTCTCCACATACAACGGAGATAAAAATGAGTCTGGAGGCCAAGCTCCCCAGAAAGCAGAGCAGAAGAATTGGGGGAAAGGGAGACATGAGAGAGCAGCTCTAAGGAGAACGCAGAGCCACACCACCAATACACTAACTAGAAAGCAAAGAAAGCGAAAATCTGCATCAGGAGCTGGAGCAGCTGGGGCGGTGGTAGAGCATTAGTCCTCTGCTCCTCAGCAACCAGCTTTCCTGGGTTCCAGGATGCAGCTTCAGTAATCATCTGAACTATGCGTTTCAAAGCAACAGAAAGCCCATATGGGATCGCCAGTGAATTTGACCTAGTATTTAGGGAAGAAACACCAGTTATCTACAATTGCTTCCAGAGGATAGAAGCAGAGGGAAAACTTTCTAATGTAATTATAAAGTCTAATACCAAAATGAGAAAAAGACATTAGAAGAAAAATTATAGAGCAGTTTTTTTTTAAAAAAAAATGTCTACAAAAGAACTTTAACATCATACTTAGTGGTGAGAAACTCGAAGCCCTCCTGCTAAGACAGGGTGAGGCTGTTCCTTCCCCCTACTCCTTTTCAACAGCACACTCTATGTGCCAGCTAATGCAATAATATAAGAAAAGGAAATAAAGGTTAAAGAAATTGGAAAGTGCTATGGTCTGAATATTTGTGTCCCCTCTCCCACTCATACAGTGAAGCCAAACTCCCACTGTGTCGGCATTTGGACGTGAGAGCCTAGAGGAGGTAATTAGTTCACGAAGGCAGAGCATTCAGGAATGGGATTAGTACCTTCCACCAAATGCAGATACAGTGAGGAAGCTCCTTCTGTGCATCAGAAAGTGCAACCTCACCAGATTATAAGATATCCAGCCTGAGGGTATCAGGATAGAGATAAAGGAATAAAATGTCTTTGTTTATGGATGACACAATCATCTATGTAGAAAAATACAAAAATTTGACCAAAAACAACAGAAACAAAACAAAAAATTCTTGGAGCTAGTAACCAATGGTAGCAAGGTTGTAGAACAGAAGTTGATATACAAAAGTCAATCAGTTTCCCATATGACTAAAATGAACAGGTAGACTATGAAATTTAACCATGATATCATTTTCAATAGCATTCTGAATAACTTAGGTATAACAAGATGTGTACTGGACTACCTGAAGGAGACTATAAAATTCTGATGACAGAAATCAAAGGAAAACTAAATAAATGGAGAGATATTCCATGTTCACGAATAGGAAGACGTGTCAAGATTCATTGTCTTCAACTTGGTCTATAGACTCGATACAATCTCAATAAAATCCTGAGGAAGTTATTTAATGGGCATTGGATAATTAAGGAGCAGCAAAAGGTCCTGATCAGGCAACTCAATAGAGAAGGAAAAGACCAGTTTGGAAGATTGACACATGGCTCAACTTTAAGATTTACTATAAAGCTATAATAATCATATCAATGTGTTATTGGTAAAAGTCTATCAGTGGAACAGGTTAGAGAGGCCAGAAACAGACCCACACAAATATAACCAACTGATCTTTGATAGAGAAGACAATCAGTAGAGAAAAGACAATCTTTCAACAAACAGTGATGAAATAATGCATATCCACACGCCACATAAACACAAAAATCTGGGCACAAACTTTACATTCTATACAAAGATTTTCTTAAAAAGGACCATAGACCTAAATGTAAAGTGCAAAGTTATACAACTCCTGGAAAATAACACAGAAGAAAAAGTAGGTGACATTGAGCTTGGTGATGGCATTTTAGATACAACGCATGCCTTTATTTATTTATATATATACACCTGCCTTTGGGCAGGAGCCATGGAAGAAAGAACTGATAAGTTGGACTTCATTAAAATTAAAAGCTAATGCTCCATCAAAGACACTGTGAGGAGAATAAAAAGGCAAGCCACAAAGTAGGAGGACTTGTAAAAGAACTTGTAAAACTCAACAGAAGAAAGTAACCCAATATAAAAATGAGTTAAAGACCTTTACAGACCCCTAGCCAAAGACACTCAGGTAGAAAGTAGGCATATGAAAAAAATCCCCCATATCAGAGAAGTGAAAATTAAAACACTAATATGATAGACTGTATACCTATTAGACTGACCAAAACCCAGAGCACTGGTGACTTGCTTAAGAGGATGTGAAGTATTGGAATGCTTACTCACTGTGGGCACTGTGAGGTCTGCTGTGAGGCCTGGCCGGAGGAGGTGGAGGATGAAGAACTCCAGCAATGGTGGGAAAAATGGCCCTAACCAGCCCCAGCCCCAGCCCATAAACCTACCTGTCCAGCCCCCTGTCAAGATCACCAATGGGGAAAAGCCACGGCTGTGTAACTATCCTTCCCTCCTAATGCCTCATAAACAGCCCGCAGTCTTTAAGGCAGGGGCCCCTGTCTCCCATGGACTCTCTCCTGGTCTGGTGCCTCCTCCCAGATTTATCCCCAAATAAATCTGTTCCTGCTGTTGAGCTGTGCACTCTTTGTCCCAAGATTTACCAACATTCATCACTGTTGGAAATGCAAACCAGTGCAGCCATTCTGGAAGATACTTTAGGGGTTTCTTATAAAACAGAACATACTCACTATACAATCTAATAACCGATTTTATTTCCCAAAGGAGTTGGAACGCTTCCTGGACCCTCTTAAGCTTTTGGGGGGCATGGAAATTAAATTGATAAAAGACAGATTAGCAAGAGAAAACACAGGTTTTTATTCTCATAAATATGAGGAGTTCACACAAATAAAAAGGAATCACAAAAGGAGTTCCAATTTGGGGTGTATCTGCTACCTGAATTTGAGGTACACTTCTAGGAGAATAAACGACAGATTCCAAGAAGTTGAAAAGAGTGCTGTTGGAAAGACAAATGGCTTGAAAGATGAGAACTGATGGGCGCTCTGAGAGTTTTGTGACATTGTCTGCTCACTGTCTGTTCTGGTTTGCATTTCCTCTTAGAAGATGTTTCTCTCATGACAATGACACTTCTTTGAGAGGCTTTGTTTTTAGTCAGGGATTTCAGGAACTCACATACCTGCAGCTCAAAATAACTTTTCTGTCTCCATGTCAGTCAACTATGACAAACATCTGACATAAACTAACTTAAAGGGGAAAAAAAGTTTCTTTTGGTTTACCATCTTAGAGATTTCAGTTCGAAGTTGTTGTGACCTGTTGCTTTGGACCTGTGAAGACTCAACACATTGTGGTGGGAAAATGTGGCGAAGGAGGCCTCTTTACCTTATTGTGGTTGGGAAAGGAGAGAGAGAGAGAGAGAGAGAGAGAGAGAGAGAGAGAGAGAGAGAGAGAGAGAGAGAGACAGAGAGAGACAGAGAAAGAGAGAGAGAGAGAAGAAGAAGAAGAAGAAGAAGAAGAAGAAGAAGAAGAAGAAGAAGAAGAAGAAGGAAGAAGAAGAGAGGAGAGGAGAGAGATGGAGGGAGAGGGATGGAGAGGGAGAGGGAGAGGGAGAGGGAGAGGGAGAGAGAGAAGAAGAAGAAGAAGAAGAAGAAGAAGAAGAAGAAGAAGAAGAAGAAGAAGAAGAAGAAGAAGAAGAAGGAGAAGAAGAAGAAGAAAGAAGGAAGAAGAAGAAGAGAGGAGAGGAGAGAGATGGAGGGAGAGGGAGAGGGAGAGGGAGAGGGAGAGGGAGAGGGAGAGGGAGAGGGAGAGGGAGAGGGAGAGAGAGAGAGAGAGAGAGAGAGAGAGAGAGAGAGAGAAAGAAGAAGGAGGAGGAGGAGGAGGAGGAAGAAGAAGAAGAAGAAGAAGAAGAAGAAGAAGAAGAAGAAGAAGAGGAAGAAGAGAGGAGAGGAGAGAGAGGAGAGGAGAGAGAGGAGAGGAGAGAGAGGAGAGGAGAGAGAGGGAGGGAGAGGGAGAGGGAGAGAGAAGAAGAAAAAGGAGGAGGAGGAGGAGGAGGAGGAGGAGGAGGAAGAGGAGGAGGGAGAGAAGAGAGAGGAGAGAGAGAAGAGGGAGAAGGATGAGTAACCTGAGGCCTCAATACCCCCTGAAGGACACACCCCAGTGACCCAATTTTCTTTCTCTAGACCCTGTCTCCTAAGGTTCTGGTGCCTCCCACCGCTGGCTACCAACCAACATTTGGGCCTACAGGGGACGTTTCCAAACCACAGCAGCCATAGTGGTTTTGATGTATGATAGAAGAAATAAGTAGGTAGAAAGGAGACAGACAGGAAGGAAAAGTACAATGTAACTTTAATATAAGAACCTGGAGCTGAAGGACTTCAGCCTCTAGTCCACAAAACAGTTCTCTTTCCCAGGCCTGACTCTCTCAAATTCCTGGGAAACCTGTAGATCCTAGAGTTAACTAAAAGAAACTATGGTTGCCCTGTGCATTGATAACAGGACAGGTATGCTACTTTGAGAAACCTATAATTTAGGACACTCCAGCTTATCTGTCAATCAGCTCATGAGGACCCCAATCAGCCCGAGGACCTTAAGGTTGACCAGACCACCAGGAAGCACCTAGGGACTACAGAACTGAAACCATTCACTCTAAACCACCAGAAACTGCTCGGGGACTACGGGACTGAGAGCATCCTCACACACCTCCTCTAGCCCACCCCTCAGGAAAGCTGCCTATAAGAAGAGAGCCCTGAGCTCCCCAATATGCCTCCCTCATCTTGAGGTGGCCCACATGTGCTCTTGAATGTATATTTCTTCCCTTTTCCCTCAATAAACTATCCATGTCTCTGAATGGCGCCTGCTGAAATTCTTTTCTGTTACATTAGCCAAGGGCCCTGTAGATTCTGAGCTCCTGAGCTGAGGACTCACCCCAACAGTTAACTCAGGACCCCTTCATATGGATCTACCATGCCCCTCTCTCTTGCAGTGCTGGGATTAAACACAGGACCTCGAACACGCTAGGTAACTCACCATCTCTTTTGAGGAGGGCACACCCCAATTATCCAAAGAACTCCTGCTGGGTTCATCTTTAAAGTTTCACCATCTTCCCAAGCTCCTCACTAGGGACCAAGCCTCCAACACATGGTGATCTTTTGGGGGGCACTGAAGATCTAAGCGATTACAAAGCCAAAACATAGGCATAAGTCACCTTTCTCTATGGAATATACATGCAGAAACTGAAATTTAAGACCCTGTGCCATATGTAACCAACTCCCTGCAGGGGCCCGAGCCCCTGGACAGGCGCTGGCTCTTAGGCTGGAGCCTGTGGTCTCACCGGGGCTCTGCCTCTAGCAGCCAGTGATTTGCTCTCTGCTGGCAGATGCAGATGACAAAGACTCTTCATGTGAGACTTTGACAGACATGAGGGAGATACAAGTTTGTTTCCAGCTTTTCTTATAGTCAAGGTTTTAGTCTGACAAGCAAGCCTCTTCTTGGAAATGAATTTAAGAGTCCTCCAGGGCTCCAGGAGGGGGAGATTAGCAGATTTTCAGGAATTCAGTTCCTGTAGGAAGCAAATCGTGATGTGTTCCTGGCTCTCCCAGCCTCCCTCTCTTTTCCCAGGCTGATGTCCTCTGGCCAGAACCGGGTCAGGGAAGCAGATCAGGAAGCTTGGGGGCAGTGGGAGGCAGGCAGGCAGGCAGGCGGCTGAGGCACAGTCTGCCAGTTGAGCCGTGACTGCCACTCTGAATGAGTGAGTCACCTCCCCTTTCTGGGCAAGCTCTGCAGAAACTGGCTCGTCCCCAACTACCAGGAAACTCCCAGGATCAGGAAGGTCCCAGAAAGAAACGGAATGTGGCCGGAGGAACGAGTGAGCGCCAGAGCTGCTGACCCGTGGCCCAGCCCCGGCGGTTCCTCTCTAGCACCTTCTCTCAGCTGGTCCTAGGGGAGGGGGGGGGGGATCTCCAGACCAAAGAACCGGGCCCTGGTCCAGGGCCTGTGACCTTGGATGGGCCAGGGCCGCTTCCGGCCAAGTTTCCTCTGCCTGTAAAACAGGTAGGACGGCAGCTGGTGCGATTTCACGTACGGTATGGGAGTTGCTTCATGGATACCAGGGATGGAGCCTGGTCACTTAGGATCCTGGTCACTTAGGATTGCTCCACTGCCCCAGAGAAGCGGGAAACAGAAGCGGGCGGCGGTGCCAGGCGACCTTTCCGGCCCCGGGGCCGGGTAGGAAGCCCGGGAGGTGGTGGCGGGGGCGGGGCGCGGCGGCTGGGCGGGCGCTGGGCGCAGTGTGCGGAGGCCACCGGCCGGGGCAGGGGTCCGGAGGCGGGTGGAGACCCCCGGCGGGGCGCTGCGATCTGAGACCCCCGCGTAGGTCGGGTCCAGCTTCTAGTGGCGCCCTGGGCCTCCCGCCAGCTGCCCGGGTTGAGTCCCCGCTGCGAGGTCTTTGTGGCCCAGGTCGCCCTTGCAGGCTGGTGCAGCCGGCAGAGCCCGCGGGGCTGAGAGGAGCGGTGAGTCCTGAGACTTGGGGTTTGCGCTCCGTGGGGCGCTCTCCGGGCCCCGCCTTAGCAAGGTCCCACTTACCTGGAGGCTAGGGGACCGAGGGTCGCGTGGGTTTTGGGGATCAGCTCCGCCTGCCCAGTCCCCACTCTCCTGCGTCCTGGCCCCTGGCGGGGACCCCACCTGCTATGGCCTCACTTAATCCTAGGTTCAGGTCTCCCTGAGCGCCCACAGGCGCTTCTTCGAACATAGCCCTAACCTAGGCCTGCAGGGAGGGCGGGAGCCTCGGGCTGGACTCCCCAGAAGAGCAGCGAGGAGCCAGGCGTGGTGGGTGCAGGCTTGTCATCTCAGCATCTGGGAGGCTGAGACAGGATGGCGGGTTCACAGCCTCAGCTACTTAGTGAGGCCCTCTGCAAGTCAGAGAGACCCTGTTTCAATATAAAGAATAAAAAACAGGGTCAGGGGTGTAGCTCAGAGGAAGAATGCCCCTGGGTTCCATCCCCAGACACCCCCCCCCCCACACACACACAAAAAAAAAAAGTAAAAAGAAAAAAAGGCAGTGGGCATCAGTAACCAAGGGACGTTTGGTCTCCACCTACCTTTTCATGAGGGCAGAAGAGAGTTCCAGTTTGTAGATGGAGCCCTCCTCCTTCAAGGGTATTCAAGTGTACCTGGATTCCCTGCTCACCCTAAGCTTTCAGCAACAGCGTTGACATCCAGCGGTGGCCACTCCAGGGAAACTTCACAGAGCCTGCCTTGGTATGCGACTTGCTCTTAGACCTGGCAGGCCTGCACAGCATCTCTGGCTGTTAGCCGTCTTTCTCTTTCCGCTTCAGAGCTTGGCCAGGGGACAGGAGGAGGTGGCCGCTGACACCCTCAGCTCTCCTGTGGAACCTGCTTCCTGTCTCGGTCCCAGGGCTCCTTTCCCACGGTGAGTTACTGAGGAAGCCTAGAATCCCTGTGGGGATTCCTAGGAAGAAATTCATTTCCTATGAAGGCCACACAGGCTATTTTCAGGCATCTGAATGACCTCTCTCTGTCTCTCTCTCCACGGGGACCATTCCCAGGACACCATTGCCGGTCCCTCCTTTCAGTTCCTGCGGTTGGCGGGTCATCTGCATTTTGGCCCAAACCTCCTCTACTGCACAGCCAACCTTTCATTATTTCTTTCCCTTCTTCAGAAGCCCAGTTGACCTTCTGGTCTTCAGCCTGAGCCTCCGTAGTACGGATGTCTTTAATTCAGCACCAGTTTAATTGGGCACAGATTGTATTCCTGGTTCTGATACTTTTGGCACTGGGAAGGCATTAAAATAATGTTTTATCTGAAGAGGATAAATTATTTTTTTCTATACATTGGCTCTTTGTCAAAGTGCATTTTTTGTTGTATTTACTGAATATAAAATTAACATAAACTTTTTATAAAAAATAAAACCAAATATAGAACAGAAAGTGAAACTTAGATTTTTCTACTCCTTAAAGATGAACACTGAACATTTACTCTACCTCCTGTTACCCTCTCCTTATTTCCTCCTCGTCCTCGTCCTCGTCCTCCTCCTCTTCTCCCCCCCTCCTCCTCCTTCTTCTTCTTCCTCCTCCTCCTCCTCCTCCTCCTCCTCCTCCTTCTTCTTCTTCTTCTTCTTCTTCTTCTTCTCTCTCTCTCTCTCTCTCTCTCTCTCTCTCTCTCACACACACACACACACACACACACACACACACACGGGGGCATGCACCGGCACTTTTAAAAAAACACCCATTTGCTAGAAATGGTGGCACGTGGCACATGCTTCTAATCCCAGTACTTGGAAGACTGAGACAGAGGAATTGCAGGTTCAAGGCCAGCCTCAGCCACTTAGTTAGGCCCTCTGTAGCCTAGTGAGACCCTGTTTCAAATTAAAAAGAAGAAAATAAGACTGGGGGTGTAGTTCAGAGGTAGAATTCCCCTAGGTTTCATCCCCAGTACCACCACCACCAAAAACCAAAAAATAAATAAATAAAATAAAATTTATTTAAAAATTATAAATGTTTATACACTAAGCGATTTGCACAAATATCTACCTAGTTGATCTTAGTTCAGTGGGTTAAAACTAAAAATAACCTCAACAAAAAGTATTAAGGTTGTGCCGAGCCACAGGTAGGGGATCCTGGGTGCTCACAAGAGAGGTTCCTGCCTGGGAAGCCCGAGGGCCATGTTCCTGACTCCTCCGGGGACAGATCATGCAGGCTGGCTAAACCTAGCTGGCACAGTTCCTGCAGAGAACAGCTCTGGAGTCTGGAGGGCTGGAGATTTGTCTTGAAGACAAGGAACTCCTTGCACCCTCCTGGGAGTGTGCATTTAGTAATATAATTTAATTTTTACAGTTTTTTCTTTTGTATTTTCTCCTTGAATAAAGTAAGTAAACCTGTCTGCGCCACTGCTTGGTTCTCTCCCTCAGCTGCCCTGCATTGATTGGAGTTAGCTTGCTGGGCTTGCTGGGTTTATTACATACACTGAACTCCAAGTTCTCTCTTTCTCTCTCTCTCTCTCTCTCTCTCTCTCTCTCTCTCTCTCTCTCTCTCTCTCCCCCCCCATCCCCCATCTTTCTCAGGCCTCTTCAGGTCACACCTATGGTAGGGATGAAGGGAAATAATAAAGATTATCTCTGCAATAAAGATTAAGTATGCGCAAGCCATGCAAGTGTATTCGTGTGCAAAAGCGGAAAGTCACAAGGGTGTGTTTACCCACCTGCTTAACATTATTCACCAAGGTACACAGCCCCTTTCCTACAGTGAAGGGGGAGGACTGAGATATGAGCCAAACTTGAGGGCTTGTCAATGATATTTAGGAGAATGAGTGGTTGGGGACAGTATCTCAGGAATTGGAATGAGCCCAAAGGACAGACGTCACTTGGTAAGAACAGTCCATCCAGGCCTCATCTTCTTCCTGAGATGACTGATGGGTGTCTGTGTGGGAGGAAGGTGGCGCTGCCCTCTGCAGTCTGGTCTTCACGCTGTAGTGGATTCTGGTGCAGTTTTTCTCTGCTCCTGGGGTAAGAGGACAAAGACTTCTAATTTTCCTGTGATTAAATTGTGCATGTTAAAAAAATGCCATTTTTTCCCAGAACCCCCCAAATATCACTGGAGATGTTTTTATTCCGGGTAGAGTCTATACTCTGTGGACACCATAGGGTGTCCATAGATATCAAATAGGTAGGTGTTGGTGCAAATAGCTTAGTGTATAAACATAATGTTTTTTGAATAAATTTCCTTTATTTATTTTTTGGTGGTGGTGGTACTGGGGATGGAACCCAGGGGAATTGTACCTCTAAGCTACACCCCCAGGTACACTCCCAGGACATGGCCTGTTGATTTCATAGGCTTCAGATTCCTAAATAACTAAAGCAGGCAGCACTTTCTGGTATGTTACACCCAATAATGCCATTTCTAATACGCACACAGGCAAGCCTCTGAATTTACCCTGTTCTTGGAATAATAGCAGGAGGTGGGAGAGAACAGAACCCAATCACATCTTCCATGTGGGGGGAGAATGGGCAGAAGACTTTGCTCGGAAGAGTAGCAAACAGGAAGCAGAAGGCTGGCCAAGCGTTAAACTTGAAAAGACACTGAAACTGGAAGTCTGCTCTATAAAATCAGATAGACCCCATTGGGGAATAAATCATACTTAGTATCTGTTGGAGGAAAAAAGTCCAGGATGTGCAGTAATTATAATTCAGGAATTTAAAAGTAACTATCAGGAAAGTTTTCAAAAATTGTGTGGATAAACTCTCCTGGATTAAAACAAGATGCAAACTTAAACTGTGCCGAAGGCAGTCCTGGACAGTCCGGCCAGCAGGACCTCAGCTTGCAGAGGCCAGGTTTCTTTTGGGTCCAGCGGATGGAGGCAGCCAGGTCCCGGAGTGTCTCTTCCTGTGCCCCTGTTACTCACACCCTCACCGGGCATCAGCGGCTCCTCTTGCCGGGATCTTGGGCTCACCTGTGAGGCTGCAGCTGGCTTCAGGGGACACAGGCTGCTTGTCTTATCTACTCTTTTCTTTGACCTTTCTGAGGATGGTGGGGGTGACCATAGTTTCTTTTCCATTGCTAGATGTTTTGGTAGTGAGCTAGACCCTGATATTTAAGCCAGAGCTCCCAGGGCAAACTTTGGCAAGCCTGGCTCATGCTCATCAGCCCTTTCTCTCTTCCTGCCGTGATCCTGCTTCCCCTGCCGCCCCTAAAACCTGAAAGAGGATAGTTAAGATTCTAAAAGGGGGAAGCGCAGGGGCAGGGCCAATGACTCCACGACTCTTGCTGGGCTGAGACCAGGAAGCAGGTGCCTGTTCTCCATGAGAGTGCTAGGCTGGCCTCTACAGTCCTCTGGAACATTTCTGCTGCCTCTATCCAGAAATTAGCAGTTCTTTCAATGCATTCACAGGCATTTGGCACACTTGTCCCAGCAGTGTGATGTAAGCGCACAGAGAAATTCACTTTATGGCACGACTTTCTAGCTGCGAGTGGCCTGAGCACCACTTGGTTCCTGTTGGGTAGGTTCAATCTATTTTGTGTCTTGCTTTGTACTTAGGGTCCTGCCACAGCCAGAGCATGGCGGCCTCAGGAGCCCAAGCCAAGGATCTTGAAAATCATCACAAGTAAGACTGCCCCGTGCCGGGTTGGGCTGGGTTGGGCTGGTTTTATTGCACATTCACCAAAATACTCATTGTTCTAAGAACCTGACTTGTGTGAACACATCTGATTCTCATGACAGAGACTGGAAGCCAAGGGATTAAGGGCTTGGCAGGCCCTTAATTCAGATGGTCAGAGACCCTCAGCGTTGGGTGTCAGGCCTCTGCTGTGAGCCCTCAGGGCATATGGTCTCAGAAGACCCATAGTTCTCTGTTCAAATTCGCGTCTCATAGTTTTCTATACATGATCACTTTTCTTAAACAAAAAGCCCTGCTCATTTCCTGGCTCTTCCTATTTCTGAATCTTAAATGTCTTTCCCATTTCTTTGCACACACACACACGCACACACACACACACGCACACAACTTTGGCATGTGCCAGAATGACCTGGAACATCTTCCCAAATACTTTATTTATTTTGTGGTACTGGGGATGGAACCCAGAGGCTTTCTACCTCCGGACTACACTCCTAGACCTATTTTATATTGTATTTGGAAACAGAGTCTCACTAAGTTGCTGAGAGCCTCATTAAATAGCTGAGGTTGGCTTCGAACCTGCACAATCCTCCTGTCTCAGCCTCCCAAGCGTGAGGATTACAAGCGTGCACCACCATGCCCAGCTCTGGACCCTCTTTTAAGCCTCTAAGTGTGGCCATTGTTAGATTAACAAGAATTTATCTTTGCCTGATTCCTTCATGGACTTTTTTTTTTTTTTGGTGCTAGAAGTCACACCCAGGACCTATTCCAGACCTCTTATATGGACTTTATTATTATTATTAATCCTTTATTTATTTATTTTTAAAAATCCTTTAGCCAGGCGTGGTGGCGCACTTTTGTAATACCAGCATTTGGGAGGTTGAGACAGGAGGATCTTGGTTCGCGAATAGCCTCAGCTACTTAGTGAAGCCCTCTACAGCTTAGTGAGATCCTGTTTCAAAATAAAGAATTAAAAACAATAGGGCAGGGGACATAGCTCAGAGGTCGAATGCCCCTGGGTTCCATCCCCAGACCCACAATAAATAAATAAATAAATATCCTTTAAAAAGTATGTTGGAAGATGTTCCAGGTCTCAGCCTCCCAAGTACTGGGGTTATAGGCATGTGCCATGCCTGGCTCAAAGTTGGTATCTATCTATCTATCTATCTATCTATCTATCTATCTATCTATCATCTATCTATCTATCATCTATCTATCTATCCTCTATCGTGTGTGTGTGTTTCTGGGAGGCATCGCTGTGTGTGTGTGTGTGTGTGTGTGTGTGTGTGTGTGTGTGTGTTTTACTGGGAGGCATTGCTGTGTGTGTGTGTGTGTGTGTGTGTGCAGTGTGTGTGTAGTGTATGTGTGTGTGTGTAGTGTGTGTATGTGTATTTCTGGGAGGCATCGCTGTGTGTGTGTGTGTGTGTGTGTGTGTGTTTCTGGGAGGCATCGCTGTGTGTGTGTGTGTGTGTTACTGGGAGGCATTGCTATGTGTGTGTGTGTGTGTAGTGTGTGTGTGTAGTGTGTGTGTGTATTTCTGGGAGGCATCGCTGTGTGTGTGTGTGTGTGTGTGTGTGTTCTGGGAGGCATCGCTGTGTGTGTGTGTGTGTGTTTCTGGGAGGAATCGCTGTGTGTGTGTGTGTGTGTGTTACTGGGAGGCATCACTGTGTGTGTGTGTGTGTGTGTGTGTGTGTGTGTGTGTGTGTGTGTTTCTGGGAGGCATCGCTGGCCTTCAGAGTTACATCCTGTTTTCCTCTCCTCGCTCTTCCTGGAATCGAGGCTGAGAGCGAGGTTTCTATTGGGAAACGTGCGGTGGGGTTGCCACACTCGCATCCTGCTGTCTCACCATGAAGCATGCCTGCTGGCCCCCTGCTTGTGCTCTGCACTCACAATATCCCGAGGGAGAACGGGCCCCACTGTGGCAGGAAACATAACCATCACCGAAAAAGATTCAGCCACTGGCGTGCGTGCCTAGCTGGCCAGCATTTCAGATGCGGCTGGAGAGAAGAAAGGCTTTCTGGGGAAGTTGGGGGATGGTCCCAGCCACACCCACTCCTGGACTTGGTCCCTTGAAAATCGCCCCCTTCCCCCAGGTAAAGTGGATCCAAATGGGAAGAGCTAGGAAGTGAATCAGGGAGGTGGGCGCAGGGCAGCTGGGCGGCTCCGAGCCTTGGGCAGCTCGCTGGCCCTTCCTGAGCAAGGGGTGCAGCACTGTGGTCAAGGGGTGCGGCACTGTGGTCAGCAGGGGCCGGAGTGATCGTGGCTGAGTGCTTTCATGCCAGCCTGTGGCTCTCTGGCATCTCCTGACACTTGCTTCTGAAGCAGTTAACCGGTCCTCACCCCGTTATAAAAGATCTCCAGGTGTTTCTTTATCAATCTTTCATATGGCTCTTTTCTATTATCAGCCCTTCAAAAGCGTCCATGTGCTGAGTTAAGCTGGCTGCCACTGGGGGAATGGACAGGAGCGCAAACTGGAGAGGGTGGGAGGCAGAAGCAGTTGGATGGAGGTGGAGGGAGAGGCGAGAGCCTTCAGGGTCACCACCAGTGCCCACTACTGGGAGAACAGGGATTAAGGGACAGCACAGAGAAATCAGAGAAGGGCGCTTTCAGCCCTGTTTTGCATGCCTGCCTCATGCTGTGGGGAGTTCAGAAGTAAGGGAGGACATGGTCATGGCCTCCAGGAAGTTCTTTTATTGGAGATAGTTATAGTTCACGTGTTAAATATATAAATCATCCTTGTTGTAAAATGTAGGAAAGTTAGAATGAGCATCCTCTGGAAGGGAGGGGAATGAGCTCTCGGTGGGAGGATGCCTGTGCTTAATGGGACAGGTGCTTCTTGACTTATGATAAGGTTATATTCTTGTAACCCCATTTCGTGCCAAAATACTGCACTTGAGATGCACTTAACACACCCGACTTTCAAACATCACAGCATATGGCAGAGTGTGGCTTCCCCAGAGCTGTGAAGGGTGCCCTTGAGCTATTCAGATCCAAAATCAAAATTCAAACTAGTCTTCTCCTCCTTCTCCTCTTCCTCCTCCTCCTCCTCCTTATTTCTTCTCCTTCTTCTCCACCTCCTCCTTCTTTCTCCTCCTCCTCCTCCTTCTTCTCTTTCTTCTCCCCCTCCTCCTTCTTTCTCCTCCTCCTCCTCCTCCTCCTCCTCCTCCTCCTTCTCCTCCTCCTCCTCCTCCTCCTCCTCCTCCTCCTCCTCCTCCTCTTCCTTCTCTAGGGATTGAACCCACAAACATTCTACCTCTGAGTTACACTCCCAGCCCCGTTTTATTTTTTATTAAACTTCTTATTGGTGCACTGTAGTTATACATTTTAGTGGGGTATAAGATGGTGGAGGCACACATGCACACATCATTCATTCAGCCCTTCTCCATTTCCCATCCCATCTCCTCCTCCTCCCTCCTTCTTATGTTTGGCTTGGTGTTTGACTTTGATATGTTTGTGAATGTAGGTCATGAACATTAGGGAATTTCACTCTTCCCCCGTCCCATCACCCTCAGATAGGGCTCCTTATTTGCTCCATTATGGTTTCTCCTTCTTGGTTTAGAGTTTCTATGACTCCTTTTTTCCTACCTTCCACATATTGGGAAGATCCAGGGTCTCACTAAGTTCGGAAGGCCTCACTAAGTAGCTGAGACCAAAAACCTGTGATCCTCCTGTCTCAGCTTTCTAAGTTACTAGGATTACAAGCATATGCCACCATGGCCAGCTCAAAGTACAGTCTTACTGAATGCCTACCACCTTCGCATCATCATGAAGTCATACCATCGTTAAGTAAGATAAGATGGGTTAGATGGAGGAAGAAACATATCAGTGTCTTCTGGCAGAAAATAAGATACAGAAGTAAAAAAAAAAAGAAGAAGCCCTGATTGCTCCAAGCTCAGAGACTCATGTCTGCCTCAGTTTCCTGCCAGGGAGCACACCTTTCTGGGAATCAGAAGGCATACGTTGTGAGGGAGTTATATTGAAGACTGGCTCTGACGGTCTTTGGATCTGTAGATGGATTATCTGGCCTATGATTTTTGTACATAAAGTCCATCACAAGACCAGGGCAGACATGAATCATGCAAGGCCATCTTTACCATTTGGCCGTTTAGGAACAAAAACTAGCCAGCCTCTGTTCTCCACCCCCAGGGTGCTATTCCATAGAATTGGAACGTGAGCCACGCATCCATGTTCTAGTAGCTGCTCAGAAAAGAATCACAGTGGATGGTTGTCTTATCTCACCAGTTCTCATAGACACCAAATGGGAGAAGTGGTAGGTGGTGCGGCAAGACAAGAAAAAGAAATTAAAGATGCACAGATAGGGAGGTTCTCTTCTTTCCTTAGTGGAACAGAGGGGTGTGTGTGTGTGTGTGTGTGTGTGTGTGTGTGTGTGTGTGTGTATCTCCTATGGTGAACACAGTGCTTATAAAATAAAGCCACATTTATGTATTGATAAACTAGATTAGAATAACAGCTGGCTGTCCTCTTTGTATGAGGCGATCTAACATTTTGATCTTTATGCTTTCGTGGACTCTTCTGATTTTTCCTGATTGCTTTCGGACAGGGGCACTGGGAGCAAAGAGATGGGAGGTGGGGAGCTTGGCAGTGAGTGTTCCCAATCCCCAGGGATACCACCCGCTTCACACAGGATGCTTCCGTGACAGTGTGGACCAGGGGACACGGACCTACCAACCTTCTCTTTTCTTCTTTTCTGACAGTGACCGCCTCGTCCAACTTTCAAATCCAAATGTAGCAACAATGAAGGAAGATGTTCTGTACCATTTCAGTCTCAGCACTAGCACACACGATTTCCCAGCTATGTTTGGCGACGTAAAGGTAAAAATTCCAGGGAATTGTCTAAAAAAATTCATTCTAGGAATCAGTCTTGGGGTCACAAATGATGAAGAGGTGATTGGTAACTGGTGTATTGTGTTCCCTGCTGATCAAAATATTTTTAATTTTTTAATTGGGGCATTATATTCATATATCATAATGGGGTAAAATCTTGTGTAGACATACACACACACGTCACCCATTTGGCCCCTACCCAATCCCCACCCCATTCCCTCCCCCTCCCTCCTTCCCATGCTTGGCTTACTGGTTGACCTTGATATGTTTAAGTACATCCTGTGCTTTAGAGAGTTTCCCTCTCCCCTTCCCATCCCCTCGGGTGTCATATTTGCTCCTCTATACGATTTCCTTTGATCTATCAAGGAAGAAAGAAAAGTATCCTAAGTGCTGCCATACTGGCCCCTAATTCATCTCTTACAAGTTAATATAAATGAAACAAAATACAAAATTAACTTTCTGAGAGGGAGAAGGAGAGAGAGAAGAGGAAGAGAGAAGAGGGAGAGGAAGAAGGAGAGAGAGAAGAGGGAGAGGGAGGAGAGAGAGAACAAGAGGGAGGAGAGAGAAGATGTAGAGGAAGGAAGAGGGAAGAGGGAGAAGAAGAAAGAGAGAAGAGGGAGAGGAAGAGAGAGGAGAGAGAGGGGAGAGAGAGAGAGAGAGAGAGAGAGAGAGAGAGAGAGAGAGCGAGCGCGCGGCAGGCACAGGTAGCCCATTTTACAGATTGGCAGTGGAAGCCTGGTTGCATCGGGAGGTAGAGGGATAGTGAGGGGCTCACACCATCTTTGTACAAACCCGGGTTCTCTCCCATACCCCATGCTGCCTTCCACAAGTGGAGAAGGGGAGCATGCATTGCTTTGTAAAGACCAAGAGTCTGGCCCCTGCCCGTGTGGAGTAGTTTGGGTTGGGCTGCCCCTGCTGAGTCCCAAATCAGGGCTTCTAAAAATCACCAGGGGCTCCTGAAAGCAGACTGCTGGTTCCCCAGGCACAGGAGGTCTGGGCAGGGTCAGGGAACTCACGCTTCTCGCAAGTTCTGAGATGACACTACTGTTGCTGGCCAGGGATCCTGACTTTGAGGAACTCTGCTATAACCAGTGAGCTGAAGGGTTTCCGTTCTCTGGTTTCAGTTTGTGTGTGTTGGTGGGAGCCCCTCTCGGATGAGCACCTTCATCGGGTATGTGGCCACAGAGCTGGGCCTTGGCCGTCCTGGAGATGAATACCCCAACATCTGTGCGGGCACGGACCGCTACGCCATGTACAAAGTTGGACCGGTGCTGTCCGTCAGTGTGAGTGCCTGCCTCCCATCTGGTCACTTGGATTCGGGACTTGGATTTGGTCTCTAGGCTCTGCAAAGCCCTGCCCTCTGCCTCTGGGCACACAGAGAGAGCCAGCCCCTAACACCTGCTCACTGTAAACGGCTGGGAGCAAAGTGAGCCCTCAGCAGGTGGGGTGCAGCAATGAATGGGACTGGACTCCTGAGGCTCAGTTTCCCAGAGAAACTAAGTACACAAATGCAGATATACACAGCTGTCTTCAATGGGTATGGGTGGCAGGTTTGGAGAGTGGGAGCCCAGGGTATGGTGCACACTGGAGGGCGCCCTCCCAGGACCAGGGTTAGTAAAAAGAACAATAGATCACCGAGCAGGAGGCCTGTAGATGGTGAGTGGGTTGCTTCTTAACACATTTTGCCTTCACAGGGAGAGCGAGCACAGAAATCTTTAGGGTTCTACCTATGCAATCTCATTTTTGTTTTGTTTTGATTCCTTTGTCGGCAGTGATATAAAAGAAGAGCTATTTAGTGAGCAAATATTCCTCCTTTTTATTGAGACATGCATGCACCCCTGTAATTAGGTATTCAGCTGAGTCCTCTGACAGTATCAACACATCAAGAAAGCCAGGTGTCATCTAGTTACAGAGAGTTTGTGGGAGCATTTGCTATATGTAAAACACTAAAAGCCGTCCCTCTCCTGCCGGGCTCTGCCACAGAAGCAGTGGCTGGGAGTGCAAAGGTCACCCTGGGGAGGGGTGTCCTGGAGCATGTGACTCTGGGAGGGTCTGCAGAAAATCCGAGAGAAGGAAATGACACAGAACAGATTCAGCCAAGTTGTCTGGGGCTGGACACTGAGATAACTGACCAGCCAGTTATCTAATTTGGTCAAAAAAGAGATTCTGAGTGAAAAAGTGAAGAGGAAAAACTTTAACTGGTGTGTGTGGGGCAGGCACTGGTAGGACTTCAAATGGCAGCAGGAGCTGTTTGTTACCCGGCCATAGCAGCTGCTACTCTCCTGCTGGCCTTCTGGTTCCTTCTCAGCAGCTACGGATTTAACACATTGTGTGGATTATACGTGGTCAGGTATGCAGCAGCTCTGCATAAACTCTAAGTGTCTAAAGTATTTATAGAGTTCCAACTTATATTTTGAGGTTTTCTATTAGCACCTTGATTTGGTTATTCGATTGAAGTCCACCACATAAAATGTCATCCAGAATAAAGTACTCTCCCCTAGATCACAGGAACGTGCCCAGGACTCCCAGTGGATGCCTGAATCCCAGGATAGGGATTCCCAGGATAGGCCAAACCCTATACTATGTTTCCTATACATACACACCTACAATTAAGTTTAGCAAATTAGGCACTGCAAAAGATGAACAACCATTCCTAGTAATAAAGTAGAATAATTATAACCACATACTATAATAGAGGCTGTGTGAACATGGTCTTTTTTTTCTCCCAATACTGCATTCCCTCCTTGTTGACCTTGGGGGACTAAAACTGTGGGAGGAAGCTCTCTTTGTGCTGATGGGCGCTGCTGTCCTCACGGGGTGATGCTGATGGGCGCTGCTGTCCTCACGGGGGTGATGCTGATGGGCGCTGCTGTCCTCACGGGGTGATGCTGATGGGCGCTGCTGTCCTCACGGGAGTGATGCTGATGGGCGCTGCTGTCCTCACGGGGGTGATGCTGATGGGCGCTGCTGTCCTCACGGGGGTGATGCTGATGGGCGCTGCTGTCCTCACGGAGGAGCGGCCGGGGCCTCATCCTTGGCGTCTGTGGTTCCAGCACGGGATGGGCATTCCCTCCATCGCGATCATGCTGCACGAGCTCATCAAGCTGCTGTACCACGCCCGCTGCTCCAACGTCATCATCATCCGCATCGGCACTTCGGGTGGGATAGGTAAGACCAGGGGAGGACCAGGCTGCAGAGCCCCCGTAGCAGCTCCAGCAGGCATGGGATTGGGGACAGAGGGTTCCTATCTTGGCTCTGTTAAGGAACACTTACTAACAAGAGGCAGGAAAACAAGCTTGTTTTACTCCTTTTTCTTCTGTCTAGCCCATTCTCCTAGCAGAATCTCCAGAGACTATCTATAGCAAGGAGGTCCTGCTGGGGCTATGCACTCTGTGGCTTCTTATCTGCCTCCTTCCTTCTATTCTCTCTTGTTCTTCCTTCTCTGTCTCTCTTCTTTACTTTTCTCCCCAATCCTCTGTATTTCTGCAAGGAACTGAGGCACCTTATGAGAAAATCAACAGCAACAACAGCATCAAAGGGAGAGGAGAGAAGGGAAGCGAGAGGAGGAGGAAACCCTTACGTGAGCTCCAAGGTTCTCAGTTCTCAACATGTTTTCTAAGAAAAAACAGGGACAAAGAAAGAACAGGATTTAGTGAGGAAGTCTGAAGCCCAGTTAGGGGTGCTCCGGGGTGGACTGTACTGCTGTCTACTTTCGTATCTACTTGAAAGCTTCCGAATAAATCTACAGAATAGGAATCAATTAAACATATTATGGTCATTGCTATGGTAGAGTCCAGACAATGGCGAGAAATAGGAGGCCCGGAAGGAGCCAAAACATTTGGCGAAGGATGTGGAGGTTTCAGAATGTGTTTTTCTTGTCCGTTGCCGTATTTTCCCTGATGATTTGTTATTAACTCCTTTTATAAGCATCGTGTGTTTTTCAGAGCCAGTGCATCCGAGTCGCTGCCCTGTCCGCTCTGCGTGGCTGTGACTTCCGCTTCTGTCTTCAGGTCTGGAGCCCGGCTCTGTGGTCATCACCCGGCAGGCAGTGGACGCCTGCTTTAAGCCGGAGTTTGAGCAGATCATCCTGGGGAACCGAGTGGTTCGGAACACGGACCTGGACGAGCAGCTGGTGCAGGAGCTGATGCAGTGTTCCGCAGACCTGAGCGAATTCACCACGGTGGTGGGGAACACCATGTGCACCTTGGACTTCTACGAGGGTGAGAGGTTGGCGAGGGGAATCCTCTGGTTCAGGGAGCTCTTGCGCTAGGTCGTGGTACCCATGCACAGGATGCTGCCCCAACTGCAACATGTCCATGGTGGTTCAAGTGGGCACACCTGTCGAGGACAGGCAGGGCCTGGTGACCCCCATGCCCATGTCCTGGTGGGTGCGCAATGCCAGCACGCAGCAGGATTTGGCAACATGCGTGTGGTCCTGATGTCTCCCTGTGCTGCAGGGCAGGGCCGTCTGGATGGGGCCCTCTGTTCATACACAGAGAAGGACAAGCAGGCCTATCTGCGAGCTGCGCACGCTGCAGGCATCCGAAACATCGAGATGGAGTCTTCAGTCTTTGCTGCCATGTGCAGCGCATGTGGCCTCCGAGGTAGGCGCGCACACAGTGGCCTGGGGTCTGTCTCCCTGCATCTCTGCTCTGCTGACCCGTTCTGGATCCCCACCATGCTCCTCCAACAAGGCCTTCCCAGCACTGATTTCTGGCTTCTGCTTACCTTGTTCCCAAGTCAGTTTCTGATCGAGGCAGGCTCCCTGCACCTCAGTATACAGTGACCTTTGTCAAAGAACAAAATGCAGGATCCTCAGTGTCCCCGTAGTGACTCCCCATATCACTAAAAGAGTAAGAAAAGTGCTGCAGGAACCACCCTAGCTCAGATCTGTGTTGCTGCCTCGTGAGATGGCTCTACCCTGCCCAGCGCTCTGCTCGTGCAGCCTTTGACCCCGAGTGTGTCCTGCCTTCACCTCCCAAAGTTCCTTGCAGCCTGGTCGCCTGGGCCAGCAGGTGCCCTTCAAAGCATGTTTAGGGCAGCCTGGAGCTGGTTCTGGGATTGGTTTTGTAATTTCTTTTGGAAGCGAAGGCAAGAGGAGAATGAGGGAGACTGGGCAGAGGGTATGCAAGGGGGAGCCTTTGGAGCGCCTGACCTCTCTCTGGGTTTCTCTGCTTCTCCATAGCTGCTCCGAGGTAGCTGGTACTGGGAAGGGGCCCGGCTTCCCTGGACCTTCCTCCCATCTCCTGGGCTAGGCCAGAGGGTCGGTGCTTGGCTTTGACCTGCTTTGCTTTTTGCAGCGGCTGTGGTGTGCGTCACGCTCCTCGACCGCCTGAAAGGGGACCAGATCAGCAGCCCCCACGAGGTGCTGGCCGAGTACCAGCAGAGGCCGCAGCGGCTGGTGGGCTACTTCATCAAGAAGAGCCTGGGGAAGGCCTGAGGCACCACACTGCCCCTCCCAGCACAAGCCCTGCCATTACTGGCCAATAAAACCCTTGCCCATATCCTTGTTTATTTAACTTGGAGCACCCTTTACATAAGGATTTCGGGAACTGTGTTGCATTTTGGAGGGAAGGAATCATGGATTAACTGCACAGGAGATTTTCTTTTATAAAGGTTCATTAGAAACCAGGAGTGGTGGTACATATCTGTTATCTCAGAACTTGGAAGAATGAGACAGAATCACAAGTCTAGGCCAGCTTCAGGAACTTACCGAGACCCTATTTCCAAATAAAAAATAAGCCAAGTGTGGTGGCTTACACTTGTAATCCTAGTATTTGGGAGGCTTAAATAGGAGGATTGCAAGTTTGAGGACAGCCTCAGCAAGTAGTGAGACCTCATGAACCTAGCCAGATCCTGTTTCAAACAAAAATAAAAATATAGGACTGGAGGTGTGGCTCGAAATGCCTCTGGGTCCACTCCCCAGCACCAAAAATAAATCTCAGTAAATAAATGTCTATTCGAGCATGTTCACTGGATTTATTCTGGTTGGAGTTTCTTCAATAATGTTCTCCGGAATAGTCGAATGATTTGTAGAGAAATTTTTTAGTTTTATACGTTTCCTGGTGGTCAGATTTTATGTCACCAAAGAATCTTAAAATTGTGTCAGAAAATGCAGTTCCTGATGTGTTTTAAAAATGCTCTTTAGATGTGCCTTGATATCTGAGCAGGACTACTCTCAGAACTCTCTGCTGATGCCAAACCTAGGGCTGCTCAAGTGCTGACATCCTTTTTAGAAAACAGTGTAGTGTTTGCAGATAACCTACACACACCCTTTCATATACTTTAAACCACCTTGATGTTACTTACAATTAGTACAGTGTAAACAGTTGTGTTGCTTAGGGAGTAACCCCAAGGAAAAAAAATCTGTTCATTACAAAAATGTGTTTTTTTAAAAAAAATGTTGGTTGAATGCTTGGCTGCAGAAGCATAAATATGAAGGGCCGACTATACATCACCGGGAAAGAAACACTCCTGGAAACTTAAGGAGCAGGTAGCCCGAGTTTCAGAGACGAATGTGCACCTGCATATGTACAATTTACACATTTGCATTTGAGTTATATTTGAGTAAAGTCTTATACTCTTCTACATCAGCATAATAGCACTGTAATAATTCTCCTCCCCAATCTCCACACTGTGATGCTTAGTGGATTTTGGTCCAAGTACCTTGGGGCAGATGATCCCCTGGGTCCAGGACGGGATGCCTGGGGCTGTGGGCCTTCCGATGGCGTCTCAGACCCCCAGGTGTCTCCTCTGTCCCAGGCGAGAGGCATCAAAGGTCTATCCCAGGACCGCTGGTTTTGGGGAATCCTTGGCTGGCTCTGAGATCGGCCAGTGTTCCTGTTGATTTTTCAGCTCTTACCTCCAGGTGGCCCCTGGGTCTTAATTCCACTTCCCAGGCTTGACCTGGGTCTGTTTCCTGGTGGGCACCGAGGATCCTGTGCTCAGAAGCTCTGCTTGATGACTTACCATGTGACTTTGAGGGATACAGGGAACTGTGTGGGAGTCTGTGTGTGTGTGTGTGTCTGCGTGTGTGGTCTATACATCCTTCATAACCCTCCTCCTCCCTCTCTGTGATTCTGAGGTTCATCCCAACTTGAGGGTCATTCAGCATAGCTTAAGCCCCGCTTTTCTATGTGCTTAAAGTAAGAGTCCTTCCCCTAAACAAAAAGCTCTCTCTTTCCCATGTTTCCTACCCTAGAGACTACTCTGTGCACCTGCTAAGGGTGGAGAATGAATGTCCTTCCCTGTCTCCGTCAGCATCCCTTGTCTAAGGGGCAGGGCAGGTGGAATCTATGAGAGGGCTGGCATGTGAAGGGCAATGCCCTCAGCCGCCCCCAGCGCCAGCTGCAGGAGCTGATCTCACATCCCTTGTCCCCAGGCTGTCCTCAAATGCTCCTCTCCATCTGCAAATTCCAGATTCACGTGGACATCATCATGCCCCTTGGGGCGCATGGCTGTGTGGTCAGGCAAACAGGCTAATGTCTGTGTGAGTGTCCTCCTGCAGTCCCGAAGCATGCTGAACTGGCCTCTGTGTGGAGCCTGCACACTCGTATCCGTGCTGATGGCCAATGTCCCCCAGACAGCCTCTTGTTCTTTGTGTGTTTTTCCAGCCAGCCCTGGGCTGGGCTGAGGATGTAGAACAGGTGAGATCATCAACAGGTGAGCTCATAGGGAACTGGAAGGCACGTCCTTCCCTCCTCTCAACCCAGGCAGGTGTATCCAGGGGTCCTTCTGCCTACCCTCTGTCAACAGACAGAGAAAGAAAACAGAAACATCTGTCAGCAAGATTTAAGACCAAAGAAGAGGTGGTTGCTAGCAAGAGATGGGCTGAGTCATCATCACAAACCTGTTCACTGAGCATCCTCCTCTGGGGTGGGGCAGAAGTAGTGGCCTCTGTAAGGAATTTGCTTCAGGTGGGAGGAGGCCTCCCAAGTCTTACTGGTGGTCCCACACCATCCTCTGCTGGCCACCACTGGGAGTGCCAGCCATCTGCCTGGATTGCCATAGAAACCAAAGGAGCAGCATCCTGGACCTAACAGGTGTCCTGTGGCTCAGAGAAGACCTTGCCAGGACTTGACGGTGCTGCCACACAGAACAGATGCTGATCAATGCATTCTATTTGGATGGATAAACATCGTGACTCTGCTTCTACCGTGAAAAACTATAGGTTTAGTTGGTTACTGACATGTCTCTAAAACTGACATTATAGATGTCCTCAAACGTGCCATCAAAGAATAGGCCCCCTCCCTCATCCTGAGTTGGATGAGGCCTGGCCACCACCCTGGCATTGGCCTGGTTACCTTGGAGTCTATTCCCACAATCTGGGCTCAGGTCCCCTCCCGCATCCATTCTTCCATTCCTGTCAGGAAAATACATCCTCCTGCAGGAGAAAAATAACACCAACAGTTCACTTTTGGTGATTTGAAAAAGTCAGAGAGAATGAGGAGGATAACTGAGTTTGTCCCAATGAGCTAATTACCCCAGATTACAAAGACTGTGGTCAGCTAATTACCCCAGATTACAAAGACTGTGGTCAGCTAATTACCCCAGATTACAAAGACTGTGGTCAGCTAATTATTCCAGATTACAAAGACTGTGGTCAGCTAATTACCCCAGATTACAAAGACTGTGGTCAGCACTCTTGCTCCATGTTCTCTGCCTGCACCATCCTTAAATGATGTATGGGATGGCTTCCAATAATGAGAAAAAAATCCGCACCAATTGCCAACCAGTTGCTCAAATGTTTACCATGCGAAGCCTGTGGCTTGTTCAATTGAATGGAGAGTGATTGTGGGTGGCCCATTGCCTTTTTCTGCTCCATGCTGGTGGATCCCTACTTCTTCCTCTCCAGTCTGGAACACCAGCAACAATACTGCCTCAACCAGAAATGAAGAGAACTATAGCTTATTTTTATAAATGCCAATGGAGACAACAAGACATTGTAAAAGATTAAACATGCGTCGCCCGTAACTTTATCATTAATCCTAACACTAACTCATGCGTGTGTACACCCATGTCTACATCCAAGTTTTAAAGCTGATGATCCCATAATTCCATTCCTGTCCCCTTGGCCTCCTGGCCTTATGGCAGAGAGAAAGCTCATGTGTCTCAGAAGATGGGGACAAGAAAGTTCATAGCAGCAATGTCCTCAATAGCAAAGGCCAGATGCTTCCAGATAGCCAAATGCTGGAGAACAGAGTTGGACGGTTTGGTGTACTTTGACAGTGCACTATAGTGAAGGCAGACAGCTTTGCTATCAGCGGAAAGTGATCCCACAGATATACTATGAAGTAGAAAAAGCAGATTGTAGAATAGTGTGTCCGCCATGATTCTACTTATAGAAAGTTCTGAAGCAGGCACAACTAAAGTAATATCTTGTATAGGAATGCATATATTATATAGTAAGATAAGGTGAAATAACTCCATCAGGGATTGGGAAGACTCAAATTTAGAAAAAGAGTCCGGTGAGGTGTGTGTGTGTGTGTGTGTGTGTGTGTGTGTGTGTGTGTAGGGGGTAGGATGCATCTGGAAGAAGCAGTCATAGTGTTGGCCAATTTCTATAGTGTAAACACTCACCACATTTTGATTCCAAGCTACTATTATGTCACTAAAAATGGATTTGAGCCGGGCGTGGTGGCACACACTTCTAATCCCTGCGCTTGGGAGGTGGAGACAGGAGGATCGCTCAGGTTTGAAGACAGCTGCGCTGGCTTAAGAGACCCTGTTTCCAGGCTGGGCATGGTGGCGCATGCTTGTAATCCCTGCGCTTGGGAGGTGGAGGCAGGAGGATCGTGCTGGTTCGAAGCCAGCTGCACTGGCTTAAGAGACCCTGTTTCCAATAATTAAAAAAGTATAAAATAGGTCTGGGAGTGTAGCTCAGAGGTAGAAGGGCTTCCAGGAACCCCAGTACTACCACCACCAAAAAAATGGACTTGAAAAGAGGTGTACAGTAACATATTGAGACTGTACAGAATTAATGGATTTAAATAACTTCAAGAACATCGAAGTACCAAAATATAATAAAAGTATTGTGAAGGAAGGAGTTTTAAGTGCCATTTTTGTTTCTCTTATGTAATTAATTTTGTAGTACTCTCAAAAGCCAGTGGTGGGCTCCTCTGTCAAGCATGGTTGGGGACTGAGAAGACGGAATGAAGGAGGGGGGACAGTGGTGGGTGGGAGGGACAAGAGGTGGGTCGGGAAAGCAGGAGGGTAAAGAAGGGAGTGGAGTTCTCTGATCATCTCCTGCGACTCCTTGATGTGGTCGGCATAAACAGGCACCCTGGACAAAAGCACTGGGAAATAAAATTATTGAAAAGCAAAAGGATCATTATAATTAGTTTTCTAAAAATCAAACAAACAAACAAACAAAACACAAGTACAAGAGCAACAGCATGGGTAAGTAGCGTTGTTTTCAATGGTGAGGGTTAGGTAAAGGGGGAGGAGCTGGGGTGATGGGTCCAGGAGTAGGGTAAAGTAGAGGCTATGATTAAGTTGAGTAAGAATTTAGGTATAATAAGGTAGTGTCTGGTTGAGATGAGAGATCATAATACAGTGGGATTTTTGTGATTAGTATTGAGTATTTAGTTATGGAGCTATGAAATAGCTTGAATATAAAGCAAAGAAATTCAGAAAGGGAAAAAAAGTTTTGAGAGAAGAGAGTAGATAGGATAAAGGGAGGAAGCTTGTAAAAGGAATGGGGGGAGCAAATAGACATGCGTAAAATAACAAAACAAGCAACAAAACTAACAATAAGAGTAAATCAAAGACAACATAAAACAAAAAGCTAGCGATAGTGAGAAAGAAAAAAAAAAACAGTACTGTGAATTTACACATACTGGGCCTGTATAATGTCTGTTCACTGTAGTAGATTCTCTTTCATTTGCTCCGTAACCTATTGTCATTTTCTGGACCACTTTATGAGCGTTTGCGCCCCTCACTTACCTCTCACTGCTCTGTGCGCAGGTGTCAGGGCAGCAGGTATCATTCTAAGTGAGTTCCGTGTAAGCACAGCGTTCTGCGTTTTCCGGCCCTGGGCTCTGCACCTTCCGGGCTGGGCTCTGCAGCTTCCGGCCCTTGGGCCTGAGCCTTCAGGCCTTTGGCTCTGTGCCTTTAGGCTCTAGGCCTGCACCTTCCTATCCGCACTGGTGGAGGGTGTCCAGTGTAATCTTGGAGCAAGCCCTGTGACTCTGAGCCTGTGCTTTGCCCTGGGCACTTTGGGCCTTTCCTGTGTCTGTAAGTTATACTACAACCACTTCAAGGGTGGGCCGCCAGACCTTAGCCCACCGGGGTTCCTGCAGCTGCTCTGGGTGGTAGTCTGCTGAGAAACGTAGTTACTTTACTGTCCTGCAGCCTGGGGCTCTGGAGGGCACAGTGCTCTGCTGTGGGTGCCGGGATCTGGTGAACGCATGGGCTTTTGGATTTTTTCTCTGTCCCAGAAGTGTGGTGCTGGTTACTTAATATGTTGGAGTTCTGCCACCGTTTATATCACCTCCAGTCCATGGTTTCCTTGCTGGAATTTCTTGGGGCTGCAGAGCTGGCAGTCACGGTTTGGGCCAGCAGCCCGAGATGGCGCTGGCTGCTATACCTGTTCAGTTGCACTCGGGCTCTTGGCTACCACACTCACCATGGTTCCCTTTCTTGAATTTTTGTCCATGTGAATCTTTGCTGCTTTGTTTTTCTTGTCAAGGAGATGCCTTGATAGTTGATACTTGTTACAGCTACTGAGATGGGCTGCATCTCACAGGTGCCATTTTCTTCCTCTCTACTTACTGTATCTTGAAGTAGAAAGGTCACGGTCCAGATATAAGGTAAAATAATTTGAAGGAATGTTCACTGATATTTAAAAAAAAATCTCCTGTCGATTTCTAGAGAAATGTGTCAGATGCCCAAATGCATGTGATTCTTAGGTGAAAAACTGAGCGGGAAGATTCCTTAATCCTGTCCCTTCTCTCCTGTTTGTTACAAAATTGGGATCTAGCATTCCACTTCCATCTGAATCTCTGGGAGGAGAAATTGTTCCAGAGAATCTGTGACATAATTGCATGAGTATGGTAGAGTAGAGGTGCCAGTGGGACACTGGGGCCAAGAGACACAGAGAATAGGATCATGATGGTGATAAAAGGTCTCAGGAGATAGAATAGGAGAGGAAGTACAGGCATTCAGCAGAGTCTCCCAGTGAGGTGTGAGGCCACTGCCACCTGCTCAGGACAGCCCGCCACTGTGGGTATTGAGGGAAGAGAGAAGACTGAGGTATGAATTTGGGGGCTGTTAGTGTAGAAACGGTACTTAAAGCCTTGAGTACCTGACTGAGACGTGGGTGTAAGCAGAGAGGAGAAGCAGGTAAAGACCGAGTCCTGGGGTACACTGAAGTTTAGAGAATGGAAAGATGAGGTGGTCCAGAACATGGTAACTGAGAAGAAAAGCCAGGGAGTATGAGTTGGAGCAAGAGTGAGAGGTGAGGCCAGAATGAGGTACTGTGTCAAGCATCACAGCCAGGAGGAAGAGTTGTACTTGGGCTGGCCATTGGACTTGGAGACACGGAGTCACAGGCGAAAAGTAAATGTATGAATGAGGAAAAATTCTGATTGTGGTGAGTGTAAGACAGGTGGAATGGAAAGCTACGGACAGAGAGACTATAGACAACAATTTTGGAGAGTTTTGATAGCCTTAAACGAAGAATGGTGCTAGAGTTGGAGAAGTCGATCTTCACTGTGAGGCAGTTTTCTTTGCACATGTGTGTGTGCTTGTGGAGATGATACATTAAAGATTGGTCATATTATGATACTGGAGAGGGCATGAGACGCAGCCAGTGCACAAAAGAGGGCCAACTTTACACAAGAGAAGTGTGGGCCCATCTATCCCCTGTGTCAGGATGGAAAGTAATATATCTGTATAGAAACAGACCAGTGGGTCCATTTCCTGGAAGAACTGGGTGAAAGTTTTATTTTGATTGCCTTCTATTTTCTCAAGAAAATGCTAAGTCTCAATTTTTACATCTCTGAAATGGAAATTTAAAATGCCTATCTGTTTCATGATTTGATGAGAATCCTAGGACAGGCATTTATAAATGTTTGGGAATTCACAAGACGTTGCGGGAATGATTGTTGAGATGGGCCAGGGCAAGGTTGTTTACTCTCCAGAGATGGCAACGATTCTTTCCTGGGGTTCTCAGGATTCTGGAATTTTTGTTTGGCAGTCATCAGCACCTCTCTTTCCAGACCTTGACAATATTTCTTTCAGGGAAAATTCTCTTTCTTGACCCTGATCCTTGCGTCCCACTGCTAACTTGAGTTGTATTTTTATAAAATAAAAATTTGCATTTTTATTCCTCCACCCTATGCTTATAAATGTGATGTAGAGCTGAGATTTTCCAAACAGGATTGTCCAAATGCTCCTATGAGTCCTTAAGCCTACCTTAACGGCTGCCTATGAGCTTTAAGGTCTAGATTATAGGTACACAACATTTATCTCAAAATTGTTAATAGATTTTTGAAGATTTCTTAATTTTTCTAGCTCGATGGACAATAGATAGCATTGGAGAAAAAAATTTGTTCCTATCAATTTATTATCTTTTGAACAAATACTCTTTGGACACAATTTGGAATTATGTTTTTCTATCAATGCAGAAGAGAAACTAATTTGAAACCATGAGAAATTATTGAAACTAGCAATATAGACTTTCAGTATCAGAGGGGAAATAGTTATTTGAATTGCCTGTGAGGTTATTAGTTTTCAAGATTTATAAGTTACAATTAAATGAGAAACATTTGGGTCATGGAAGTTCTTTAAACTATGAAACTTATAATTGCTTATTGCCCCTAATTTTAATAAAGCTTTTAAACACAGATAATGAGGCAATTTTACCCGAAGATCCTTAATAATTTTCATTACAACTTTTAAACTCCATTACCATAACCTTTCAAAGGAATCGGCCAAGTGTGCATGTGTGATAATCTACATTCGAATTCACTATATGTTCATCTGATGGGTTGGCTGGCTCTTTGGGAACTGTTCGACTCTGACCAGAAGCAATTTGTGTTGAAACGTACTCCATTCAAGCAGAACTAGACTTAAGTTTCTGGGAAGGAGATGGAGTTCGTTTCTAGCCCTCTGAAGGTTTTGGTTCTTCCGTCCTTCCTTTCTATATCCAGCCTTTCTTTCTCCCTCCACTTCCCTATGTGTACTTGGCTTCCTATTTTATTATTTCATTCACCTCTATAAGGAATCAAACTTTAATACAAAGAATCAAGAAGACTGGCTTTGGGATAAAGGGATGGTGACTGAGGGAGGAGTTGCAGAGGGAAACTACTGCCAATCACAAATTCACTATTAATTTTATAATCCGATATGCGATATATATATATAAGAAAGCATCAGTTGATTGGATTTTTGATTTGCCATGACTGATAAGGAGCCACCCAGGCTCTCCTGTACAGGTAACCCATGACATTAATGGATATAGAGTGAATAGTTCTCCTTTGAAGGAATTCATCTTTAGAGATGATCTCCAGGAAATTTTATTTTCAGGATTCTTTTATACAGTGACTTTTCTGCCCACTTTGTGATTGTCTCAACGTCTTCCAGGTCAAAATATTTCTCTGATCCAGATAAGGTACAAATATTAGACTTAGATTCCTTAACTAGCCTCATCTGCAGGTACTCAAATGGAAATCTAGGCTGTCAGGTCCCCTTGGTAAAACCTTTGTGTTAGAATGCTCAAGCCGCCATCACAAATGCCACAGATGGAAGGTTCTTCCTCAACAGCATGTTAATTGGTTTTCCATTTGAGATCTGATGTGAACAAACTTGAAAGAGAAAAGGTTTATTTTAGATTACAGTTGAAGAGGTTTAAGTCTGTTGTTTCTGGGCCTAGGTTGAGGCAGAATATCATGGCAGAAAGTGTGCGGTGGTAGCCAAGTGGTAAAGTGAAGAAGAAAAGAAGGGCCAGGTATAAGATATATCCTTCAAGATCATGCCTCTAATGATCTACTTCCTCCAAGTAGTTCCTACCTCACTTCCCAAGTTTCTGCCATCTCTTAAAGTACCCTATAGTCCATTAAATTATGAACCTATCAATGGCTGAATTTTTTTTTTTTTTTTTGGTGGTACTGGGGTTCCTGGAAGCCCTTCTACCTCCGGGCTACACTCCCAGACCTATTTTTACATTTTTATTTGGAAACAGGGTCTCCTAAGCCAGCGCGCGGCTGGCTTTGAACCCGTGTGATCCTCCTGTCTCTGCCTCCCAAGTGCAGGGATTACAAGCATGCGCCACCACGCCCAGCTTAATGGCTGAATTTATGAATGAATTTAGAGACTTCACGATCCAAACACTTTCCAAAGCTCCTACCTCTACCTCTGAACTCTGCCGCCTTGGGGACAAAACCTTCAACACTTGAAGCTTTGGAGGACTCTTCAGAGCCGAACTGTAACAAACCAATATCTTTCCAGGAGTTTCCATGAAGTTGTTTTTGGCTGAGATTAATAGTTAATGAGCTCGACCAAGAACCAAGATGGACCTCCCTGATGAGACCGGGACTCACCCATCAGTCAAAAACTTGAGTAGAACAAAATAGCTGGCCATCCCCTGTGTAAAAGAAAGTTCTTCTTGTCTGATGGGATTCCCATCAGGACATCAATTTTCCTTCTCTCTTTAGATTTGAACAGAAATGTTGACTCTTCCTGGGTTTAGAGCCTGCTGGCCCTCAGACAGAAGCTACACCATTCATTGGCTCTCCTCTGTTTTTAGCTAATGGATTCACCTGCAGACCATGGGACTTGCCCACCTCCACACTTGTGTGAGCCAATTCCTCAGAATTGGCCAATAATGGCCTCTTGGTTCTTTTTCTCTTAGGGCTCAAACTTAGCATTGTCCCATGAAAGCAACGAATGAAATAGTATGTATGTCCTTAGCATGACACTGATATGGTGGCATAAAAACTGGCTGCTGGCCGGGTGTGGTGGTGCACGCTTGTAATCCCAGTACTCGGGAGGCAGAGACAAGAGGATCATAGGTTTGAGGTCAGCCTCAGCTACTTAGTGAGGCCCTCTGCAACTTAGTGAGACCCTGTGTATTCAAAATAAAGAATAAAAAATTGGGTTGAGGGTATAGCTTGGAAGTAGAATGCCCCTGGGTTCAACCTCCAGTTTTGCAAAACAAAACAAAACAAAAAAACTGGCTGTATGAAAGTAAAAAGCAAAAGTCCTACAGTTATCCTGAGGGATTGACCTTACATTGCTTTAAAATCATAACAATCACCTGCCATGTGCAGTTTCTAAGTGTTATCTTAAAAGAAATAACCATGGCCATCATCTTAGGGCACTCCATCAGGCTTTGGGGAGACAAAGGCCAAGAGTGGTCTCCTGAGGGATAACCACTATTCATGCTGAGCCCCCACCTGCCACGTAATGGTCTTTACTCCAGTGGCGCCAATCATATACCAAATAACAGAAGAACACAAAACTGATGCTTTTAAGAAAAGTAAGTTTACAGAATGACTGAGTCAACTCCTTTGCTAAAGCTCAGGTCCCTGTTTCCTTTCACACACACACACAAAAAATTATAGAGCATCCACAGCTTATGAAAATGCCTTTATGTCATCAAAGACTGTGAGATCGGGTTGCCTGATGCCTTTCTGATTGTCTTTGGAGGGCACAGAAATTCAGGAGAGTTTGGCTTCCTGGATGAAGGAGAACCGGCACCCAGCTGAACCCATCATGCCTGTTAAGAAAGTTTAGCTGTGTGGAGACCTTACAGGGCTCAGACGCCTTGCAGGGTACCTGTGTCCCACCATCTAGCATCCCCCGACAGCCGCCTGCTTCTATTTCCCTGCAGCAAAAGGGACCCGAGGCCGCCCATCCTGCAACTTCCCCCAACCCACTACTTCCAGTTTTTTCCTTTCCAAGTCTGGAACCACCCAAATGGAAATATTTTGGTCAGCTAGCACAATGACTGATGTTTCTGGAAAGAGGAGAAATAATTCCATCCAATTAGTATCAGGGGAAGAAAGGTCAAGGTTAACGTGGGCCTCACTTCTTGCATGCATGACTGTATGGAGTCTTAGCAAGGGTGGGTTCCTCTTCATTTATGCCCAAGACAGCCTCCTGGAAGCCAACTCCCCCAAAGCTGAACAGCGAGAGAGAAGATTTCTCAGCAGACGCAGAGCAAGAAGGGATATTTGATGCCTGCTCTATTCAGTCACTGGTAATCTCTCTTGCGTCACTCACTTTTGTGAGAATGGACTAATAAGCGACATGCCTCTGTTCCAGCCCAGCAGATAGAGGCACATCCTCCTGGGCTGTTTTCCTGACCAAGAGAGCAGGGAGCGGCATCATGGGGGACACTGGGCGCCAGTTCCAAGCCCTGCTCTGGAAGAACTGGCTCTGCAGACTCCGGCACCCGGTGAGCGCTCCCCTGGGCTCCCCAGAGGGCTGCAGGAGGTCTGGGGAGGGACAGGGGTCTGTTCTTTCCTGCCCTGCCTCCTGGCAGGTGCAAACTCCAGACCGCAGTGGAGTCAGGAAAGTCAGATCACTTTGCATCAGAATCTGGCCTACGGGCCAAAGCAGCTGAATTCTAATTGTCAGCATGATATTAAGGCAGCTGAATCTTGTTTGAAAAGGTTAATTTAGAAAACCTCCCCTCCAAATATGGCAGGTGGAATCCGAGCCATATATAATACAATATTCGGGGCATTTGTTGTAAAAACTGAGCGGTGAATCCTCTAGGTTATGAGGCAGTGCATCAAATGTATTCAGTGCATACACAGAATTCCAGTTACAGATTCCAAAGCATGAGGCCACACGAAGTGTGTATTCAGGGTTTCTCAAGGCATAGAGGTCCATTACTATTCTTCCAGGTCATATTTTTAGTGTTAATTCAAAAATTTTAAAGAACTATAATCAAACGACATCAGCAATGGTTTTCTAAGGAGATTAAAAATGGAATTGCTCAAAAGAAACTTGTGTGAACTCAAGCTAAATTTCATGAATATGTATGTTTTAATGAAATAGAATGCGACTGCTAATTACTATGACTTATTCCTCTTTATTCCTGAGGCTCCCAGATGAACATTAATACCTGAGAATATTATTTTCAGTAGATCTTTAGTACTATATTTACATAATTTCTGACTTTAAGGTCCACACTCACCTATGGTTTTTTTTTCCTGCTTAAAAATCTTCTGTTTAAATAACTTTAGTAGTTAAATATCAGTAATTTGCAAAGCTTCAATTTGCTGAAATTTCAGCCAGTGTATCCTTTCTTGGCATAGAACAAAAAGCCAAAGGAAATGTTCTATATTCCCTGTGGCATTAGGATCAGAACGATTTCAGCTGAAAATTGGTTGTATAAGAATTGTAAGATCAGGGATGAACAAGTGAGACTTTGGCTCTTGATAAATTGTTAGGGTGTTGCTAGCTACGTAGATCATTTTCCACTTAAGCACAGCAGCTTAAACAGGTACATTTGTTTTGGAGAACTAACTAAACCTATTTTCCCACGAGAGCCTGTTCCAGAGGAAGCTGGTTTCCTAGGGAATTTCTTTCTCTTTTATGTATGTCTGTTTGTTAACTTTAATGGCTCAGAGGAGGAGACATCTCCCTGCTCATTAATGGACACTTAATTTGCTTGAAATATTTTTTACAATTTTTATTGTTATAGGGGAGGCTTCCTCATCATAAATATTTTGTCCTTTTTTTTTCTTTTTTTGCAGGTTTGGGGCATTTAACTCCAAGCTACATTCCCTGTCCTATTTTTTATTCTTTATTTTGAAACAGGGTCTCACTGAGTTGCGGAGGGCCTCACTAAGTAGTTGAGGCTGTCCACCAAGCGCGATCCTCCTGTCTCAACCTCCCAAATGCTGGGATTACATGATGAGCGCTTATTTAAAATGGTGACTCCTGTACTCTGTCCTTCCTCACTTTACTTTTATCATTAGTATTCATCATCTTTAACACGCCACAGGCTGGCTTGTTTGCTAGTTACCTTTAGATCCTACTTTAGTATGTACAAGAGCAGAGCATGTTTCCTACTTGTTCACCAGGGTACACCCCAGAACTTAGATAGAACAGGGCCTGGCACACAAATGTTCAATGCGTGTTTGTTGAACGAATAAAGGAAGGATAGACTCAAGCATATATCTATCACATCTTTGATGGGTGAACAAGATGTGTGTGTGCCCTTCATTCAAGGAACTGTAGTTTGTCCTGAGAAAATCAGCTACTTAAACCCTTAATGGACCAATTTCTAGGATGTATTCTACAGATGTCCCTGAGCAAATGGAAAATAACCTTTGTACTTAAACCTTTAATGGACCCATTTCTGGGATGTATCCTACAGATGTTCCTGCACAAGTGGGAAATGGCCTTTGTACAGGCGTCATTGTCGTGCACTGTTTACAGCAGCAAGAGTAGAGACGACACAAGTGGGTTGTGTAGAGTCTGGAGCTGCCCGACTGCGTTCACATCGATCTCTGTCACTTGCTGACTGACTTCTTCAGGGAACTTTCTTAGTGGGCTTCTCCTCCCTGTCTCTCATCTGGGATGTAAACCAGAGGCAAGGGCAGCTCCAGGTGTCTGGTTTGCATGACTGGGTTAGAACAGAATCCCCAGGGGGTACACTGTGAATCTGTTTGCATCTCTTCATCAGTTGCACTAGAAGGATTGAGGCCAGGCCCCTCCGGGTGCATGTCTTAACACTGACCTCCTTTTCATAGCTTCTCTCTGTTCTCCAAAGATAATCTGTACATTCTTTGCTTTTACATTATGGAAATAGGTTGTTGGCACAAACCACGGGACAACCAATCGGACTGAGTAAATAAACCGCCTCAAATAAATGTTTTCTGAGTAGATGAGAACCAGGCACTGTTTTTAAGATAAGGGAAGATTATCTGTTTTCTATTTACTCTAAAGAACAAAGCCTTCATTTGATTATTTTATGATTATAGTTTCGTTAAAAATATTCATTTTGAAAATTTCAAACAAAAAATGGTAAATGGGTGGATAATACCTATCACATTTATCTTCATATTTAGCTTTAGAGATTGTTAAAATTCTATTGTTCTCAGAAAAATGAGTTTATACAGAAGCATAGTTTATAACTATCTTAATGCCACTCATTATTTTCCTCTTGCTTTTTTGTTGTTGGGAAAATAGCACTGCAACAAGAGAAAAAAATTTAATAAGCACCAAAATTTCATTGTACTAATTCATCTGCTACTGTTGTGTTCTTTTCTTCTCATAAGGCATGCATAATGCAATAATTTTACATAATTAAAATTATAGTCCTTTTTTCATTTAACATTGAAGCCCAACATTTTAAAAAATTGTGCTATGGTTTTCCCACTTGGTAGTTTACACAGTAGTTCATCAGTTAGAGGCACATCATTTATTCAACCGTTTTCTGATGCTGAGCCTTAAGGTTCTTTGTGGTTCTTATTACCATGAGTAGCATCATGCTGCGTGAAGGATACAAGTCCTCTGGGTCTGTTTATCTTGAGTGAGTTTCCTAAAGCACGGTTACTGAGTCAAGGCCAGGAAAGACTCTCGTGGGGCAGGTTGAGGGCAGTTGAGCATGCCCCCAGGAGAGTTCGTGGATAGATCATCAGCAATCTTACCATGTAGGCAGTGCCCCCAAATTGAGGCTTTCCACATGCATTTACATAGCTGCAGATCAATCACATTCTTGACTTCTGATTTTAAAAATGTAATAGCAACAAGAAAATACTGTAATCCAAGTTTCTCCTCTCTAAACATCTCCCAGTACTGTGGTCTCTTGGGTCTCCCCTTCCCCCCGTTTTGACATTGACTAGAGGGCTGAACTTTTGCATTGTGGCAAACACCACTCCCCAATGTAGGCCTCAGATCAGGGGTGATGACCATTGCCTCCCATCCTACATCTGTTCATCTTGTCCTCTGTTCTGAATCCTATCTCTGGTGACTGCACACTTTCTCCCCTTTTCTCCAACTGGACAGGACTCTGGCTACTTATTCCATTAATGAAAGCTGACACATGCCTTTTGAGTTTGACCAGTCTTACTGATGACTTGGGCTAGTGGAAGGGGATTAAAGCATAGTTCAGTACATGGATATTGCTATAGGTTGCATCTTGAGTGTCCCTCAAAGCCAGGGCTTGAGCTGCCCTGGCTGTCAGGACTTATCCTGGCCTAGGTCACTGGGATGTGTCAGTGTACCCAAAACACTGGCCTAGAAGAAGTGCAGCGCCCTAATTATTGAAAAGCAGGCATACTTTGGTGACTTTGGATTGGGGCCGGCACAGGATGGGTGGCTTGGGGTGTGCAGACTTTCACAAGTATTACCATAGTCCTGCAGCACCTTCTGGTGGGAGTTGAGCCTCATTTGCTTCTTAGCCTTTACCTGAACTTTAGTTTTGCTTTCCTCCCGCCCTCTCTCAAAACACGAGCAATTACATAAACCACGAGGCATGGCAACAGCTGTGCAAGGCATTGGGGGAACTCTAGAAGAAGGGGTGGTTCCGAAGCCCTGAAAACAGCATTTGCGTCCTGTGCCAGGGCGTGAGTGAAGGACCGTTTGGTTCTCAAGGTACTGGAGGAACAGCTTGCATTTGAGACCCCGGCATCAGATTTCCTTCCTTATGTGATTACCAGCTGGGGTGGGAAAAGGAACGAACAAAACTCTATATGTAGCTCTTTTGCCGAAATTATTAAAGCATCTTTGAGAGCGAATGGAAAGGTTGCGGAAAGATCAGGTCTGGGAGGTTTTATTAAGGATGGTAGCTTTTGTAAAGCACACACAAAAAAAAGCCCTTGTTTTTCCCCAGGAGGCTTCATGCACAGAGTGCTCATCAGAAGAGCCCTGAAAAATAGAAATTTGCTTAAATTGATGTACATATTTATTAAGGCATAACTTGGGAATAAACTATTGTACAAATTATTGCACATCTTGAACCACAGGGCATAATGAACTGTCAGATAATGGAGGAGAAACTCCAGTGGAGCCAGGGAGGTGGTCTTGGGGAGGTGGGGAAGGAGAGAATCACTTCCATGGACATTATGTGAGAACACCAACGTCAGTCTCAATATCCTGTATGGGGAAGAGATGGGAGAGTGGAGTCGGACCTGGGAAGGGCCAGCCAAGTGCTGTGTGCATGCACGCCACCCTCACTGTGAGCGACATCATGATGTGGGACTATAATGCACCAGTAAAACTATTTAAGACAATCCAAGTCCAGGTGGCTAATACTCCTGCAGAGTCCCTCCCACCTCTTTGTACAGGAAAGGTCATTTGTCATTTATCCTGTAACCTAGCGTTAAGTATTTAGAGCAAGGGGAGGGGGAAGGATTAGGGCTCACTTCATTAGAAATGGTGAGAAGTTATTCTACTTTGGCATTGTACAACTCCACCTATACACTGCCTCCTTCATGGTCAGACACTGTTTCCTTAAATTTAAAAGGCACCAGGTGTAACTGGCCAAGGGACTTTCCAGCTGTGGAGCATGCGCAGAGCGCTAAGCCTGTGCATTTCTCTTTCTTACCATGGGAAAGTTTCTGAAGTGGAGGAAGCAGCACAAGCACATTAGGCTGCGGTGTGAACAGTGGTGGTCACCTCCCTCTGTGCATATACACAACGGGGAAGTGTCTAGACTGAGTAGAACTCCCCACGCGGAGACTCAATCGCCATTTTCCTTTCCCTGAAACGGACCACTCCAGATACTCTCTGGGGTGTAACCTCTTTCTTCACACGGCTCTTCTCCTAAAACTGTTCACTCCCTCCACTAAGTACATCTCATACGCTCCCCCTAGCCATGTTTCCTGTCTGAAGTCTTTCTTTCCCAAGGAAGATGGCCACCTGCAATAGTGACTACAATAGTAGTCTACTTCTGGACTTAACTACAGGATGGCATTGAGGTACATTTCTGTCTGCACACCAATTTCATTTTTTCCTCGAAACTATACTTTTATTGGTGCATATAATTACACATCATAATGGGATTCAGAGTGGTAGACCCATACATGCACACAATACTTGATGTGTTTCCCTCTCAATCTCACCCTGATCTCTCCCTTCAATTTTATTTTTAAAAACATTGCTACTTTGCTGGGCGTGGTGGCATGCTTGTAATCCCCACGCTTGGGAGGTGGAGACAGGAGGATCATGCAGGTTCGAAGCCAGCCTCGCTGGCTTAAGAGACCCTGTTTCCAAATAAAATATAAAATAGGCCTGGGAGTATAGCCCAGAGGTAGAAGGCCCCTGAGTTCCATCCCCAGTACCACCAAAACAAACAAACAAACAAACAAACAAACAAAAAACAAAAACAACCCCCCCCAAACATTGCTACTCTATAATATGTTCTAATATTTTTTAGCATTAGCATCTTTCATAGATTTTTGTTCAAAAATTTCTTTGTTTTATAATATATTTACTCATCCTTTAGACGTAAAACCATTTTGACTTGACAAAGCACTCCAGTTCACCTTCTGGTTATATTTGCATTCAGTGTGAACAGTGACTTGGGAAGAGGAGTCTTCTTAGCTCCCTTCTTCCTTGCGTCTTGGGCTCCTCCTGGACCACACCATCTCCCCAGGAATGGAGCATTTGGTACTCTGGATGCTCATCACCGACAACTTCCATCCTGCTGTAGCCTTCCATCTACTCACAGGATTTAGCCATGGCTGAAAGGCACTGCCTCTTATGTTTGCCAGTTCAAACATCCTAATTCTGTTCACAATAATAGGGGATTTAACACATGCAAATCAGATTAAGTCCATTAAAAAAACAGTTGTTAAGGGGCTTGCTGGATATAACATATCAAGTCCTAATAACTGGTGCTTAGTTTTTAATTTCTTGCCATAGAAACAATGTTGCATTACTTTTTTTGTAAATATTTTAGACAGTATTCAAATGTTTCCTAATGAAATATATAATACCTGGGGATCTTTGGGTCAGAGAATGCACACTCACAACTTGAAAAAGTATCACTTCTCTAACTTCCAGAAAGATAGTACCAATTGTTCCTCATTTAGGGTTCAGATTTCACTTGTTTGCTTACTTGTCTTCTTTGATTCCAGGAGAGAAGAAATAATTTCCTAGTCATTCTCTAACACCAAAATTGCTAACTCACTGTTTGACACAAAGTAAGTGCTAAGTAATTATTTAATGAACAACCACTGGGGAAAAAAAGCAGCTGCTTTTCCATAAAAAGCAAAATAAACAAGTCAAGGAGAAAGGGAGGAAAAGAGTTCTTCAACTTCTTTCTCTCAATAGCCAACTAACAAAACGGTTTGTAAAAATTTTCTTTGATGGGGGAGTTTTGACCTTTGATGGAGAGATCTTTGAAAGCCCTGACTCCTAACTGCAGAGTGATGGCAGAGTCCTGAAACTGTAGCTGGTATTTGCTGTTTGGTATTGACTCTCTCCTAGTTTTGCCTGAAGCCCATCTTGAGAGCACTGGGGTGTCTTTTTCTGGAGTACTTAGCAACAAACACTTCAAAATACATCTGGGAAAGTTTCCTCCTCCCCAAGTTTTGCATGAGAGGTCTCAGTGCATCAGCAATACAATAGGGCTCCAAGCTTACTCCAAAGTCTTTTGTTCCCAAGGACAAGGGACACAAATTAATTATATACTTTGCTTCAGCTTCCTTGATATTCTAAACTTGTTCTGATGTTTTCCTCCTCTCTCAGCCAATAAAATCTTGTGACTGGCAACTCCCTCTATTGAAGGGAGATTCATTTTCCTTCTTAATTCATTTATGGATTTGTTTTTTGCACGGTAGCGGTTCGTTCTTTGTGGTTTTCCGTTGTAATCAACACCACATGCTGTATAAGCCACTGGGAGTATTTTTAAAATGAATTTCAAATCAGCCTTCAGGATGGTTTGCTCAAGTGGGATGGAAAATTACATAGCCTGTAGGTCTGAGATGTCCGACTTGCCTCAGAAATTAGTTCAAGGGTACTGACAAAATAATCCCCTTCATGGTTTCCAAGGTGCAAATCTGGCACAACCTTCTCTACCTATCTGGTTGCTAAGAAGGCAATATACTTGGTGAGTGTATAATGTTCTGGGGTTATGAAAGGGGACTTCTTGAGTATGGGCTTGGTTCTCTTCACCTCTGCACGCCCAGAAGAATCTCATTCAAGGGACACATATGGGTGTCGTCACGTTCACTGTAAAGGTTGAGCATCTCTTACCTGAAACCTTGGGACCAGAAGTGCTCAGACTTCAGATCTTTTTCAGATTTTGGGGGTATTTGCATTTGCACAATGAGATATCTTATAAATAAAACCAAAGTGCTGGGCATGGTGAAGCACGCTTGTAATCCCAGTACTCGGGAGGCTGAGACAGGAGGATCATAGGTTCCTAGCCAGCCTCAGCTACTTAGTGAGGCCCTCCACAACTTAGTGAGAGCCTGTTTCAAAATAAATAATTAAAAATAGGGCTGGGGGTGAGCCGGGTGTGGTGGTGCATGCTTATAATCCCAGCGCTTGGGAGGCTGAGACAGGAGGATCACACAGGTTCGAAGCCAGCCTTCAGCTATCTAGTGAGGTTCTCAGCAACTAGTGAGACGCTGTTTCTAGATAAAGTATAAAATAAGTTTGGGATTGTAGCCTGGAGGTAGAAAAGCCGCTGGGATTGAATATTCCTACTCCCAAAATCTGAAATGCTAAACCATTCAATGTCAATATAATGCCAAGGAGTGGAAAATTTCACACCTTGAAATGTTATTTCATGCACAAAATTATCTGAAATATTAGAGACAATTACCTATAGGCCATGTGTATAGGTTTATATGAAATATGAATGGATGAAGAATATGATATGAGTCTATGTTTAGACTTTGGTTCTCTTTCTTTCTTTCTTCTTCTTTTTTTTTTTTTTTTTTTTTTTTTGCGGTACTGGGGATTTAACCCAGGGTCATTCTACCTCCGAGATAGACCACCAGCCCTATTTTTTATTCTTTATGTTGAAACAGGGTCTCTCTCTCTCTCACTAAGTAGCTAAGGCTGGCCCTTGAACCTATGATCCTCCTGTCTCTGCCTCCCAAGTACTGGGATTATAAGCTTTGGTGACCACACCTGGCTCTTTCTCAATATTTTTAAAGTTCCTTTTTTCTTTTTCACATCTTGAATTTTTATTCTATCGTGGTAAGGATCTACTCCATCTCTGTCTTCCCCATATCACTCTTGGGAAGAGCAAGCAGATGGCACAGTTTGTTGAACAGTACGCCATTCTCCCGTTGACCTTTGGAATACATCACATTTTTTGGATCTGCATAGCTCTGCTCCTGGATTCTCAGCATCACTTCAAAGGTTGATCTGCATATTGTTGAATGAGGATGACACGGTCCATGTAATTACTGTCATTGTTTAGAAAGCTTTAAGTGTGGGAATATTAAGTACTTTCAACCTGCTGATGAAAATGATCATTAATACCTTCGATCTTTGTTCTCCCACATATATCTTAAAATCAGATTATTAAGTATGCCAACAGCAGCCAAAAATGACACAAACTTATTGAAACTTCATTGGAATTAAATTGAGCTTATTAATCCATGGGCATGTAATTACAGAATTGCACTGACTTTTAGGTCCCTTTATGATATCGAAATTGGTTATTCACAGATAATCTCTACCATCCACTCATTTAGATTCCCTTTGGTGTCTTTCAGTAAAGTTTCATTTCTTCATGTATTAGTTGCACATGTTTTAGTTTTGTGTATTTTCTGAGGTTGTTCTATACTTCTTTGTTGATAACATAAATGATATCTTTTTGATATATTTATTTTTGATACTTGAGATTGAACTCAGAAGTGTTCTACCTCTGAACTATATAGCCGTAGCCCTTCTTTACTCCAAAACAGGGTGTTGCTAAGTTTCTGAGGCTGGTCTTTTACCTGCACTCCTCCCGTGTCAGCCTCCCAAATATGGGGATTATGGGTGTTCACTAATGCACCTACTATATATATTTTTTAAAATATGTTTTTTTTACTGATTCATGCTGATGTAGGCAATCATTATGAGACAGGTTATTGATTCTTTTATAAAAGTAAATTTGAAGCTGGGTGTGGTGGCGCATGGTTGTAATACCAGCATTTGGGAGGCTGAGACAGGAGGATCACGGTTTGCAGACAGCCTCAGCTACTTAGTGAGGCCCTTTGCAACTCAGTGAGACCTTGTTTCAAAATAAAGAATAAAAACTAGGGCTGGGGTGTAGCTCGGAGGTAGAATGCCCCTGAGTTTCATCCCCAGTACCTCAATAAAAAATATTTTAAAAAGAAAGTAAATTTGAAATGTCCATTCTATCATTTCAGTTGTTTCTATATTTTAAAGCTATTTCATTAAGTGTACACATACATAAAATTATTAAATCTCTCATATTCCATTTATTTTATGTAGTGATCTCCATATCTAATAGTATTCTTTTGTCTTAAGTCTTTTGTGTCTGATGTTAACATAACTAATTTGTTTAATATTTACACTTTACTTTCAACTCTTCTTGTTGTTCTAATTTCATCCATTCTAAATGGCATATGCCTTTCTCTTTATAATCCTAAACCTGAAAAGCCTTGTGTTTCAAGTAGTTTAATCCAAACGTTGTCTGGAATCAAAGCACACTGTTTGGAAGCTCTTGTACGTCTGCTGTTGGAAAGCTTGGCTTCTATTTATTTGATTATTTCTTCTCTCATGCTTGAGAGGTAATGGTCCTGGGTACGCAGTTCTAGACAGGCAGCGTTTCTCTTAGCCACCTAAACATGCTTACCTGTTTTCTGGCTTCTTGCCGTTGATGAGTCATTGGGAATTCCAGCTGTTCCTTTGAGGCTGTATGTCACTATCTCTGGGATCGCTATTGAGATAGCTTTGATTTTGTGGTGCTGAAGTTTCACTGCACTGTGTGTTAGTGTGGATTAACCTTTCCCAACAAATCTATGGATTTGTTTCTTTCTTATACTTAGAAAAATTCTTGGCCAGGAGTTTAAAAAATACTGCTTTCTCTATTTTTCTTCATTTCCCTTCAGGGTACCATCTCACTTCATAATCGAGTATTTACACTTAAAGATGGAGTTTACAATTTTAAAAAATATATATATTTTGGTCACTCTCTCCCTCGTAGGTCTTTGGAGATTTCTCCTAATTCTTATAAGACCAGAAATCCAATATTTGTTTCTAGCCAGTAGTTTAAGTTTGTTCCAATTTTTTTGGGTGGGTCAGATTTTATTGTCAAGTTGGGGTTCTATTCTACAGATAATATACCATTTATTCTTTTATTATTGAGAATATGTACATACATACACACATATGCATATATATGTATTTTAAAGGCAATTTTGGCCATGTAACATATATTTAATTATATATACAGTTTTGCATGTATTATATATATTTTAATAACTCTTTCTACATATTACATATATATTTATCATATAAATTATCATTTCATTTGGAATGTTGTGAATATTGATATACTGACATCAACATTAACTGTTTTGAGGAAGTGTTGAAGGTTGGGCTGGTCTTTCCTCAACTTGCTAGCGAGTTACTTTTTCCTTGACTGAATACCTGTTGTCATCTTTCTTTATCTTTGAAGACCAATAGCTTGAATTTCAACTATCCACAGTTCTATTATGGCCTATTTTTCTGTCAGTTTTCAGATAATGTCATTTTCTCTTTTGCCACCTAGATTATATATTTGAGTGTATTTCTTTTTTTTTTGGTGTTGTTCCATTTGTTGAGCTCTCTACTTCAGAGGTACCGATTATCCATATGTTGCATGGTCTTTGGTTTTTATTTTTATTTTTATTTTTATTTATTTTATTATTTTTTTTTTGGTGGTACTGGGGTTCCTGGAAGCCCTTCTACCTCCGGGCTACACTCCCAGACCTATTTTATATTTTTGAAACAGGGTCTCTTACGCCAGCATGGCTGGCTTCGAACCTGCGTGATCCTCCTGTCTCCGCCTCCCAAGCGCGGGGATTGCAAGCGTGCACCACCACGCCCGGCTATTTGGTTTTTAAATATATTGGGGTTTTCTCTTAAATTTTGCCTTTAAAAATTGCTTTGAAGATTCTTCAACTTTATTCCAGAAATTCAAATGTAACTAAAGTGTATTTTTTTTTTCCCTGTGGTTTCTAAGTCAGAATTTTAGTTTTTTTTTTTTTTTTTTTTTAGATCTGCAAACTTTCCAAGTTCATCAAAGTTATAGGCCTATAGTTTTCCTTCCTTGAACTGTCTTTATTTGGTTTTGGTGATGTTGGCTTCATAGAATGTATTTGGGAGAGTACCTTTTTTCTATTTCATAAAATAGATTGAGGAGTATCAGGATTAGCTCTTTTATAAAAATTTTATAAAATTCACTTAGGAAACCATCTAGTCCTGGGCTTTTCTTTGATGGTAAGCTCTTTATTGCTGTTTCAATCTCTTTGACTGCTATTGGTTGGTTTAAATTTTCTTTATCTTCTTGACTCATTTTAGGCAGGTTGTATTTATCTAGGCAGTTGTCCATTTCCTCCAGATTTTCCATTTTTTTGGAATAGTATAGTTTTTCAAAATAGCTTCTGATAATCCTCTGAATTTCCACATTGTCAGTGGTGATATCTCTTTTTTCATCTCATCTTTTTACTTTGGGTTGATATTCTGTCTGTCTGTATCTCTGTCTCTCTCTCTCTGGTTAGGTTGGCTAGTGGTTTATCTAGCTCGTTAATTTTTAGAGAAACCAGCTTGTGGTTTTGTTGATTTTCTGTATTGATATTTTATTCTCCACTTTGTTGATTTCTGCTCTGATTTTTAATTATTTCCTTTGGAAATTAGATTGTTCCTGCAGTCTTTCATTTATCATCCTTTGTGGGCTTCTATTTTCTGAATATTTACTCTTATGAAGTCATTCTTTTTTATGAAGCAGTTTTAAATTTTTCATTCTATCTGAATTTATTTTTCTCTCATGCTGCATGGCTTTTATTCTTGGATTTTTGTTTGTTTCCATTTGGTGTGTTTAGATTGGTGTGTGCTCTTTCTTTCAATCTAACAAATACTTGGGTAACTCTGCTGAGGTATTATATTTGTTCTTGACTCTGTTGAACAATTTTGAGGCCCACTTGATTTCTCCTTTCATCTTTGAGGTGGTTCTGAGCTTCCCTGTATCCTCCCCTCTCTATATCAGAGGGTAGTAGAGATGATGGATGGGTTTTTCTGTTACCAGTTCTTTGATCTCACATAGCCAAGAAAGAGAGGCACAGACCATAAAATGCAAGGATATAGAAAGCTTATTTCAAGGCAACAAAAGGTAGGAGTACAACATTATGTGGGGTCATGGTGGACATCGAGTGCCAGCGGCACCTATTGACACCATCTGGGAGTAGCCCAGATTGAATGCCAGCACTTGCACATCATTGGCTGGTCCCCCATGTACACACAATGCACAACCACAGAAAAGAATAGGATCATAAAGCAGGGGAGGGGTCCCACAGGTGGGTTGCCAGTGGTGGTTGCTGTCTAGGAGTTTATATCTAGATGGTATCAGTCAATTTCCAATTCCAGCGGGTTTCTGCAGCCAAGGTTAAGGTTCTGCAATGGCTAGCTGAGTCACTACTTCATGACTTCAGCAGTCCCACCAGGCTTGTGGGACTGGGGTCCTTAATATTGTTAAGTCCTATTTGCTCTGTGTTCTGTGTCAGCATGCACTGTGACAGGGTCTGTATCCCATTTAGTTATGTCTCCCTGCAGGCTGCCTAGTTCTTTTTTTGTCCTAACCGCCCATAGACTCTCACTCTTCAGAGATGGGAGTGGACATGAATGGGGGGCTGGTCAGACAGAAAGCATAACTTTTATTAACCTAATTGGACTCTGTGTTTTCCTTTGAAAATTTGTTAATTTTTTTATACTATATCCGTTTCATTTATTTGGGTGAAATTTCTTTCCAACTTTGTATAATATCACATTTTGAAGTGTTACCCTGGAGGCTTCTCTGAAAGAGCAGGTGTCATGGCTCCCATTTATTGGTTCCTGGGATCATTCCCAGCAGCCGTTCCTCTACTCCTCTGTTGGAAGAAGAAGGTGATAGAGGATCCCTTTGGGGTATTGAACTCCGTGGGTATGGGTACTGGGGAGAGCTGCCAGGACCGGACGGCACATTGCAGAGCTTTGGAGATTCTGAGCTGAGTTGAAAAAGAACCACATGGTTTTGTCTGGTCAGCTCTGGGAATCATATCGTGACCCTTCCTTCCTTCCTTCCTTCCTTCCTTCCTTCCTTCCTTCCTTCCTTCCTTCTTCCTTTCTTGTATCAGGCAAACACAAGTTTCCCCCTTTCTCCTCTAACTTCTTTTTTCCCCCACCTTCCTATTTTGTCTGAGAGGAAAAAAAAAAATCTGTGTTGACATTTTGGTACATCATCTCACTCTGTGTCTTTAATCCTGGGAGTTGGGTGCAGGAATTGTTGAGGTGTCCCTGAATGCCACCCTCTCTCAGCTGTGCTCAAAGAACCAAGGAGGACTCCTATCCATGCTTGTGCTAGGGTGTGAAAGTAGGGAGTGAGAAATTCATGTTGAGAGGTGCTGAAGAAAGTAACCTGGGGATGTGAAATGGGTCCTTTACCCTCTGCCTGTAGGACCTTCCCTCCCAGGAGCCTTCGTGGGGTAGAGAGAGGGCTTGTGGTTATTTGGAAGGGTGGCCATCCATCAATAGGCTTAATAGGCAATTCTTTTTCTTGAGAGCAGAGCTTGCAGCAGATCCTACTGTGGTGTCCATGGAGAATACCGATGCCATTTTTCCTTGTGCCAGATCTCAGTGTTCAGAGAGAGGGGTGGGGGAGAGGAACTCTAAAAAAAATCCAGAAGGCTTTCCCAGGATGCAGGGATGTGATTAGAAATTTTAAATGAGATTCAAGGATTATAATGACACCTGAGAAGAAAGCCATGCTCTAAAAATGTGGTGAGATCAGTAAGGTCCTTTTTGCCTCACAGAGAAACAAGCTCCTGAAAGGCAGTGATTCACTGCTCACAATGGACAAAGACATGGCAGGACTGGGCATCTTCTTGATTCTGGAATGGGGTAATGGCAACCTTGGGACAATATGAGATTTTTTTTTGTCTTCCTTTTTTTTTTTTTTTAAGAGTCATTGACCAACTTATACAGAAAAAAAAAGAAAGAAAGAAAGAAAGAAAAAAAACCCAAACCCTATGGGATATTACTCTACTGGATTACTATTTTTATTTCAAGATCCTCAGAATAACATCATAAGATGTAGATCTTTATTTTTCATAATGCCATTTCGGTTTGAAACTAAGAATTTGTCATCATGTGTGTGTGGGGGGACTGGATATTGAACCCACAGGCATTATTCTTCTGAGGTATACTCTATACCTTTTTTTTTTTTTGGTACTGGGGATGAAACCCTGGGGCATTCTAACTCCAAGCTACACCCCCAGCCCTATTTTTTATTCTTTAATTTGAAATAGGGTCTTAGTAAGTTTTGGACAGCCTCATTAAAGCTGGCCACGAACCTGTGATCTTTCTGTCTCAGCCTCCCAAGTAAAGGGATTTCAAGTGTGGGCCACCACACCAGACTAATGCCATCATTTTTTAGACTGGCTAATAAATATTGATTGATAGCTTCAGAGTTGGTGTTGACTAATTTGGTAGTTCTTCACATAATGCTGCCTTGATTCTAGGAAAGAAATTTAAGATACTAATAATATGAAGATTGATAAGTTGATTACATGAAAAATTTGGAGAATAAAAAGCAACTAAGAACAAAAAATATTTGCAACACCGAAGGCCAAAAAGGATGAATTATTTAGTTAAAAATAAGAAAAGATTATTTAGAAGTCAATTAAGAAAAAAGAGAACAATTTAATAGAAAAATGAGCCCCTGGAAGAGCAGAGAATTAATATACAATGAGTACCTACTTATGAACAATGATTGATACATTAAAAAATTCTTATTACTTCTGCATATCACTTGGATAAAAGTTTGGTAAAAAACAAGTCTGTTGATTTCAGGTGCTATTGGGGTGTTATTGGAGTGAATAATGATTGGCTTAGCTTTTGATGAGAAATACTTGGTTTTATCTATGCAAACTAAAAATCCAGGTTAAAAATCATATACACTTTGGCTTAATAATCCCACCTGGTAAGGTTACCTCACAGATATACTTAACAAAGTTAGCCAAACAAGCAAGGAATACTCATGATAGCAGGGACTCCAAACATAAAACATGTACATTTTCATGATTAGGTGATTGGTTAAGTAGCTCTACAGTAGACTACTAAGTAGACTTTAAAAGCAATGAGGCAGGAGTAGAATAAAATGAACTTCAAATGAAATATTTACATTTTAGAGAGAAGAGATACACAGGAGGGATAGAAAATTGTTTCTAAAAACGTCACTTACATGTTATCACCACATATGTGTATAACCAAATATGTTGTACATACATAATTGGTACTGGGAATTGGACTCAGGGGCATTCCAATTCCAAGGTACCCCATCCCTTTTTTAATTTTTGGTTTTGAAACAGAGTCTCTCTAAGTTCCTGAGAGTCTTGCTAAATTGTTGAGGCTGATCTTGAGACTGGGATCCTCTTGTTTCAGTCTCCTGAGTACTGGGATTACAGGCATGCACCATCAAAGCTGGTACATTTTTTAAAATTAAAAACACTTAATTTTTTAAAATGAAAACATTTTTAATTAAAAAATGTAAAAACTGAATTGAGAAAGGTGAAATATTTTGTTCTTTGGAAGAGTGGTTATATTCATATTGTCCTTTAAAACTTTTCTAGCCATGTAATTACAATATATAATTATAATACATAATTATATAATTATAATATTAAAAGTCATTATACAGGTCTTGGGTCTATAAACTATTTTCTGTTTTCTTTTTTTAAAATTTTTCCATTGGTGCATTGTAGTCATATATCCTAATGGGGTACAAGATGGTGGAGGCACACATGCACACATCACTCATATAGCCCTTCCCCAGTTCCCACCCCATTCCCTCCCCCTCCCTCCTTCTCATGTTTGGCTTAGTGATTGAAATTGATATGTTTGTGAATGGACATCATGTACATTAGAAAATTTCTTTCTCCCATTCTTCTCCGTCAGGTCACTTTCTTACAATTTTCTGTTTTCTTTACAATCTTGGTCTTAAAGATGGCTATCACATATCAATAAAAATAAAAGAGAATGACCTCCCCCCAAAAATTGTGTTACTTTTTCTTGACACTATTAAATCATTAATTAATTGTCCAGGAGCTACGATTTTATGCTGCATATACATATTTATCCAGAATTAAGTATAGACTCCTCTCCCACCACCTCTCTATCCCAAGCCTCCTATCAGGTATGAGATTCTTACGGTGAATGACCAAATGTTTTAACTGCACTGCAGCCTCCTGCCTGTGCCGACCTCCCTTTCTGGTGTAAGCATAATCCCGGGACCCAGAGGGTGACCTCCTGGACATGTTTTCTACATTATCAGAATTATACTATTGTGTTTCGGCCCTCTCAGGAGACTTTTGATCTTGCCTCCCTTTCTGGCACAAGACACACTTCCCCATACACTACTTCAATGAGGGTGGTTTCTTTTCTTCTTTAGTTACCTCAGGGGCTGAAATCCTCTTTCCTTGTGTTTGCCTTGAGGCTTCAGGACTCACATACTCACCTGGTCATACTGGCACCTGCTTCCTGCACTTCGCAGAGAGAGAGAGAGAGATGCAACGGGAGGGGTCCGTCAGGGGGCCAGAGAACCCAAAAGTTCATTAGTTCAAAGCATTATAACTTGGAGTCTGGGACAGCAAGGCACCCTCTTCAGAGTCTCACCGCACCTTCTTAACTTCAGACTTTTAGGCCTTTGTGTATAAATCTATTAAATACCTTGCCTGCTTTTTTTTTTAAAATAAATGATATGGACTGAAATCAATAAAGGAAAATGATCTACCAGCAGAACAAGTCAAGAAGAATGGCAATATCATGATATTGAGGGCTTTCTTTTGATTTTACCTGGGCTATACCTTCCAGGTAGTGTTTCTTTCTCAAATACACTACATGTATTAATGGCACTTCTTTTTCTCTTAACTTTGAAAAGTCAGGGCTGTACAAAGTATTTTACTCTTTCAGGTAGCTCTTTTAGGTAGTCTGTATCAAGAGATTTGACTCCAAGAATCTCAGGCGTTCATTCCAGTCTCACAAAATGAATTTAAGAGAAAATGTATTTATATACAGAGGTAAATGTTTCTTGATGAAGAATGGGCATGTGGGCTGTGTCACATCCTTTGGAGAGATGTCTTGCCATCCTGCAAGAGGACAGCTATGATCTGTATGTAACACCACTGGGATGTATTTATGACAGGAATGTCAGGGAGAAGCGGGTGCTGCCACCAAAGCTATCAAGGGTTAGTTTGGGTGGAACATTCAGGAAGGTTCAAGAAATTTGAAAAACAAAAGTACTGGATTTGTTCCAGCATGGGAAATACAGGTGAAGTTATTTATTTACCTTCTTTAATGTCATAAGTTCTGTAGTCAGTAAAAACATGCAGGAAACAGAAAGGTGTAGATCCTAGATCTGTCCAGAGAAGGCCAAGATGTGACAGTCAGGGCTCTGGGTGTGGTGACAAATGGCCTCGGGCCTCTCCTGCGGTCCCTGGCTGCTGGTTGTTCTGCTGGGGCTGCCAAGGATTTCTCTTCCAAGGATGCCTGGCCTGTCTACCACCCTTTCCAAGAGATGCGAGCGCTGTGATGCTTTGCAGTTTATTTGAGCACTGTGGTTTCTCTAAATCCCCCAGGTTCTCGCCCTTGCTGAGTTTTTCTGGCCATGCATCCTGTTCATGATTCTGACAATACTTCGTTTTCAAGAACCGCCCAGACAGAGAGACACATGTAAGTTTGACCTCCAATAAAAATTTTGAATTGCAAACCTTCAGGGGAGCAAATGGTACTCTCTGTTCTGTTCTTTATCAATGCTGAGTTCTGATAAAGGTGAGGTGAATGGGCAGGGTTCCTTTATGACCCTAGCAATATGTCTGGGTGTGTGCTAATAAGTAGCAATTTCGATTTTTTCCTATTGAGAATAATATTCGCACATGTTTGCTCAATCTGGCAGGCAGATTTATTTTTCCACTAAATGCAATCAATTCGGACCTAGGCATATAAGCCACTATACATGTAGGAAGAATCTGGGCCTCATGGTACATGCCTGTCATCCCAGTAATTGGGAGGCTGAGACAGGATGATCAAAGGTTTGAGGTCAGCCTCAACAACTTAGCGAGACCCTGTTCAAAATAGAAAATAAAATAGAGCTGGAGGTTGAAGCTCAGAGGTTGGATGCTATTAAGTACAATCTTCCTTTTCTAAAACAAAACCAAACAGAGAAGCCAGGTGTGGTGGCACACGCTTGTAATCCTTGCACTTGGGAGGCTGAGACAGGCGCAGATTCAAAGTCAGCCTCAGCTACTTAGTGAGGCTCTCAGCAACTTAGTGAGACTCTGTTTCCAAATAAAATATAAAATAGGTCTGGGAGTATAGCCCGGAGGTAGAAAGCCTCTGGGTTCCACCCCCAGTACCACAAGAAAAAAACAAAAAACAAACAAACAACAACAACAACAACAAAACAAACAAACAGAGGAAGAGTAGACAGGGCAAAAGATGAGATGTGCCTTTCTCTTTACCAAAGGGTCCTGGTTGCGGTGGTGATGATGGTAGGGAGGAAGAAGACAGTGGGGACAAGAGACTGCCATGATGGTGGCAATGGTCATACTCCAGTCACTTCTTGCCCCAAGAACATGGTCAGTCTGCCTGCTTTGTCTGACTTGAAACTTCCTCAGCAGCACCCCTAAAGAAATGACAGCTTGCTTCCTTTCTGTCTGATTGCACCACTTGATGGATGTATACTATGGCTCGCAGACTTGACAAGAATAAGGATTATTACATATTGGGATTTATACCACACTGGCTGCCATATATATACCTGAATAACCTTATATTTAGGTTTTATATGCAGAAAAGAGAATGGTCCTAAAGGCTTTCCTGTTTGGGGACTGAATTAAAGCCCTGGTAGTGCGACCTCCTTTAGGGAGCGCTGAAAGGCTTTTCAGACTTCCTTCTTCTATTGGTTTGTTTATTCATTCAGTAGGCATGTACCAAGGGCCTCTGTGTTCCAGACCTTTGTGAGGATCAAAGATGAACCAGCTATTTCCCTGTCCTGCTAGAAGGATGCTCCATTTCAGTGGGAAAGTTATCTCAGTAACATTGGAAACCAGGGTGCCCAACACTAGAGTCCTCAATCATTCATTCATTCAGTCATTATCACCAAAGACTTTGTAAATGTCTTCCTTATGCAAAGCACTGTGCTGACAGCTGGCAGAGTAGGTCTCTCTATTCTGAAGAGGGACATTATCTCCCAGGCCAAATCAGACACTGGGCTGTCGCCAGGGTTTTATGAGCTCCAGCACTGAGGTCAACAATCTGCCAGTTGCCTGTCGTTATCAGCACCCTAACCGTTCCTGTTCTCTTGGGACATGGGGGCAGATAGGGTGGGGGCCTGCGTGATAACACTTTATGAGAGAAGCAGCTCACTGTAGTGATGTTTATTCTGAAAAGTCTTTGAGCCTCTCCAGTCTAGAAAAGCATCTTTGCTTTCCAGGACATTTTGCCACTGTACCTAAGCATTCAGAATCTAAGTTTCACTGAACTTGGAGTTTTCATCCAAACTTAAAAACTCCTGAGATTCTTATTCCTCCCACCTGAGGCTGATTGTCAAGAGGCTTTGTGGGGTGTTTGGCTGTGTAACACAGTGTTGACAGTCTGTGAACAGGGAAGTTAGGGGAACACTAAGCTGTGGCGCCTTGCCACCATTCTGCCTCGGAGTGTGGGTGCAGAGTCTGGGGGCGAGATGTTTGCTCTAAAGGGTGTTTTGGGGGACCAAGTTCTCAGATATCTTTTAAATTAATGACAGGGTTAATAACATAATAATTTGATATTATATATTAGGATTCTAAATAAATAGGCATCCACTTTGGGTAGCATGGACTTCTTTCTCCTTTGTATCTGTATCCAGGTTTCCTGCAGCCCCGGGATCTGCCCAGCTGTGGTGTCCTGCCCTTTGTCCAAGGACTTCTTTGTAACACTGGGTCACGGTGCAGAAACTTCAGCTTTGATGAGTCCACGGATCATTATTTTCGGTAAGAGAAACACAAACATCCTTTTCAGACTTCCTGGGAAGCTGGTGCATGGTAGACAACATGCTTTTAGAACAGCTTTATTGAGACAGATCAGGGAGAGTGAAAAGTATATAATTAAAACTTTTGCCGGGTGTGGGGGTGCACGCTTGTAATCCCCGCGATTGGGAGGCAGAGACAGGAGGATAGTGCAGGTTCAAAGCCAGCTGCGCTGGCTTAAGAGACCCTGTTTCCAAATAAAAAAAGTATAAAAAATAGGCCTGTGAGTGTAGCCCAGAGGTAGAAGGGTTTCCAGGAACAACCCCAGTACCACCAAAAAAAAAAAAAAAAAAAAAAAAAAACTTTAAGAAAATCTACTGTGGGTCTGGGATGCAGCTCAGTGGCAAAGCACCTGCTTTGCAGGTGTGGCGCTCTGGGTTCGATTCCTGGTTCCAAAAAAGACACACACACAAAAAAAAAAAAAAAAAAGAAAGAAAGAGAGAAAAAAGAACCCCTTAAAATAAAGAAAATCTATTGTCCACATCTCATCCCCAGAAATCACTAATCTGTCCAGTATCTCTCTAGTTTTATAATTTTGAGAGTGTTATTTAAGTGGAACCATAAAGTCTATAAACCCTGCTTGTACTTCTTAGTATGTGTTTCTTGTATTTCTTGTGGTCCATCAATCTTGTGTGTGTGCCAACAGTTCATCTTTGTTCTTGCTAATTTTTATTCTAATTTGTGTTTCAATAGAAGTTCTTTTTAAAATTTATTTTTAGGTTGTTTTTAGTAGCTGAAAGTTGTCATATGTTCATGGAATAAAACTAAATCCAATAAACAGAAATTTCTTACACCAGCACGAAAGCTGCCAAGTAATGGTTAGGCAACCTCTTTCTGTTGATATTTTAGAAGTTTATGAAATGTTAGGATGTGAATCAACTGGAAGACTTGTAACTGTGCTCTACAGAGGCCCTCCCTCCTTCCCCATAAGTCACTCTGTGGGACAGATCTGGCCTCTCCAACTCTTCTGTCCCATAGCTGACCCTAAAAATAAACCCAGGATCTCATGTTCATTTTAATGGCTAGACTGGAAATTTCTAATGGCCACTGGAGGCAGAGGTTCTGAATATTCAGAATATTGGCAGGGAATAAAATTTAGACTGGTTGAAAGAAGAGTTACATTTACTTGGGGGCTAATTAGGATTGAAATCTGGGAACCCAGTATCTTTGAATTTTGTTCAGAGGCTCCAAGAAAAATGGCAGCTCTATGCCATATGTAATACTTAAAATGGCAAGAGAGTTGATAGTTACATTATTTGGTAGGAATTTTGATGGGTCTGGCAAAAGTTGTCTTTGAAGAAAGGGGTTGAAAGCATCCTTTGCTCTGGTGGTCTGGAGGAATGATGTGCTCTATAGAAGGACAGTAGAGGTTAACAACATTTTAGGAAACTATGAGTTGGCCCAATCACAAGGATAGCATGCCTGGAAACCCAGCTACTCAGGAGGCTGAGGCTAGAGGATGGTAAATTCCAGGCCAGGCTGGCCAACTTAGCAAGACACTATCTCAAAAAATAAAAAAAATAAAAAAGGCTGGGGGCGTTGCTCATTAGTAGAGCACTTGTATAGCAGGCACAAGGTCCTGGGTTGATTCTCTGAAGCAGCAGCAACAGAAATGTCTACAGCCCCATTCAAAAGTCAGACGAGCCTGAAGCCTGATCTGATGGTGGCCTTCTGGTTTCATTTTAAGTGCCCAAACTAATGCTTCTCCTCTTTAACTTTCCTCCTTGACATCAGCAAGCACGCAGGGCCACTTTTTCTGATCTGGATAGATGTATCTCTATTTTTAATGGACCACACAAAAGTCCCCCCAAATTCTTGTTTTCCTCCTTCTGCAGATGAGAATTCCTCAAACCTCACTTCTTTTTTAGACTCTGATCTCATCACAGGTTTCAAAAGCTACTTCATCTTCGAAGGTTCCCCTTGCAAACTCCTGCTTTGATTTGGAGGTGAACCACAGGGCGGAAAACGGTCATCCCTGGCAAGCCTTTGTCCTGGCAAGAAGCTCCCCTCAGATAGTTCCTCTTTGGCCTTGCTAAAAGAAAGCAGTCATGTGAGTTCCCCAAAGCAGGATTCTTATGAGAATCATCTGGATTGGGTTGTCTTAGAACTAATCTCAATTCAGTAGAAACTTGTTCTAATTCAAGTGTGGTGGTGCACACTTGTAATCACAGTACTTTGGTGACTGAGACAGGAGGATCACAGGTTCAAGGCTCTCCTTAGCAATTTATTGAGACCTTCAGTAAATTAGCAAGACCCTGTTTCAAAAAAGAAATTTAAAAAGGACCAGGGGCAATCTCTGGTACAAGAAAAACAAAACTGTTTCATTAAAAAATAACAAATTCTGTAATGAACTTAATCTTATGCTGAAAATGTGTCACAGGTCAGTATTATCATAAAATAGGAGCACCCTTCATTCTTATTTATAAATAAATCATTCTAGTTGATCCCTACACTTACCTTGTTAGGTAGACAATATTATAATCTTATTTCAGAGATGAATTTCTAAGGATACCATTGCTAGCAAAACATTTTGATCCTGAAGAGCTCTCCTGGGGCCTCAGTTTCCTCATCTTCCAGTTGAGGGACTGGCCTGCACAGTGATTTTGTGGCCCCTCCCACTTCCAGCATCCTCAGATCCCTTATAGAACTTCTTGGCTAGATCTAGCTGTGACTTTGGGTTGCTGGGCCTTTGAGGGGTGATTTTTGGTGCTAGGTGAAGGCTGAGAAGGAATTTGGTCCAGTGGCTTTCCCTGGTCTTTCTGTATTCTGATCTTAGCTGGCACATTTTCCTTACCTAGCAAAGCCAAGCATACAGGAGAGAAGGCACAATAACTGGGCTCAGGAAAGAGGAGATCACTTTCCCTCCATTCTGGAGCAATTTTGGGTTTTTCAGAGGCTCAGGATCTCCCTTTCTCTTACACACACGCGCGCACACACACACACACACACACACACTCATACAGAGCAACATTTAGTCAAGGCTTTTCAATTATTTTCTTTCTGCTATAAACATTTCTCATGTTAGCGATAGTTTATAATCTGGCCTGGAGGATAAACCAAGGTACCCTGGCAAGAATAATTAGAAAGAGAACATAAAACCAGTTCATTATTACAAGGGGGGTTCATCTTGAATTACATAAATATAATCTGATACCTCAGCAGGTTCCCGGGGAAGGCCCAGGTTCGAGGGAGGCAAGAGGGCGTGGGTCTGGCTCCATAGTTTTCAGAGGTCACTTCTAGTCTTTAGTAGAAGGCTGGGATGGGAAAGAGGCGGTTTTTGTTGTTGTTGTTGTGCATTTGCAATTCTGACCCACTCAAATGGAAGGATTTCCCGGCATGCAGTAGCTGCCTGTCCCAGAGGTGACCTTTGAGCCCTGGACCTGGCTTTGCTGCTTACAGTGTCCTCACTTTTCACAAACGCGCTCGGTTCTTCATCTCTAAGTGGGCTGTGACTTGGAAGGCACCAAATTTATTTTCATAAGTAAACATCCATTGGGCCCACTACTCCTTGACTGTAAGTCCTAAGAATTAAATGGCGGTGTTTGTGGAGGTGATTTTCCTAAAACTCCGTGTCATGTAAGCTTTGTCTTGCTTTCATGGCAGACCAACATGTTGAAAACTGTTAATCCATTTGCAGAATCCTCTGATTTGTAAAATAAACACGTGGGCTTAAACAATCCAGAAGGTTCTATAATTTGTAATCAGGAAAAAAAAAATCCCCCTCGAAACTTTTTCTTTTGCTTTTGAATATGCTAAATTTAATTTAACACTTAGTTACTTTAATACATTTTTCCAGCAATTTGTGACACGATTTTCTACTTTATTTCAAATCAGTGGATTTCCTGATTAAAACAAAATTCCTACTGAATTTGAGATGGGATGTAAACAGGTGCACATTGCTGATTTCCCAAGTCGTGAGAATATTTTCTCTGGCTTGCTATTAGAAAGAAAAACAACTTTCCCCCATACACGATGTTTATAAAGGTAAGAAAAAAATGGCAACTTTCTCTTTTTAGTTAGACTGCATTTCCCCACAATGTCAGGTTAGACTGTGGGTGGTCTGTGTTGGAATTGCTGGGAAGTATCGGTTATAAAGCAGATTTCCGGCCAGTCTGCAGCTCCTGTGAGTGGGAACTGAAGAGAGAAGGTCCCGAGCATGGGTATGTTTAAACACTGGACCTCGTATTGTTTCTAGTATTTTCTCTGCTCTTCATCACTCTTACGAACAAACTTTTTTAATTGGTTAATTGTAAGCCCACATCTTGATGAAGTCCCTCCCAGCTACCGCCCCACTCCCTCTCTCTCCCCACCTGTACCTGACACAATGATTGGCAGTGGTAAGTTTGTATATGTGCATCATATTTTTTTCTTTTAACAATTTTTTTATTGAACATAAATAGTTTACATTTAAACTATATTTGGTGCCCTCTCCCCCGCCCCCGTTTTCCCTTCCCCCCTCCCACCAATGGTTGTCCAGGTTAACCATGTCATATTCATAATTTTACACATGTTCAGATGTAGACCCTCATTCATCAAGATCAGCCTCCCTCCTCTCCTATCTTACCATTCAAACTTTGGTGATATTTCCCCTCCATTATCTGGAGTCCCACTGGTATCCTCTGTGTTTCCTAGTTTGGGCATATTAGAGGAAACATATGTACCTTCTCCTTCTGTGCTTGGCTGATCTCACTTAACATAATGTTCTCCAGGGCTTTCCATCTTCTTGCAAATGATATAAATTTGTTCTTCTTTATGGCTGAATAGAATTCCATTGTGTGACATACACACATTTTAAAACATATGCCAACTGTTGTCTTTTAGGAGTAACAACACTCAACACTAAAAATATGAAGGCAAATAAACTGGAGAAAATATTTTTCAAAAATGGTAAAGAGATATTATGTCTAAAACCAAAATAAATTACTCACACACATGAAGACAATAAAAACCTCAATAGAAAGACAGATAAAAGCTTTGCATACTCAATCCACTGAAACCCTTGTCCTTCTGAACCCAAATGAACATGAAAGGGACTCTCTGGCTTCCCTCCGTGGATGGCATCACAAACAGGCTGTATTTGAAGCCATTTTTCATTTGTTCTCTTAGTGTCCTGAATGTTCTCCTTAAGTCCTCTCTGTGGAGGCCCCTGTTTTCATCAGGTGAGGTAAAGAACGCAGACTTGGAAGTGGCAACCAGGTATTTTTTTGTCTCTATATATGAACTGAGTGATCCTGAGGGGGGCCCGTGAGGCCCCAAGATGTAGAAGCATCTGAAACTCAGAAAATAAAAAGCAAAACTAATAAAGTGTACATTTAGTTTATTCCAGGTCCCACAGTTCACACCCAAAGTGAAATTTGAACCTGTCTGCATTCTTCCCTCTCCCTGATAAATCCACTTTTTTTGGGGGTACTGGGGTTCCTGGAAGCCCTTCTACCTCCGAGGTACACTCCCAGACCTATTTTATATTTTTTTATTTGGAAACAGGGTCTCTTAAGTCAGTGCTGCTGGCTTCAAACCTGCACGATCCTCCTGTCTCCGCCTCCCAAGCGCAGGGATTACAAGCGTGCGCCACCACGCCCGGCTTAAGCAAATCCACTTTTTAACTGGCGACTCCCTAGCCTTCCAGTCCTTCACCCTGAGTCCTTTCTTCACTCTGCAGCCAGAGGACTCTGCCAATCTCAACCACCACTTGTACTTTGCAGGCATATAGAAAAGAGATTGATTGACTCTTTAAAATTGTGCCCTGCAGTCTTGCTATAATCCCTTGTGGTATTTATTAGGATCAGATTTTTTTGATTTTCCATGTAGACAGTCATCTCATCTCAGAACAAAGACAGTCATATTTCTTCTTTCTCAATGGGCACACACTTTGCTTCCTCTTCTCATCTCGTAGAATTAGAGGAGCCCTCAGGGCCACCTTGGGAAGGTGTGGTGAGGGGAACTGCTTTCCTTGTCAGTGGGGAAGTCCTCAGGTTCTCACCAATGGTATTGTATTGGCTGCAGGGTTTTTGTAGATGTTCTTTACCAAGTGGAGGGAGTTTTCCTCTGTCCCTCACTTCCAGGAAGCTTTCATCATGGGTAGGTATTGGTTTTTGACAAAGGCTTTTTCTGCGTCAGTTGATATGATCATATGAGTTTTTTTTTTTTAGTCTGTTGATAAGAGGCTTTGCAGTGATTGGTTTCAGAATACTGATAGAGGGTGCTTTTGGAATTGAAGAAGACCATGTTTTCCTTGGTGAAACCTGTCTGAGCTCCCCATGGTCTCAGCGCTGAGCAGCATCCTTCCCGTGGACAACCCTGCTGTGTCCTCTGGCCCATCAGCTCCCGTCGTCTCTTTCCCCATTCTCTGCACTGCCGCAACTCCAGCACTTTTCTGCCATGGGGCCTTGGCACACAGGCCCTCTGCCCAGAATGCAGCCCCAGTTCTTTCCAGGTGGCACCATTTCAGTTCTCAGGTTGCGGGCCTTTCTGGGAGGTCTGCAGGGCCCCTCTCTATGGCAGACTTTCTCTCTCTGTCTCTCAGCATCTCTCTTTACCCATAATCATCACTGTCTCCTGTAAAGTTGGAGTCTGTTCTGCTTACTGATGTATTATTTCTAGCACACAGACAGACATACTTAATTATATATGAGGAAGGAATAAAATAAATATCTAATAAACATAAAAGGGTGAGCTTTGCAGGTAATGAAAAGAGTGGGAACAGTTTTCTAATTTTAAGTTCACAATTTTTAGGGATAAATTCCATTTTAGAGGAGACCAAGGGTTCTCAAGGGTGGCTGGTGGAAGTCTATTGGTACCAGTTTAGTTGAAAACAGTTTGGTATCTCAAACCAGGAGCCTTAATGATGCTGAGAAACTTATTCCTGCCAAGGATACCGCTCCTGCTACTTACTTCTTTTCATTTGAAGGTTGTCTAGGTTTCAAAGTGCAGCTGGCTCCACGGAGGTGAGCAGCCTGGCCTTTGTAAAAGAGCTGCAGGACCTGGCAGAGGGGATCTATGAAACAATGGATAAGGCAAAGCGTTTGCAAAAACTTTGGGGAGAAAGATCCAAGACCCCAGGCAAGTGCATCTCTTGCGACTCTGGTACCCCCACCTAGCTCTTGGGGAGAGTGTTTTACAACCCTCAAATCCTTACTGAACAGGTGTTTCTGTGGGGCTGGGGATGGTGCGCCCCCCGGTGGCTGAGGCCGGTACTGTGGCCAGGTGTGGAGGTGGGGCTTCGTTGGCGCCTGAGAGGAGGCTGAGGCCCAGGGGCTCTGGGTCCCCGCTTAGGCCCCTAGCTGCCCTCTCTCCTCTTCCTTCTCACCTTCTGTCTTTCAGATCTGTCTACATCCTCCCACACTTGCAACCTACACACATATCCTTCGATTCCTCTCTCCTCCTTGTTGATTGTACATGTCTCTTCTATGGCCCTAATACCTTCTGCTCTTGGGGGACGTGCTTTTTTGGGTTGTAAGGATTTGGATTATTAGAGTGGATTCTTCTTTAAATAACAGTCATTCACGGCTCATCGTGAAAAATTTTCACATTCTAAGAAATTTCAGCACTTATCTATATATCTGTGAAAGAAAAATGTAGAATGGATGTAGTTCTTAGAAATTTAAGCTTACAGGTGGAGTTTGAGCCTCAGGGAAGGGCAGCCCAATGCCTGTCTTCTCGTTGTCCCCCCCTCCCCCCGACTGCCAGCTTTGTTAAGGGGGCGACTCAGTGATCCAGCCCTACCCACTAACCCCCTTAACCTTAAGGCCATGGCTGCCAGACACAGTATAGGATATTTAGTTAAAACTAAAATTTAAATGACAGATGAACTTTCAATGTATGTGTGTCCCAAACATTACATGCACACTATACAAATAATTCAATAGCTAGTGTGGTGGCACATGTCTGTAATCCCTGTTTGGACCTGTGAGAGGTGGAGACAGGAGGATCAAAGGTTTAAGGCTGGCACATGGTAACTTAACAAGGAGACTTTGTTTCAAAATAAAAAATAAAAAAGCGTTAGGGGTATAGCTCAATGGTAGAACACCCTTGAGTTCAACTCCTACTACCAAAAAAAAAAAAAAAAATTCACTATTTTAATCTGAAATTCAAATTTAATTGGAGATTATCTTTGTTTTCTTTGGGGTAACTGGAAACCTTAATTAACCAACTCAAGATTTCTATTCTTTCTCTTTTATTTGATATTTTTGAGGTGATGGGGATTGAACTCAGGGCCTCACACATATTAGGCAAGTGATCTACCACTGAGCTACACCCTCAGCCTTGAAGAGCATTTTTATTTATCTATTTGTTTATTTGGTGCTGGGAATGACACCCAGGTCTTGAACATACTAGACAAGTGCTCTGTCAATGAACTATACTCCCACCCCTCTTTATGTAGGACTCTTTCTCTTCATGAAGTATGTACAAAAAAAAAAAATGAACTAAAGAATTTGGCAGAAAGACCAAGAATGAGCTCCGCAGAGGAGGTGCCATTGTTATTTCTTAGAGAGAAAATGTTACCCTTGTCCAGCATGGGACAGGGCTGGGTAGGCTGTGGCCTCTGAAGGCTGAGTTCACTGTGGACCCTAAGTATATAGACAAAAGCAAAGAATGGTTTTGAACAGCAAAAGATGGAGTTTCTGGTATTAGACTCTATTATGGGGTCATTCTACTAATATAAAAATGTTTTCAAGTGAGTTTTGTCATATTTAATTAAAAGAAAAAAGTTATTTTTTAGATTAAGTCTCTATTTTTGCCTTACTATTATTTGAGACATTTCTCATTCTATACATAATTCAGAAATTACCAGGAAAATAATACTTTCACTTTTCCTTCCTTCCTAAAATTTTCTCTCTTTATTTTACTATATTCCACTTAATTTTTGCAGTCCCATCCCAAATGCTCACAGTTCCTAGTGGAATTTGAGACTAATTAAATAACACAACATCTTTGGGCAAATTAATGAATTTTTTCCCCAGGAAATTAGTTAATATCAATGTTATTTGGAAACCAACAGTGATGGCTTTTTTTCTTCAGCCTTCTTCTTTTCAGTTGTTTCCTTTTGCGGTCTGGGTTCTTACATTCCATTTGACTTGAAAACTGTTAACCTTGGGATTATGTTTTTGTGCTGATGAATGAACTGATGTGTCTTCAATCACCTTTCTTGCAGATTCTTCCTATGGTTCCAGTTTTTTAACAGTAAGTATCTTGACAAAAGTTTAAAACTGAATCTCCAGAAAATACCATTAAATTTGCAACACTTAAAATTTAGTTTATGTTTTTTTAAAAAAAATTTATTGGTGCATTGTTTTCCAAAGTGGTTGCACTAATTTGCAATCCGACCAACAATATTAGAGTTCCCACTTCTCCACATCCTTGCTAGCAATTGTTGTTTGTGTTTTGAGTGATTTCAATTCTAGTTGGAGTTAGGTGAAATCTCAGGGTAGTTTTGATTTGCATCTCTCTGATTGCTAATGATGTTGAACGTTTTTTCATACATTTATCTGCCATTTGGATTTCTTTTTTTCTGAAGTGTCTATTTATTTAATTTGCTGGTTTTTTATTGGATTATTTGTTTTCTTAGTGCTGAGTTTCTTGACTTCTCTGTATAGATTAGATATTAGTCCTCTATTGGAGGAGTAGGTAGCAAAAATCTCTCATTCTGTTGACTCTTGGTTGAGGTTCTTGATAGTTTCTTTTGCTGTACAGAAGCTCTTCAGTTTAATGAAATTCCATGTGTTGATGCACCATTTAATCGCTTGTGCCTTTGGGGTCTTGTTGAAAAAAGACACAGGGAAGTATGTCACATTTTTTGAATTTGCTAATGCTCACTCTGTGTCCCAGGATGTGATCTCTTTTGGAGAAGGTTCTGTGATCAGCTGAGAAAAATGTGAATTCTGCTGAAGTTGGGTGGAATATTCTATATGTATGTAATAGGTCTATTTGGTTTATGATGTTCTTTAGATCTGAGGCATCTTTGCTGACCTTTGTCTAAAAGATCCATCTAGCAATGTGAGAGTGGTGTTAAAGTCTCCCAGTATTATTGCACTGGGACTTCTGTGTGACTTAATCTTACAAAAAGTCTGTTTTATGAAAATAGCTGCACCTATGTTTGGGGAATAAATGTTGACTATTGTTATTTCCCTTTGCTGGATTGTTCCTTTTACCATTAAAATTGACCTGCTTTGTCTTTTCTAATAAGATTGGGCTTGAAGTCTAACTTGTCTGATATCATCGTTGCTACTCCTGCTTGATTTTGAGTTCCATTGGCATGGATTATCTTGCTCTAACCCTTTTCCTTTAGTTTGTTACTATCTTTACTTGTAAGGTGTGTTTCTTGCAGGCAGCGGATGGATGGATTCTGGTTTTTGCCACCTTATATCTTTTAATTGGTGAGTTGAGGCCATTCATGTTCAGTGTGATTATTGAGAGATGATTTTTAATTCCTAACATTTTGAGTTTTAATTTTTGTTTGGGGTAGTATTTGTTCTTCTTTGCTTAGTTGCTTGCTGGATGGAAATTCTTGTTTCTATGGTTCTGGCATGTATTACTTATTCCTTCTTTGCAGTTAATCTCTTTGAGTATTTTCTCTAGTGCTGGTTTGGAAGACATAAATTCTTTCAGCTTCTGTTTGTTGTGGAAGATTTTTATTTCCCTATATAATTTGAGAGATAGTTTTTCTGGGTAGAAAATTTGTGGCTGCAAGTTGTTTTCTTTTAGAGTCTGGAAAATGTTACTACAGGCCCTTCTGGTTTTCATGACTTGGTTTGGGAATTCTGGAGTGATTTTAATTGTTTTGCCCCTGAATGTCACTTGGTCTTTTGTTCTTGTTGCCTTTAAGATTTTCTCCTTGGCTTCTACATTGGTAAGTTTGACTGTTATGTGGTGTGTTGAATCCTTTCTTTGATCTTGTCTAAAGGGAGTTCTGTAAGTTTCCTGTACCTGTATCAATCTATTGTTCTATGTTTGGTTAATTTTCTGATATTACTTCTTTGAAAGGATTGTCGATCCCTTTGGATTCACCTTCTATTCCCTCTTCTACAGCTATTATTCTTGGTTGGCTCTTTTAAGATGGGCCCATATCTCTTTAACATCCAATTCATGTTGTCAAATTATTTTCTCTAAACTTTATACTATGCATTAATTTTTGCAGTGATTACCTTCTAAGAATGAGATTCTATTCTCCATGTGGTCTAATCTATTGTCTGTAGTTTGAATTGATGCCTTAGCTTCGATGATTGTATTCTTTATTTCTTTAAGACTCTCTCTAAATTCATTTTAGAAGTCCTTTATAATTTATACTGTTATATTCCTGATTTGACCTTCTTAAGATCTCTGTAATTCTGTGTTGTCAGATTCTGTTATTGTGGGGTTGTGGAAGCACATTGCTTCCTTGTTATTCCTCTTCTCATGATTTCAGAAGTTTGTATTTGTTGCTTTTGGTAAATTTCTCTCGGTCTCAAGGTGCCAGCTGGTATATTCAAAGGCAAGTTGTGTTGTCTTCAACAGTGATGATGGAGTGAGGAGGGAAGTGAAGTCTTAAATTCAAGAACACAGGAAAGCCACAGATAAAATTGAATAGAATGAGAGTATGCATTTGGTAAGGTAGTATATAGTAGATATTAAAGATAGTGAATATGTAGTTGTATTCTAGTAACCAATGTAGAGTATTTAGTATAGTGATATAAAGTAGATTTAATATAAGACAAAGAAGAGAAAAAAGGGATGGAAGGAAGAAAATAGGCATATACAAAGGAAGAGCTTGGGAAAGGGGTTGGGAAGAGAGAAAAAAGAAGAAGCATACACACAAACAAAAACAAAACAAAACAACAACAGAATAATGCAACCCTACAAATATATGATCATTCAGCAGGCTTGACCTCTGTATTCTCTGTGTAGATGCTGAGTGCCACTGGAACCTCTCCTGCTGCAAGCCTGGTTCTCAGTCTTTCTTAGTCTATGCAGATGGCCGGTATCAATGGGGTTGGATCTAGTGTTAAGTGTATGCCACCCTCCACACTTTCCATAGATGTGGAGTCTAAGTTTCTCTAAGCCTCTGCTATGTCCAAAAGTACACTCCACCTTTGCCAGGTTGAATTGCAAGTCTCAGACCAGTGAGTTTAGAGTTTATCGTGGTTGTGCAAGTCCCAATGGACACCATGCTGGGTATTCTCCTGTGGGGATGGTGTGTTCACTTATGGTGTTGTTGAGTGCTACTTTAGATCTCTGGAGGGCGTGGTGAGCTTAGCTGCCATGGCTGCAAGTTGTAGCCAGTGTTTGTGCAGAAGAAACTGACTGCTTACAATTCTGAAGAGCTGCAGCTGCTTACTTTGTTTCAAGTTGTTGTTTGTCTTGAGTCTCTGGCAGTTTAGTGTGGAGAGGTAAGATGGCACTGCCTGGGTGCCCACAGCCACAGTTGTTGGAGGTGGGCATGGCTCTTTTCTGCTTTCTGATTGGTCTTCTAGCTTTCCCCCCTGCCACTTTTTTTTTTTTTTTTTTTTTTTTTACTTATTGTGTTCTTTTTAAAAGTTATGGTGTTTTCTCTTTTGTAAGAACGTGATTTTTATGGCACTGGAGACTGAGTATCAGCAGGACTGATATGAGGTGTGCTTCCCTCAGTTGCCATCTTCCTAGTTTATGTTTTCAAATATTTCATTTTGTACACACTTTTAATCCCAGTGCTAGGGAAGCTGAGACCAGCAGATCACAGGTTTGAGGACAGTCTGTATATCAATGTGAAAAGACCTTGTTTCAAAATAAAAATAAAATAGGGCTGGGGAATAGCTCATAGTTAGAATGCCCCTGATTTTGATCCCCAGTACCAAAAAAAAAACCTAAAACAAACAAACATTTAATTTTAGTGATTTGCTTTTGAGTAACAGTTATGTAGGAGCTGGATTTGGATTGAAAGACAAGTTTCAATATCCTTTAACAAGGCTGGTGTATGTTAAAGCTGTGGTGGGAGTTGAGACCAATGGGTGGCAGGTGATCCACAGAGATGGGATGCAGGCTAACCAGAAGCCAAAACTGGATGGAAATTTGTTTTCTTGGCACCTGCTCCTTTAAGCATAAATCCCCCAGTTAAGTCACCAGCTTTAAGTGGGACAATTTTGTACTCCCTTAGTGGGTATATGTTAATGTCTGGATATGCTTTTTTTGGTCAAACTTGGGTTCAGCAAGGAGGCCACTACTGGCCTCGAGTGGGTAGAGGCCTGAGATGCTGTTTACTTTCTACAATATGCAGAACAGCCCTGAGTGTGAGACTCATCTGACCCGAAGGGCAGCAGTGCAAAGCTGTCAAGCCCAGAGTTAGGGTGAACCCTGACAACCTTGGAATCTTTTCTGCTCATGGGGCCACATCAGACACTTGTCATCTGTGTGTTTTCAGGAGCAGTGTGCCAAGAGTGGTGCATAGACCTGCACTTGTCTAATTTTAAGTAGGATTTAGGCAGTTCAACAAAATATGTGCAGCAAAACTATTAGGAGAAAAACAGAAGAATAAAGGCCAACTCAGGAACTGAAATGGAACAGGAATATCAGTATGCCCATTAAACAATTATACTAGCAAAGTAGAGCTATCAAAATGACCCTGATTGGACACCCATCTTACATTTGAGCTTTTTGGTGTACCAGATCAAAAATAAAATATTATATGTCATGCAAATTCAGAATTCTATAAGTAACTGAAGAACGTAAAAGTCTATAAAGCACCATTTCTATGATTAAGTGATCATTTTAAAGGAAATTCCAATGCCCAATGCTTGTGATATTGCATCCTGTTGCTGTATTCATGTCTGACTCCCAGCAATATATAAACACCAATACAATAACTTTTGAAAAAGCAACTTGATATACTTTGTCCCACTAATTTTTCTGGCAACTTATATTACTTAAAATGCAAAAGAAATAAAAGTTACGTGCCTAAAGATGTTCATTTATAATGATGGATAACTTTAATATCTCAATGCAGGGTAGGTAAATGTTGATAGCCTACTTAGTACAGTCACTGAATAATTAACAAGCTACGTGAATAATGGCTATGTTATGCCAAGTGCAAGAGACAAAAAGAACAACATCATATCTGTTAAAGGATTGTGATGTGCAAACATTTAGGCCTCGTATACAGTAAGCTAAGAAAGTGTGGCCACAGGAGAGCACAGCTCAGTCTGTTGTGAGAAAGGAATTCTAGGTAACTTTTCTGTTAAAGAATCCTGATGATGACTTTATACTGTTTTAATTCTCTATAGAGTGAAATGGTCATTTGAATAATGTGAGCAGACAAATGAGAAGACTTGCATGATGTTTCTATAGAGTCTGAGTCTGTTTGGACACCATGTTTTGTGTGAATGATGGACTGAGTGTAACTGGCAGACTAGTCAGGAAATCCACTCAGTGTCTTATGAATACACGATGGAGTTTTTATGTAGTGATACAATTAGTGACAGAGGTGTGAGATGTGATGGGATTCTTGGTATGTTTTGAAGGCAGAACCAACAGGATCTGTTGATGAATACAACATAATGAAGGTTAGTGTGATAAGAACTTATACACACAGCACTTGGTGAGCCTCTCTCCAGACCCCACACAACTCTATCCCCTTCCCCATCATGACACAGAGATTGGCACATACGGTTGTACATCATATATGTACGTAGAATCCTTTGAAGTGTTTTCTTCATCACATTCCCCCATCAACTCCCTTGCCTAGATACACTTTACTGGTCTACTGGGGTTTCTCTTTTATTATTTGGAGTTACTCTTCCTCTTGTATCTTGATTTCTCTCTACCTTCCACCTATGAGAAGAAACATATGACCTATTACTTTCTGTGACTGGCTAATCTCACTCTGCACAATATTCTCTAGTTATATCCAATTTCCTGCAAATAAAATAATTGTATGCCTTTTATTGTTCAGTAGAATTACATTGTGTGTGTGCATCACAGTTATATATTTCATTTTTCAGAAATCATGGTGATCCTACCAAATATGATGTAGTATTTCATTGTGATTTGCATTTTTCTGATGATTAGTGTTGTTGAACACATTTTAATATAACCATTGGCCATTTTTATGCCTTCTTTGGAAAAATGTCTATTCAAGTACTTTGTCCATTTATTAAACAGGTTATTTCTTTTTATCCCAATTGAGGTGTAGGACATCTTTATACAACTTAGATAATAACTTTTAAAATCAGTTATGTGGTTTGCAGACACTTTCTCCCATTCTGTATGTTGTACTTTGTTGTGGATTTCTTTACTGTGCAAAACGATTTTAGTTTTATACAGTCCTCCCTTATTTTTTGCATCTGTTGTCCATGTTTTTATGCCATATTAAAAAAAAAAAACTATTCCCTAGCCTAAATTCAAGAAGGGTTTTTCCTTTGTCTCTGCAAGAAGACTTGTGATTTCAGGGTTTACATTTATATTTAATTCACTTATGCTGTTTTATGAGAAGATAGAGACCCAATTTTATTCTTTTGCATACAAATGTCCAGCTTTTCTAACATCAGTTATTGAAGAGAAATTTTTTCCTTTGTAGTATGTTATTGACACACTGTCAAAAATTAATTGACTCTATGTATGTGGGTTTATTTCTAGGCTCTCCATTCTATTGGTCTGTGAATTTGTTTATATGCCAGTTATACATTATTTTATTTGTACTTTTATTGGTGCATCCTAGCCTCACATCACAACGTAGCTCATACTGATGGTGACGTACATGCACACAGCACTCGACTGGCTTTCTCTTTCCTTCCTCATTCCTCCCTCCCTCCATACAGAGTACTGAGACTGACATTGGTATTCTCACATATATATATTCTCACATATATAAATGATGCCAATGGAAGTGTTCCTTCACTGATTGGCCCTCTCCCTCTGCCCTCTCCTAAACCACCTCCCTGGCTCCACTAGGGCTTCCCCTTCATTATCTAAAGTCCCTTGTGTATCCTGATTACTCCCTAGCTGCTGTGTATGAGTGTAAACATAGGACCCTTCACTTCCTGTGACTGGCTGATCTCACTCAACATAATGTTCCCGGGTTCATCTATTTTCCTGCAAATGTCATAATTTTGTTCTTCTTTATTGCTGAGTAGAATTCCATTGTGTGTTTATCCCATGAATTTGTGATCCATTCATCTGCTGATGGATACTTTGGTTTGTTCCATAATTTGGCTATTGCAAATTGTGGATTTTTCTGGCCTTGTGTTTGATTTCAGACTTATAAAAAGTGTTTACATTTTCTTTTTTTTTATCATTTTAATTTTAATTTTTTATTGGTATACTATAGATTCACATCATAATCTGGATCATATTGACAGTGGCATACATTCACACAGTGCTTAGTGCCCCCCCCCCAGCAATGAATGTCCAGGTTGACCATGCTACATTCACACTTACACACATATTCTATTAATCAGCCTCAGCCTTCTTTCTTTCCTACCCTTCCTTAATAGCTTTGCTGAGGTTTCTCCTCCATTGTCTGGAGAATCTAGATAGAAAGAGCTGGAGAACATTGTGTCAAGTGAGATCAGCCAAGCACAGAAAGAGAAGGGACATATGTTTTCTCTAATATGCCCAAACTAGGAAATTATCATTTTTTTTTGATCAGCCATTTGAATTTATTTATTTATTTTTTTTTAATTTATTTATTTTTTTAATTAATTTATTTTTTAAATTGGTGCATTGTAGTCATATATCAATCACATTGGAGTACAAGACTTGAGAGGATATACAAGCACACATCATCCAATTAGCCCTCCTCCAGCCCCCGTCCCATTCCCTCCCCCTCCCTCCATCCCACACTTCTTTGGTGATTTACTTTGATACATTTGTTTATGTACCTCCTGCATTTTAAAGAGGCTCCGTCCTCCAGTATTACATACCCTCTGATTGATCACATTAGTTGCTTCACTATAGGGCCCTTTCTATAGCTCAACCTCTTCCTGTTGCCCTTTTCCTCCTAGTTATTGCTGATTAAGAGAAGCGTCTGATTTATATTTTCTGCGATATTTCTCTGTGCATGCTGCGTTGCAAGTACCAATCCCACTCTTGATGGTCCCAGTAGTGGCCTGGCTACTCAGTGGACTGATCCAGACCTCGCTGGCTCACGCAGCGGCCTTGCCTCATGGGAGGACCCAGTTCTGGTCTCACTGGCCCCTGAACCGGTCAAACCCCTAAGCTGGCTTTGGTCCCGACCTTGGAGGCCGCAGGAGTGAACTTGCCTCACGCCAGGCTCCGATGCTGGCCATTGGCCCCTGCACCGGTCTAACCCCTTGGCAGGATTCCAATCCCGGCCTCGGAGGCCCCAACACTGGTAATGCCTCACGGCAGGCTCCGATGCCGGCCTCACTGGCCCCAGCACCGGCCTAACCCCTTGACAGGCTCTTATCCTGGCCTCAGAGGCCCCAGTACCGGCCTTGCCTCACGGCAGGCTCCGATGCCGGCCTCGCTGGCCCCAGCACGGCCTAACCCCTCGGCAGGCTCTTAACCTGGCCTCGGAGGCCCCAGTACCGGCCTTGCCTCACGGCAGGCTCCGATGCCGGCCTCGCTGGCCCCAGCAGCGGCCTAACCCCTCGGCAGGCTCCGATCCCGGCCTCGGAGGCCCCAGCACTGGTCATGCCTCAAGGCAGGATCCGATGCCGGCCTCGCTGGCCCCAGCACCGGCCTAGCCCCTTGGCAGGCTCTTATCCTGGCCTCGGAGGCCCCAGTACCGGCCTTGCCAAACGGCAGGCTCCGATGCCGGCCTCGCTGGCCCCAGCACCGGCCTAACCCCTCGGCATGCTCCGATCCCGGCCTCGGAGACCCCAGGACTGGTCATGCCTCACGGCAGGCTCCGCTGCCGGCCTCGTTGGCCCCAGCACCGGCCTAACCTCTCGGCAAGCTCTTATCCTGGCCTCGGAGGCCCCAGTACCGGCCTTGCCTCACGGCAGGCTCCGATGCCGGCCTCGCTGGCCCCAGCACCGGCCTAACCCCTCGGCAGGCTCTTATCCTGGCCTCGAGGCCCCAGTACCGGCCTTGCCTCAAGGCAGGCTCCGATGCCGGCCTCGCTGGCCCCAGCACCGGCCTAACCCCTCAGCAGGCTCTTATCCTGGCCTCGGAGGCCCCAGTACCGGCCTTGCCTCACGGCAGGCTCCGATGCCGGCCTCACTGGCCCCAGCAGCGGCCTAACCCCTCGGCAGGCTCCGATCCCGGCCTCAGAGGCCCCAGTACCGGCCTTGCCTCAAGGCAGGCTCCGATGCCGGCCTCGCTGGCCCCAGCACCGGCCTAACCCCTCGGCAGGCTCTTGTCCTGGCCTCGGAGGCCCCAGTACCGGCCTTGCCTCACAGCAGGCTCCGATGCCGGCTTCGCTGGCCCCAGCAGCGGCCTAACCCCTCGGCAGGCTCCGATCCCGGCCTCGGAGGCCCCAGCACTGGTCATGCCTCACGGCAGGCTCCGCTGCCGGCCTCGTTCGCCCCAGCACCGGCCTAACCCCTCGGCAAGCTCTTATCCTGGCCTCGGAGGCCCCAGTACCGGCCTTGCCTCACGGCAGGCTCCGATGCCGGCCTCGCTAGCCCCAGCACCGGCCTAACCCCTCAGCAGGCTCTTATCCTGGCCTCGGAGGCCCCAGTACCGGCCTTGCCTCACGGCAGGCTCCGATGCCGGCCTCACTGGCCCCAGCAGCGGCCTAACCCCTCGGCAGGCTCCGATCCTGGCCTCAGAGGCCCCAGTACCGGCCTTGCCTCAAGGCAGGCTCCGATGCCGGCCTCGCTGGCCCCAGCACCGGCCTAACCCCTCGGCAGGCTCTTGTCCTGGCCTCGGAGGCCCCAGTACCGGCCTTGCCTCACGGCAGGCTCCGATGCCGGCTTCGCTGGCCCCAGCAGCGGCCTAACCCCTCGGCAGGCTCCGATCCCGGCCTCGGAGGCCCCAGCACTGGTCATGCCTCAAGGCAGGCTCCGATGCCGGCCTCGCTGGCCCCAGCACCGGCCTAGCCCCTTGGCAGGCTCTTATCCTGGCCTCGGAGGCCCCAGTACCGGCCTTGCCTCACGGCAGGCTCCGATGCCGGCCTCGCTGGCCCCAGCACCGGCCTAACCCCTCGGCATGTTCCGATCCCGGCCTCGGAGGCCCCAGCACTGGTCATGCCTCACGGCAGGCTCCGCTGCCGGCCTCGTTCGCCCCAGCACCGGCCTAACCCCTCGGCAAGCTCTTATCCTGGCCTCGGAGGCCCCAGTACCGGCCTTGCCTCACGGCAGGCTCCGATGCCGGCCTCGCTGGCCCCAGCACCGGCCTAACCCCTCGGCAGGCTCTTGTCCTGGCCTCGGAGGCCCCAGTACCGGCCTTGCCTCACGGCAGGCTCCGATGCCGGCATCGCTGGCCCCAGCAGCGGCCTAACCCCTCGGCAGGCTCTTATCCTGGCCTCGGAGGCCCCAGTACCGACCTTGCCTCACGGCAGGCTCCGATGCCGGCCTCGCTGGCCCCAGCAGCGGCCTAACCCCTCGGCAGGCTCCGATCCCGGCCTCAGAGGCCCCAGTACTGGCCTTGCCTCAAGGCAGGCTCCGATGCCGGCCTCGCTGGCCCCAGCACCGGCCTAACCCCTCGGCAGGCTCTTGTCCTGGCCTCGGAGGCCCCAGTACCGGCCTTGCCTCACGGCAGGCTCCGATGCCGGCTTCGCTGGCCCCAGCAGCGGCCTAACCCCTCGGCAGGCTCCGATCCCGGCCTCGGAGGCACCAGCACTGGTCATACCTCAAGGCAGGCTCCGATGCCGGCCTCGCTGGCCCCAGCACCGGCCTAACCCCTTGGCAGGCTCTTATCCTGGCCTCGGAGGCCCCAGTACTGGCCTTGCCTCACGGCAGGCTCCGATGCCGGCCTCGCTGGCCCCAGCAGCGGCCTAACCCCTTGGCATGCTCCGATCCCGGCCTCGGAGGCCCCAGCACTGGTCATGCCTCACGGCAGGCTCCGCTGCCGGCCTCGTTGGCCCCAGCACCGGCCTAACCCCTCGGCAAGCTCTTATCCTGGCTTCGGAGGCCCCAGTACCGGCCTTGCCTCACGGCAGGCTCCGATGCCGGCCTCGCTGGCCCCAGCACCGGCCTAACCCCTCGGCAGGCTCTTGTCCTGGCCTCGGAGGCCCCAGTACCGGCCTTGCCTCACGGCAGGCTCCGATGCCGGCCTCGCAGGCCCCAGCAGCGGCCTAACCCCTCGGCAGGCTCTTATCCTGGCCTCGGAGGCCCCAGTACCGGCCTTGCCTCACGGCAGGCTCCGATGCCGGCCTCGCTGGCCCCAGCAGCGGCCTAACCCCTCGGCAGGCTCCGATCCCAGCCTCGGAGGCCCCAGCACTGTTCATGCCTCAAGGCAGGCTCCGATGCCGGCCTCGCTGGCCCCAGCACCGGCCTAGCCCCTTGGCAGGCTCTTATCCTGGCCTCGGAGGCCCCAGTACCGGCCTTGCCTCATGGCAGGCTCCGATGCCGGCCTCGCTGGCCCCAGCACCGGCCTAACCCCTCGGCATGCTCCGATCCCGGCCTCGGAGGCCCCAGCACTGGTCATGCCTCACGGCAGACTCCGCTGCCGGCCTCGTTGGCCCCAGCACCGGCCTAACCCCTCGGCAAGCTCTTATCCTGGCCTCGGAGGCCCCAGTACCGGCCTTGCCTCACGGCAGGCTCCGATGCCGGCCTCGCTGGCCCCAGCACCGGCCTAACCCCTCGGCAGGCTCTTATCCTGGCCTCGAGGCCCCAGTACCGGCCTTGCCTCAAGGCAGGCTCCGATGCCGGCCTCGCTGGCCCCAGCACCAGCCTAACCCCTCAGCAGGCTCTTATCCTGGCCTCGGAGGCCCCAGTACCGGCCTTGCCTCACGGCAGGCTCCGATGCCGGCCTCACTGGCCCCAGCAGCGGCCTAACCCCTCGGCAGGCTCTGATCCCGGCCTCAGAGGCCCCAGTACCGGCCTTGCCTCAAGGCAGGCTCCGATGCCGGCCTCGCTGGCCCCAGCAGCGGCCTAACCCCTCGGCAGGCTCCGATCCCGGCCTCAGAGGCCCCAGCACTGGTCATGCCTCAAGGCAGGCTCCGATGCCGGCCTCGCTGGCCCCAGCACCGGCCTAACCCCTCGGCAGGCTCTTGTCCTGGCCTCGGAGGCCCCAGTACCGGCCTTGCCTCAAGGCAGGCTCCGATGCCGGCCTCGCTGGCCCCAGCACCGGCCTAACCCCTCAGAAGGCTCTTATCCTGGCCTCGGAGGCCCCAGCACCGGCCTAACCCCTCGGCAGGCTCTTATCATGGCCTCGGAGGCCCAAGTACCGGCCTTGCCTCATGGCAGGCTCTGATGCCAGCCTCGCTGGCCCCAGCACCGGCCTAACCCCTCAGCAGGCTCTGGTCCCATCCTCGGGGGCCCCAACACTGGCCTTGCCTCACGGCAGGCTCCGATGCCGGCCTCGCTGACCCCAGCACCAGCCTAACCCCTCAGCAAGTTCCGGACCCGACCTCGGAGGCCCTAGCACAAGCCTTGCATCATGGCAGGCTCCAATGCCGGCCTCGCTGGCCCCAGCATCGGTCTAACCCCTCTGCAGGTTCCAATCCCGGCCACGGAGGCCTCAGTAGTGGCCCTGCCTCACAGCAAGCTCAGATGTCGGCCACTGGCCCCGGCGCCCGCCTAACCCCTCAGCAGGTTCCGATCACTGTCTCTGTGGTTAGTATTTCAAAGGTTCCAGTTGTAATGTATCAGATCTCTGCCTCCCCCGAATATTGGCCACTGGCATTGCCACTGCCTCCACCGTTTCAAATCCTTCCCAGGCTCTTTTTCCACTCTGAATGTTGTCCAGTGTTCCTAAGCATGCGTGATGGTAGCATTCGACATTTGGTGTAATTTCTCCAAAAAAAATAAAGTTGGTAAGATCCGGTTTCTGCTTCTCCTGAATACAAGTCTCTACCACCATCGCGAAGAACTCTTTCAACACCGCATTTCTCCTTGGTCTCCGCTAAACTCTCTCCTTATATGTGATGTCTGAGATTCTTAACAATATAGAGAAATAGCAGTCCTCTTTCACGGCGAATTTTTCCATAAGTTCCAGTGCATTTAGATAAGTTTTGTCTGCATCTCCAGTGTCCTGGCATCCATAACGGCTTTCTTACCACCTCTCCGATATTTTTCTTTATCTTTTTCTGTTCTGGGCCCGGTTTCTCCAGGGGTCTGGCGTGCTACTCGCAGTTCGGCAGGGACCCAGAGTCCCGCGATCCGGGCCCCAGCTGGCGTGCCCTGTGCTCGACCCCCGCCCAGAACCCAGCGTCTTACTTGGCCTTGTTTCTCCAGGGGTCTGGCGTGCTACTCGCAGTTCGGCCTGGGGCCCAGAGTCCCGCGACCCGGGCCCCATCTGGCGTGCCCAGCCCGCGACCCCTGCCCAGAACCCAGCGTCTTACTGGGTCTGGTTTCTCCAGGGGTCTGGCGTGCTATGCGCAGTTGTTCGGCAGGGGCCCAGAGTCCCGCGACCCGGGCCCCATCTGGCGTGCCCAGCCCGTGACCCCCGCCCAGAACCCAGCGTCTTACTGGGTCTGGTTTCTCCAGGGGTCTGGCGTGCTACGCGCAGTTCGGCCCGGGGCCCAGAGTCCCGCGACCCGGGCCCCATTAGGCGTGCCCCGCCCGCGACCCCCGCCCAGAACCCAGCGTCTTACTGGGCCTGGTTTCTCCAGGGGTCTGGCGTGCTACGCGCAGTTCGGCCCGGGGCCCGCGACCCAGGCCCCGGCTTTTGTGCGCCGTGTGCGACCCCTGACCAGAACCCAGCGTCTTACTGGGCCTGGTTTCTCCAGGGATCTGGCGTGCTACTCGCAGTTCTGCCTGGGGCCCAGAGTCCCGCGACCCGGGCCCCATCTGGCGTGCCCAGCCCGCGACCCCTGCCCAGAACCCAGCGTCTTACTTGGCCTGGTTTCTCCAGGGGTCTTGTTTACATTTTCTAACTAACAAAACACAAAACAAAATGCAAAAAGTCTCTCACTAGAATGATTTCCATCATCTTTTACTACATTAAGATGTATGACTACAATACACCAATACAAAATTAAAAAATTTTTGTCTGTTCAATACAGGGACATAGTAGGAATGAGTCCCACCAGCAGAGGTCTTAACTACATTCTTGTACTTTTGTAGTATTCACCCCCGCCACTTAGTTGATTCGTAAAAGTAAAAACAAAACCAAACAAAACCAAACTTTTGATTATTTCTTTCCTATCAGATGGACCTCAATAAAACTGAGGAGGTGATATCAAAGTTGGAAAGCCTCCACCAACAACCTCATATCTGGGATTTTTTGCTTTCACTACCCAGACTACATTCAAGCCATGTTCATGTGCAAGATGTCATGCATGTCCTGGTACCCTTTCTCCAGATAGTTTTGAAGTAAGTAAAAAAGAAAATATTACTAAATATAGGTATTGCTTTTTACTTCTCATTTTAATGGGAAAATATGTACCACTCAATAATTTTTTTAGGGGAGTACTGGCAATTGAACCCCAATGAATTCTACCTCTGAGCTCCACCCCAAGCCTGATTTTTTTTTATTCTTTATTTTGAAACAGGGTCTCACTAAGTTGTGGAGGGCCTCACTAAATATCTGAGGCTGGCTTTGAACCTGTGATCCTCCTGTCTCAGCCTCCCAAGTACTGAGATTACAAGCGTGCACCACCATGCCTGGCTCCACTCAGTAATTATTTGATAAAGGAAGAACACCCACAATAATGTCACCCTGAAACACCCAGAGCTCTTCACCTCTACTTCTGTCTTCATTTGTTTGTGTAGCGATGTTGTTAAGACCATATTCTATCTAATTCTTCTGTTCTAAAAAACTTAATGTTACTTCACTAACATTTCACAGGGTTTTTTAGTTCTCAGGTGATAATTTTTAATGGCTGTATGATATTGTCTCTGGTAAAGTACTATATATCATAATTAATTATCCTAACATAGAGTTTTGGTTTTTTTTTTTTTTTACCACTACATCAGTGACATAAACCTACCTAGTTGGGCAGGAAGACTGAAGAGGCTGAACTTAATGACTATACAACCATTGCAAATCTGAGGTCTGGGTTGAAGGGCAATTTCTCAAGTGTTTCAAGAGAAGGACTTTCCTCTCATGTTTAGTCTCTTTCCCAGAAAACTAAGGCAGCATTAAACCTGAGAAGATCACTGATGTGTGAATGGTCCAGCTATGACTTGTGACTGGGCTGGGGCCACACGATTTCAATTTGGAACACATACATCCCTTGGGCTGATACCAGCTCATATTGCTTTGTTTTTGTTTTGATTCTAGTTCCTTAAATTCTCTGGAAGATTTAGACTGGCTACCACTCAACCAAACCTTCTACCAGGGGTCTGAAGTTGTGCTGAATGTGACCATCTCCACGCTGGAGCTTCTACAGCACCATGGAGGAGCAGATACTGGTATGGGTCCCTGAGGGACACTGCTGCATTCCAATATGTCTCATGACTTATGTCTAATGATAATCCCTATGGAGCTAAAGTGCTGTCAAAAGAAATTACTTAGTTAGGATATTGAATGCAGAAAATAATTGTTTTTGTTTAAAAAAGATAGAAGTAGAAGAAAAATTTGAAACTCAAAACTAAATTTGACTTTTTAGCCCTTCTGAAATTCTGTAGTGGTTGTTAAAAAATTGATTATTTTTTCTCTCTTGGTACTGGGGTTTGAACCCAAGGCCATTCTACCTCTGAGCTGTATCCCCAGCTCCTTCTCCCTTTATTTATTTTTTTTTTTTAATTTTGAAACAAGGTTCTGCTAAGTTGCTGGCCTAAGGCTGGCATGAAACTTGGAATCCTTTTGTCTCAGTCTCCCAAATACTGGGATTACAGGCATGCAACATCACACCAGGCTAAAAATGGCATTTTTCACTAAAAAAAAAACTTGTTTTAAAATTCTTCAACTTGATGCCTTCTAAGATTAGACAACCACTGCTTCTGTCATTTTTAACCTTTTCTCTGTCTGAGCTCCTCTTGGGAAGAAATATTTGTAAAATGGTACCCCTTGTAAAAAAAAAGTCAAGTTGGTGTGGTCTTAAAGAACCTCATCCTGAATAAGCAGCCCTTCTCCAGGAAAGAAGATGCTATTAGCTAGCTCCTCCCTTCCTTCCTTCCTTCCTTCCTTCCTTCCTTCCTTCCTTCCTTCCTTCCTTCTTCCTTCCTTCCCTCTGTCCTTCCTTCTTTTCTTCTTTCTTTTTTATTCTTCCTTTCTGCCTGCCTGCTTGGATCAAGCCAAGGGTAGTGTTGCACATGCTAGAACCACTGAGTTTTACTACCTACTCTTTTCTTAACCTGAGATATTATTTCCAAGATTGTCAACTTGACTTGAATATTTTGTGTTTCCACCTTTTCTCCATGTCATTTTTTTCTAACGGAAATTATGCAATGAGAAAACAGCAAAGTTAGCATCCATCCATCCATCCATTCATCTATCCATCTATCATCTGCCTGTCCATCTCTCTACCTATGTACCCACCCATCCACATATTAGTCTACTCACCCACCATCCATCAATCCATTCATCCACCACCCTTCTCCCCACTATGTATCCACCCACCCATCTATCAATCCATTCAACATCCATCCATCCATCCATCCATTCATCCATCTCCCCATACATGTATCTACCTACCCATCAATACATTCAACACCATCTATCCATCCATCCTCATTCACTAAACTTTCTTGCTGTCAAGGAAGTCATGTTTACTAAAGGAGAAAGATGTGTCAATAAGGGGAAAACACTGGCCACAGGAAAAGATTCCAAGAAGGAAGAGTTTTGAAGGATGAGGTCTAACTCATTCATTGAGTTCATTAAAGAGACTAGGGAGCATTTGTAGAAAAAACAGAACAGTGTGTGATGTGCTGGGCCTTGCCAAGAGCCGAGAGTGCTTAACTTTTGGGGTTAAGAAGGGTTAAGGTGGTACAGAAGGACAGCCCAGGCCAGACAGAACAACAGAATGAGATGTGCATTATAATGAGATATTGCTGGTGTGGGTGCCAGGGGTTGATGGGAGGCAGGTAAGTCATGGGGGGTTAGGAGCCTGGGGTCAAGACTTTCACCAAGACTTTCTTACTGTGGAAGACTCAGCTTCTGGAGCCGTATACTGTGATGATCACATACAGAGGTCTGTAGACCCAGCTACGCTTTTCCTGCTGCATATACCCTTCACCACCCTAAATCCCACCTGCTGCTTTTGACACAGCAGGGAAGTCCCCAGTAGAGAGGAAAAGGTTTCTTTGAGTGATCTTTAGAAGGGAAACTAGGCCATTGCCAATTAACTCAAATTTCAATTTAATTCTGTTCCAGCAGGAACTACTATTTCTCACCCTCAGAACAAAACCCAGAGCTGGGGTGGGTGATATGTAAAACACCTCATTGAAATCTCAGTGACCTCGATTCTAACAAACTCATTCGGAAGCTCATGTTTTTGTACACCCTCCAAATTATAACAATCAACTTACCTTACAATTGGAAATGTAATTACTGCTAAGAATGTAATTAAAACAGGCAATTTCCTATCCACTTGCTAGTGAGTCAGAGCTAAGGAATTCAATTTCAAAAAGAAAAGAATATACTTCTAAAAGCCACCAAAAATTGTCTTTATTTCTCTTGTCTCCAAGAAAAATTCTTTGGTTGAATGATCCAGATTACAATTTGTGAAGGGTAAGGGAAGGGCTCTGGCAGTGGCTTTCGGCTCCTGCTCCAGTTACCTCAGTCACTGAATTGTTAATTCAAATATTCTGAATATTATTTCATTTAACCCCAAATTTTAGAACCAAAGTTATGTTTCACTTTTTTGGGTGTGAGTTCATATTTTTATAGCGACTCAAAAACTGATATCAACATTTTTTCTCTTTTTATTCTGGAACTCTGTGAATAATTCTAATATATTGTGAGAGCAGTAGAGATTAACAATTGCAATTGAGGCTTGGGAACTAGCTCACTTGGGTACATTCTGGCTAAGTATGGAAGTGTGATGTTCCATGAGCTTAACTGCTTCCTCCTGCCTGCAAAGGGTTAGGGTTAGGATTGCAGTGCCTCTCTGGTAGTGCTGTTGGTGAAGCTTAGACCTGCATGGGCAGTGTTTGGCCTGGTCCTTGGTCCCTCATCTACATATCAGGAATACTAGTTTTGATCTCAGAAACCAATCTTTTCTCCCCCATAATATCATGCAAAGAAAATCAGACTGGAAGTCAGGAGTCTTGGATTCCTGGAATCCACTTCATCTTTAATACCTTCCTGAAGTTCCCTGACTTGACTTTTCCCCCCAGATGTCATAATTATGCCTTTTTTTAGTGCTCACAGAGGTTGGTAGGAAGTCATGTATGTGAAGTGGTTTTACAGCATCCTGTGAAGGCGCTTGGTGGATGGTCATAGAACCATGATCTAAAATGATCTACCTGCTAAATTTTCAATTAAAGGTTCACATTGGAATCTTCTTGCTTTTATGTTTGGAACTGTTGGGCTAAATAATTCCACAGAGACTCTGTTAATCCTTGAAAGTTCAGGACTTATATTTTGGATGTGACTTCTAGGTGATTTGCTGGATTATTTGAGTAGCTTGTGCATTTTATACCTTGATTACTTCATAGAAACTTTATTCCACGACTTTAAAGACTTCTAGAAATATAGTTTTGAAGTTTCCATGGTGTTTTGTATAATGAATGTAATTTATTGTTGCCCTGATGCAAAATGTATAGTTTTTAATATTTAATTAGTATAAAGCAAAAATAATACTATTGTTTTATGTTAATTTTTGTTGTCTTCTAAGTTTTTAGAAGTGGAATTATTGGATTCAATGATTTGAATTTTACAAAGATTTTGAAATATGCTTTTGAATCCCCTCTAGAAACTTTGAAACCACTTATGTCTGGGGGTATGTGGCATCTCATACTCTCTATATCACTAATGTCAGTAGTCCACTCATGTTAAATCTGAAAAAATATTAAATAAAGAATCCCAAACAACTCATAACCTTTAAATTGTACAACAGTCTGAGTATCAATATGAAATCTGATGCCATCTCACTCCATTTTGTCCTGGACATGACTCATCATTTTGTCCAGTGTATCCACAGTGTATGTGCTGCCTGCCCATCAATTACTTTATATCTGTCTTGGTTAGTAGATTGTTGTAGTGTCACAGAGCATTGGTATAAGTAACCCTTGTCCTTTTTTCTTTTTTTTTGTGGTACTAGGGATGAATCCAAGGATATTATACCTCTGAGCTATACATAGAGTCTTTTTTTTTTTTTGAAACAGGGTCTCACTAGGCTTCTGAGCCTCACTATATTGCTAAGGTTGTCCTGGAACCTGTGGTCCTCCTGTCTCAGCCTCTCAAGTACTGGGACTACAGGTGTGCGCCACCACTCCCTGCTAGTAACATTTATCTTAATAATGGTCTCACAGCACAATAGTAGTGATGCTGGCAATTTTATTATAGTATATTGTTATTGTTCTAGTTTATCCTTAGTTATTTGCAATCTCTTATTTTGCCTAATTTATAAATTAAATATTATAGGTACATATAGGGAAAATATAGGGATTCACTACTATGTATGGTTTATGGCATCCCCTGGGAGTCTCAGAATATATCCTCTGCAGATAAGAGGGGCAGCTATTTCAGCCTCTGTTCATTATTTGATGCACACATTAGATGTCTGGTCTTCATTTGCTTTTCCTTCATAGGTAAAAATCACATGACTTTCTGAATTATAATAGACACATCAAAATATTAACATAACTTACAGCAGAAACTGTTTGTTGTTCTGTAGAGTCGGTTTACCATCTGTCCCTACGGAGCATGGTGTGGGAGCCACAAAAAGTCAAGTTTGATCTCAAATCCCGTTTTGGTTTTGATGCTCCTCACATTGAACGAATCCTGAATTATTCCGTTGAGCTAAAGGAGGTATGTGTGCTTGACTGCTTCTCCCACTTCTGGGTTCTCCTTGAGAATAACTCTAGAACACAGGCAGCCCTCTGTATCCATGAGGTCTCCACCCATGGATTCAACCAACATCAGATTGAACATGTTAAAAAGAACAGATCATGGCTGTAAAGAACGTGTACACACTCTCCCTCCTAGTGTTAGTTCCTAAACAACATAGTATAACAACTGTTTATGTATCATTCATGTTGTACTGGCTATTATGAGCAATCTAGAGATAATTCAGAGTTTGTAGAATAGATGTAGTATGTATGCAAAACACCACACATTTTGTATAGGAAACATTAGCATCTGTTGATTTGGGTTTCCCAAGAGGGACCTGCAACCAACACTTCATAGACGTGGAGGGACAGCTGTGTACTCATCGGGTGGGTGGGTGGGGTGATGTGAGAGCAGCTGGAAGGGAGTCCTCCTACTGAAATCTGAGCTCTTAAAGGTAGCAGAGCCCTGCTGCCTCTTACCTCTCCACTCATCCCAGTGCTCGAAGGCTGATGAGATGACTTCAGACTTTACTGCTTTGGGGACCAGGGGAGTGGTGGGATCCAGATCAGGTGGCAAGTTCTCCAATGTAAGATTTGAGCATATAGTTATTAAAGGGACACACATACTCAGACAATAGTCGCCATCAGCAGAATGTTGAAAAGAGATCACCACAGTTACTGTAAGACTACATGGCAGGGGAATACTGCTCATTCTAAAGCAGATATAAGTATTTATAGAAGATATGTTACAGAAGTTCAGGTACAGAAATAAAGGAGATTTTATTAAAATGTTTTTTAAAAAAAGAATTTCTGGACCAGGATTCCCAATTTGAATCTTCACAATTTTATATGTTTTGATAGTTAGAAAATAAAGTGTTTTCAACACAACTGATGTGGTGGCACACGCTTGTAATCCCCGTACTTGGGAGGCTGAGACAGGAGGATCATAGGTTCGTGGTCAGCCTTAGCTACTTAGTGAGGCCCTCTGCAACTTAATGAGACTATTTCAAAATAAAGAATAAAACTAGGGCTAGGGATGTAGCTTGGAGGTAGAATGCCCCTGAGTTCCATCTTTAGTACCTCAAAAAACAAAACAAAATAAAACAAAACAAAAAACAAAAATCCAAACCCCAAACCTAACTGTTCTCAGCAAAGCATCTTTGCTAATGCAAAGTCTCAAGTAACTGGGCTTCCCTGTGTTTGCTTTGTGGGGAGAACGAAACATGTTCATATCACTCTCTGTCTTCTGCCTGGGGAAGCAGCGGTGCCTGTTGCTTACAGCCCATCTTGAGAAACTGGATCAGTTTTCTGTCTTGACTGCAAATGTGTCCCCTCAGAATAAATCTCATAGACATTCTAATCAACAATCACCAATCACTTCCTCCAGCGGGCATACACGGGAGCCTCCATGTGGGCAAGACTGTAGTATTATTTTCTTTTAGAAGAGAACCATTCTAGGAAAAAGGGTATCACTTTTAAGCATTTTTTATACCATTGGCAGATCCCCACAGAGAGCTCCTTAGAAAGGATGGTGTGTTCCGTCTTGTCCAGTACCTCCGAGGATGAAGCAGAGAGAGAGGACCACAGCGGGCTCTGTCATCCCAGGTGGTCAGAAGCCAAGAACTATCTGGTTGATGCCGTCAGCCGGCTGCAACTCTACAGACAGGTGCTTCTCGGCATCTACATGCTGTCCCCGAGCCCACCAGTCTGCAGGATCCATCCCTTTCCCCTTCATATCATTTGCAATTTGGTTTTGTCTCCTTTTTGAAAAAAGGCATTAGGCCATCCCGGCACTGTGCACAATGACTTCTAAGTGTGTGTGCCCTCGGGCCTCGGCTCCTCGGCTCCTCAGTACAGCACTAAAAGGCTCAACCTCGAGGTTCCTGGGCCCCTGTCCTGTGGTGGGTATGCGGGATCCCTGGGATGCTTTGACCAGCACCCTGGACATTTGGACACAAACCACCTTCTCTCTGGGATGTTCTGACTATGACTCAAAGGAAAAGGGGAGGTCAGAGGCTGTGGTCTGCCCTCAGAGATACTGCTATGGCAGAGCACCCTGGCCATTAGAGGCTGACAGCCTTGGGGGCCCGAGGGGCCTGGGCCAGCTCAGAGCTTTGTGTTTCCTGGGATGTCTGGGACACTGAAGCAGAGCCCCTCCTCCTCCTATCTTCTTGACCAGTGTTGTATTTTCCCCTTGTGGTACTCCAACTCCCCTTAAACGTGTGTGGCCAAGAATAGTCAAAATATCAGAGTGAGACAGCATCCTTACAGAAATGGAAGTGTGATGCTCCACTTGTGGGCACTAAACTCATCCACCCTAAAGTGATGGAGAAATGGCATTGAAATGCCCAGTCCTGGAGTGCTTAGGTGGATACCTTTTCTTTGTGGATTATCTGGGTCAATCACATGGCTAATTGTGGGCCATTAGCACGTAAGTCCTTGTGTCATGCACGTCCTCACGACACCTGATTTGGACATGAATGGTCTATTTTGGTGTAATATGGATGATGAACCATAGTTGCCTTTAATAGCATCGTTCCCCGGTCTGTGTCATACACTGATCTTTAGTCACTAAATAGTCACAATGACTTACGTTTTAGAGCATATGACTATACTTAAAATGTCCTAAACATGTTAGTTTAGATTTTAAATTTTATTTCAATGGTTTAAAATTTTGTATCATTCCTCTCTCTCTCTCTCTCTCTCTCTCTCTCTCTCTCTCTCTCTCTCTCTTCCTCTCTCTCTCTCTCTCTCCCCTTTCTCTCTTTCTTATTTCTCTTTGAAACAAGAAAGAACTACAGCCATAATTAAAAAGCTCTGTGTAATCCATTGTTACGATTTGTAATCTTTAATTTCCATGTAGACATTAAATCATAATTCAGTGGTTAACAGGCACTTCAATTTACCAACAAAATTGGCTATATTAATATTAATGGAAAGGTCTATTAATATTTCTTAACTAAATATGTCCGTTCCAATGTTACTATTAATCTTATTAACACTATTTCTGTTTATAAATTTGTAGGTATTTGATCAGTGGCAGCAAGGCGGCCTGCCTCAGAAGATGCTCACAGGTGTGACGCACGGTCTAGAGGCCCTCAGGGACCAGTTTGAAGAAGGGGGTGAACCCTGGAAGGTGGGGGACGCTGTGCACATTGGGCTGCTCCTCCTGAATGAGAGCTTAACAGTCGATGGCCTGGAAGACAGCTACCCCTCTCCACAGATGTAAATCACAATACCTCTTTTGTTACTAACTAGGCTGTAGACCACCAAATACATGATGTTACTATCTGAAATGATGTTTTTGAAACTAGAGTTAGATAATAAATTCCTAGAAAGCAGGCCAAGTGTGTTGGCACATGCCCATAATCCCAGTACCGGGGAGGCTGAGATAGGAGGATCACAGGTTTGTAGTCCGCCTCAGCAATTCAGTGAGGTCATATCAACGTAGTGAGATGCTGTTTTCAAACAAAAATAGGGCTGGGGGTGTAGGTCAGAGGTATAATGACCCTGGATTCAATTCACAACACCAAAAAAAAAAAAGTCCTAGTTAGCAAGTGAGAAATCTAAGGCTAGCAGAAAAACTCCAGGACAGAATTCTTTGCAGAAATCTAGTCACCAGTTCAGATGTGAAAAGCAATATAATGGAGGACTGTCATTTGAGAAGGCACCAGCTTTCTGTATTTTAGGTTATATGTCTATTTTTTTGCAGCACTAGAGGTTGAACCCATAAATATTCTACCTCTGAGCTGCACCACCCTCCTTCTTCTTCTTCTTCTTCTTCTTCTTCTTCTTCTTCTTCTTCTTCTTCTTCTTCTTCTTCTTCTTCTTCTTCTTCTTCTCCTCCTCCTCCTCCTCCTCCTCCTCCTCCTCCTCCTCCTCCTCCTCCTCCTCCTCCTTCTTCTTCTTCTTCTTATTATTATTTGGTGGTACTGGGGTTCCTGGAAGTCCTTTTACCTCCGGGCTACACTCCCAGACCTATTTTTACATTTTTATTTGGAAACAGGGTCTCCTAAGCCAGTGTGTGCGGCTGACTTTGAACCTGCACGATCCTCCTGTCTCTGCCTCCCAAGCGCAGGGATTATAAGCGTGCACCACCACGCCCGGCACCATTCCTAGTTTTTAATTATTTTTTGGAAACAAGATTTCACTAAGTTGTGGAGGGTCTCACTAAGAAGCTGAGGCTGAACCTGCGATCCTCCTTTCTCAGCCTCCCAGGTACTAAGATTACAAGCGTGCATCGCCACACCCTGCTAGGTTTTATGTCTTTGGCATTTGTTTTAGAATGAACAAATACATGTTAGAGGTACTTTCATGTAAGGAGCTCTCTTGGTATCTTCCTTTCTTCCTCCCTTTCTTGTACTGGGGATTGAACCCAAGAGGCATTCTACCAATGATATGCATACCCAGTCCTTTTTATCTTTAATTCTGAAGCAGGGTCTATCTAAGCTGCCCAGGCTTGGCTTGAACTTGCAATCCTTCTGCCTCAGGCCCCCAAGTCTTTAGAATTAAGGCATGTGTCATTGCACCTGGCTGTTCTCCTATTTCAAAACAGCATATAGTTAATGGGTTACATAAGTCCAGAAATATTTTAGAAATGGGAAAAGATGAAACTTGTGCTTTCTTCATTTAAAGAAAAGCAAAATTAATTCACCAACATGGTCAGTTTTAAGACTGGGTCTTTTTCTCAGTAAATGTGACAGTTCGTAGCAATTTAGATTTTATTATACTCCTGCAGTTGAGAGTCTCCTTGGAAGACGATGATGAGATTTCTCAGTATCATCTCAAAAGGTCTTATTGCAAACCACGGAGCACTCAAGCTGTGGCTCTCTGTGTACCCATGTGCAATTATGACGCCAGGATTGTATGGGACTGTACTGTTCCTATGGCTATGCAACACGTAGCTATTTCCAGCTCTTTCAAGTTTTCTGGGACCCAGTTAGGAAATAGAATATTGCTTCTGGAGGTCTTGTTTCCTGACTTTTCCTTAAGACACTGGATGTGGAAGATGCAGGAGGCAATAAAATTCCTATCTGGGCCTGAAAAGCTATAGGAAGATAAATCTGAGCAACAGCACAGTACTGCTGAAAAAGTTCAGCAGGACAAAGGGCAGTCCCCAAACATCCTGTCATCAACGAACTTCAGGTGCAGGGCATTCTGAGGCAGGGCACTGTACTGGCATATTGAAAATATTTCTGCTGCCTGGCTTGGGAAACTTAACAAATCTGTGAGGCAATGTACATTAATAGACATAGCACATGAAGTCACCTTATTTATCCTATACACCTCATATGCCCCTGGCATGCCAGTCCTGGTTCTTGCCTGCTCCCTGATATTCAGGATGAAGCCCTAGGAAGCTGCCCTTTGTGCTAAGCTCATGTAGGGATTAGGGAAGCTAGAGATGGCATTGCACTCTGAGTTTCAACCTCTCCCCATCTATACATGCATAATTTTACTCACATTCAGGGTCAGGAAGATGAGGCCCCAAACTGGGCCCAACCAGAGCCATCCACCTGCTTTATGCACTGGTCAAGTAATTGGCCTTGGGAGTATCCATTTTCACTTAGACACCACTTCTGTTACAGGTAATACAAAATTGCCACCCTGCAGCCATCTTGGATACAACCAAGGATCATGCTGGCCTATCTGTCAGTCTCCCTTGGCCTCAGCCTCTGCATCTAGTGAGGGTATCACTAGATGATCTCAAAGGCTCTTTTCAGTTATCAGCCCTTTGGTCTTCCAGTGCTTTTATGCAAAACTGCACAATGGCCTTGAGTCTTCACAGATAAAGCAGGGATAGTATGATGACATCTTAGGCTGCTCTGAGAAAGGTAAATATCCCTAAGAGGAGAAGGCCCCACACCTTAGAGGGTGCTCTTGAGCCTTAGTTCTTTTTGCCCTGCCCCGACACCTGCCTATCTCTTATTCTAAGCTCCCTCCTCTCTCTCTTTCTCTCCCTCCCTCCCTCCCTCCCTCCTTCCCTCCCTCCCTCTTTCTCTCTCTTTCCCTTTTCTTATTTTTTTCAGAATCACTTATTTTAATACATGGATGCTAAACATCCTCTTTTATCTTTTTATCTTTTATTTACTCCTTTTCATTGAATCTTCCATCATTGCATTGCATTTTCTTTTTTTTTCTTTTTTTTTTTTTTTTGCTTTGTGTGGAGTCGCACATCTTGTCCCAGTTGGGGTATGTGTGTTAAAATCCCCAACACTCTTCCTCTGAGCCACATACTTCCTCAGTCCTCTCCTTGGCTCTTCCAAGTGCTTCCTTCTTCAGCTAAGTATTTTTATTGAAACTTTTGATGTCGCCCTTGCCTCCTTTTCAAAGTTTTGTTATTGTTTCTCCAGATTAAGCATTAAGATTAAGTCAAGTAGCCCTTGTCTCCTTCACCCTTAGTAGGAAACTATAAATTCTTTGCTACAAGTCTTGGCCCAGGAAATTACATCCCATTTTCCCTACTCTTCTGCAAAGGCAATTGTGACTTTGCTTTTCCCAAGTCATAAATTTCAACCAAACAAATGAGAACATTGCCGGGCCCCCAGTTTCCCTCTGAGGACTTGCACCATGACAAATCCTCCCACCTTCTCCAGGTTTTATCTGTTCCTGTCCAACACTTCAAGGTGAGTGGCAGAGCCTTGAAGCTCTACTTCTGTGCTCTGGTGGGCAGCACTGATGCCTGAGAGCCAAGGACTCACAGATGTAGCCACATGGCGTCTCTGTGAATGGGAGACTGAGGAGGCTCTGCAGCCCAGACCTAGGTTCCATGCCACATGGCGCATCCAGCACATCTTCTATTTTTCCCCCACTGGAGAGAGTAAAATAAGTGCAAATGTGATCTTCCCAACTTTCTAGTTCTTTCCATGAGTCATTTTGCACCCTTCTCACTGCATCCAGAGTATCAGAGAAGCTTCGTCCAACCCACTTCATCCTGTTCAAGAAGCCACGGCTCTGGCTAAGGAGAAGCTGCTATTCATAATGCTGGGTGTGGGGGTTTTGTCCTCTCCTTCTGGCTTTATGTAGGAGAAATGTCATGGAGACCCTTCCCATTATCTCTGTATCCTCTGCAGAGTTAGATCCATCAGCACCACAGCTATGGGGCAGCATCAATTATTCATCAAACTTGCATTCACCCAGGGCAATTGAGATGCTGCAAGGAGACCAGAGGAGTCAAGATCTGCATGAGGAAGTCCACATGCAGGCCAGGGGCTAGTGCTGTGGCCTGGCTGGGGCCAGGGGAGCACTTTTCTCGGGCTTTAAGTAGCCATATCTTTCTGTTCTTTTCTCCTTTTAAATGTCCATCATTTTTATGGGTGGAATGTTTTACACTTTCATGAAGACCTAGGAAGTCTGGCTTCAGCTGCTACTGGGCAGTGGGCTACCCACAGTGTGATACACACATTATTTTCTTTCCCAAATTTATTTCAATTCTGGTCTCCTCTCATTCTTAGACTCACGTTCTTCCCAGCATCTCTTATGAGTTATTTCCTCCATCTGCTTGAGTAGTATGCTGTCTTGCTTAATAGACTAGAGTCTAGAGATGGAGCATCCCTTGAGCCTCTGTCTCTTCCTCCTCCAGCCCCAGTGAGATGCTCAGGCAGGAGGATCTCCTAGGGTGGTGCTTGCAATATTTCTCCTGGTGACCGTTCTCTCTGGCTTAGAAAATGAACATCTCAAAAGTATAGTCTTCCAGTCAAGTACTAATCAGGCCCCACCTTGCTTAGCTTTTACGATCAGATGAGATCGGACACGTTTTGGGTGGTATGGCTATACCATCTTGTACTCCAATTAGATTTAAATTTAAATCTTAAAACACCAATTTAAAAGAGTAGTCTTTGAAGCTGGCCCCAGGTTGGATACTCCTCTGTCTTCAGTATGTCTGGCCCCTTGAACTCTAAACACTGTAGGTGTCAAGCAGCCTGCCTGTTGCCTTTCTTTGATGTAAGAGAATCTTACAGGCATTGCGAATTGGGCCTAGTTGGGGCCACTTTAATGGTTGTTGTACATCACTGTCTCATTTTTAAAAATTTTTTGAAACTTTTCTCAAAATATTTTTTTAGCTCTCATAACTGTAAGACAAATAATTTTAAATCTCATCTGGAATATTATGCTAACCTTGACCTCCTTTACACACTGCTAGGAGTATGCTTTCTTGTTCTGGGGTAAAGAGAATGTTTAATTCAGTGCATAAGAGAATCTCCAAATCAGCTGATTCAATAATGGAATGTGTCAAGAACCTGGCTAGAGAATGAAATGGAACTTCAGTCTCTGAAGACACTTTCCAAAGCAGTAGGATATTTTCCTTTGCATGGAAGTTTAATTTCCTTTGTTGGCATGGAGAAATGCTTTCCATTTTATTTGGTTTCATTTCATTTATTTCTTTCTTTCTGCCATCAGATCCCAGCATCTGCAAAAATTGCAGAGTGTGCTGCAAAGTCTGCCCCAGTGGCCAGCTCTAAAGAGACTGCTGCAGCTGAGTGGTGCTCTCAGAAATGCAGTAGCCCAGGATTTGCATTTCGCCCAAGGTAAAGCAGCTCTGGTGTTATTTGTCACCGATGCGCTAAGAGCAAACGTGACATTTATTAGAAAACAGAATTGAAACTCCTTGACAATGCCGTAAAGTGTGCAGCACTTTATGCTGGTGTTATATACATATTTATGCTTTGCTACAATACCTTCTGGGACATTTCACACACAGCATGCTGCAGCTGAATGCACAGAGCTGCCACCATAAAGGAGCATCTTGATGGTCACCATTAGCCTGCAGTGTGGCCTGGGGAGGGCAGAGTCCTAGAGTTAGGGCTTAACCTTCACATTCATACAGCATGCCTAGTTCTCAGGCTGGAAAGGGACCAGAGGTCATTGTGAATAAGCGAATCATTCTATTCTGTTTCCCTCTCATCTGCCTCTCAGCATTTGGCAGGGATGCCCCATTCTTCCTGCCTTTGCAAAATGTCCTTCTATGAACTTCCACCGACTGTGGTAGGTATTATTCCTTTTGCCTTCCTCTGATGAAGTTGAATTTATATTTTTGCCAAAGTGGACCCGAGTCTTTCATCTTCATAGGACGGAGGAAAAAGAAATTAGGAGAAATATTGGTTTTAGAAGCGGAATCCCTATAACAAAGAACTCACACTCAGCAATTTTTTTCAGAAAGAAAAAGATGGCGTTAAAACAATTTCTCTGTTTTCCCTGCTAAGAAAGATAATGAATGCCTAACAGGTCAAGTTTACTGAAGTCCTTGTTTTTAGAATTCAGTTTACCAATTCACGGCCACATGTAGAAGTCAAACTTGGAAAACATCTCACTTGGGTGAATGATAAAACCAAATCGTTAATCTTGCAGAAATCCTCACTCTCCTGGAAACTTCAGCAAACACTTCTCTACAGGATGGACCTGAAGGATGGAAACTGGACAAGGATATGTTTTTTGAGGGGTTAAAGCAGGTAAATCACAGCCAGGGGTGAAAGCTCATGCAATATTCAGCTTTGCCTGTTGTGAACTGTGCTGGCCAAATAAAGAGAAGAATAGGAAGGCTTTCCAAAAAACTCTGTGTTGCATTTTAGCATTTGTACTGTTTGTGTTTGTAGTTCTTGAGCCCACTGGAGCACAGTTAAGCCTGTCTAAATGTTGCCCTTTTTCATCCTCATGAATCTTTTAGATGTTGAGGATGAAAGCAACAGCTACCTGCCTAAATGGACCCTTGTCTGAGAAGGAGGCTCCCTCGTCGCCCAGGGACTGCAGCAGCTGGGGAGACTTCTGGGAACTATTATGTGACCACACCTCCTTCAATGAGACCCATGTTTTAAACAAGCTACTTGGTGCAGTACAGGAGACTGTAAGTATTCCGCCATGATCTCTTCCAAGAGCACCAGCTGGGTGCATGTTTAATATTGATTTCACTGAAGAATCAGGTGCACATACACTAAACTGGCCAGCTGAATCATGGCTGCCCCTAAATTCAGTCCCCTTCTGTCTGACAGCCTGGGAATGTGTGCGCCACCCACCCCACCAAAACCTACCTGACATTCCCAAGACTAGCCCAAACTCTCAGACCCTACACTCTTCTCTGGTTTTCTGGGCTCTTGACTTGTATCCATTTATGTCTGAATTTGGGGAAAAAAGTAGATCAGTCAACTAGTAGAAGAACTGTGGGTTTTAGCAGTCTGAAGCTTTGGAAATTATGCCCTTCTCATGTCCCCACCAGAACACGGGCCTCCTTTTGCTGAGTTCTCACATTGGACTTCAGAATGTTTAGTATTTTGTTTTGAAATATTGTCGAGTTTAACTTCTGTTTTTCTTGCAGAGAGCTAAACATAATATTCTCATTCCTTTGTTCATTTTTCTCACTCAGAACTACCTATTTATTTGTTGAACTTCTTTCTTATGTACCATAAAATAAACCCATTAAAATAATGAAACTTGCCAGGTGTGGTGGCGCACGCTTATAATTTCTGCGCTTGGGAAGGGGAGACAGGAGGATCGCGCAGGTTCAAAGCCAGCCTCGCTGGCTTAAGAGACCCTGTTTCCAAATAAAAATATAAAATAGGTCTGGGAGTGTAGCTCGGAGGCAGAAGAGTTTCCAGGAACCCCAGTACCACAAAATAATAATAATAATGATAATAATAATAATAAATAATAATAATAATAATGAAACTACTAAAATATAAATGATGTCTCTGCATTACTAAAGTTGAAGTGTCCATGTGTCCATAGTTCAATCCATTAATGCCTTCTAAGCATCTGTTCTCTATAGTGGCTTGACAAAGAGAGTGCAGATACGAACACACTGTTCTGGCTGAGCAGGACAGAAAACACAAGTTCACAGGCAGATAGGGAAGTATACTGGAAGTCTTGCAAACACAAGGAAAACTACTACCTGTCATATATTGGCTTTCCTGCTAGTGGGTGGGAGCTCTTTCCTGGCAGAAAGCCCATTTCAAATTTCTCTGTATGTATACAGCTAACTCATAGCCCCGCATGGAGCCAGGATCCAGCAAAATCTGCTGTAGGTGGTGAATGCATTTCCAGGTCATATAGCTATGAGATAGCCTTTCTGATGGTGCTTGGGTGATGTTTACTAACATGCCACCCTGTAGCTTAGTGGCTGAAAGCAAAATGTATTATGTTATGTTGTGTCTCATGACTCCAGACTGGGCTCAGCCAGTTGGTTCTTTTGATTGTCTTACTGGGTGTTACTCCTAATTTTAGTCAGATGGCCATAGATCCTGGGCTTTAGATGTTCATTCAGGATGCTAAGGACTGAAACTCTTCAGTTTCCACTGAAGTCGCAGGATTTTTGTTATCTCTGTAGCCTTCCTGTGTGGGCTCTCAGAAAGGTAACATGGCTGAGTATTGATTCAAGTCTAGTACTATATCTTAGGGATACCCATCCTATATGGCATAGTCTTTGGAGCAGAATTCAAGTGGAGTCCTTAATAATGACCCTAGGTAGTATACATTTCAAATACCCACACTTGAATGACTATATTGATTCCAAGTGATGTTTTCTTTCCCTATCAAGGACCGTATTTTGCAAGAAGTCATTACTGGGCACACAAATATGCCAGCTTCAGTACCTGAAGTGTATTTGGGCTGGCAGGAACTGTGGACACAACTTTCGGAAGTGAGTCTTTCTTGCTCTCAGCTTTTCGAGCCACAAGATGAGGCAGCCTCACATGGGAACGGCGAATCCTTTGGAGGATGTCAGCACCAGCTTCTCTCCACAGTGTAAGGACACGTTGCATGGAAAACTTCTCCACATTTGAACATCGTGATTTCAACCACCTCCTACTAATCTGACAGATCAACATTGATTCTGTTTCTCATGAATAGACAGATGTTTAATTTATTTTGAGATTAACCTCATGGCATTATTAGAAGGCAATCCTCTTAAGTTGAATGTGGCATAGTCTTTTATGCGAAATCTAAGGTCTGGCTTAGTCTGAATGTGCACATTTTTAAGGTTCTTGTTTTTCAACTATTCAAAGCCCACACTTTCACTGTTCATGGAAGGCTCTACAGGAAATAAGTGTGATCAAGTTTCACTTTCCTTGGTCCTAGGAAATTCATAGTCAAATAGAGCAAGTAGAGAATTTATTTTTCTTAGCCTTAATGTTCATTTTATACTATACTCTTTATTTTCCCTTTATTTCCTTTTCCTTAATTCTTATGCATCTAGACCCATGGTTTTACTTCTCAAATCAGGATGGAGGAATTCACAGGAATTTGTAAACAAACTAATCAGTATTAACTATTTCTAAGATTCTGATTCTTTCATCGAAGGACTGCCAGGCATTTGCATATGTTCATGCCACCTACTGCATAATTATGGGAACTTCTCTGGATTCTTCTTGACTGCAGGGCATTTCATATGCTGGAAACAGCACAACTGTCCCTGAAGCAAGCATCCCCCGGGAGAGGCTTCCTGGGTTTTATCAGAAAGATTTGTGAAGTGGCTCATATGAATGTGCAGGGTTTCCAGAGCAGTCTGTCAGGTAAGTCTCTGGTCCTAAAGACAGGGATGTGGGTTCCTTCCCTTGCTAGTGAGGTAGGACGGTGTCATGAAAGACCTTCCTGCTTCAGGAGAGGGAGGCTCAAATGAAAGGCTCTACAGATACAACTCAATGTCATGACTTCTGTGTCCACACCTCTCCCATCCACATGACAAGTCCACTCACAAGTCCTACGTCAGATGATCTCAGCACTGTTTCTCACAGTGACCCATTTTCCTCTCAGAATGGTCCTGGTTTCGATGAGAATACCTGTACATCATCACGATCTTTTCTTTGAGAGACTTGGTGGACATTCTGTGGGGCCCTCTCACTTGATTTAGCATCAATACCATCCCATACATTGGGAAAATTGCTGCCGCTGAGGATTCTCAGTGTAGGAAACAAACTTTAGAGCCATAGGCAATATTTTCAAATTCTATGACCCAGTGCATAGACTTTTTCCACACCAAGCAATTTTACAGTTCTTGGATAGGTAATCATCAGCAGCTTATCTGTCTCTTTTTACCACTTTGTCTTCCTTTTTATTACTTCTTCTTGCTTCCTATCATTTATTTTTGTGTTTCTTTAGGTAAACTTTTCAGATTAAGATTCTTAACCTTTTAATGCATTTTCCCCTTGTTTCCTACTCACTGGTAAGGTTTCAGTTTTCCTTTTTAGTCCTAGTATTTAAAAATCGTATGCTGACTTGCTTTACCTCTAAGGTATGCCCTGAGTCCTAGGGTCTGGCTTTTAAGATTTCTTAGGCAGGATTGGCAAGGTGACCCACTACTGATGCAAAACCATTTTTGCATATTCTGCTTGATGGCTAACGAGTTGTAAATTGTTCCAACTTGTCTAATGGCAATAGAATGTATCCCTGTTGTCTTTGTGCTTTGGGGATTGAATTGCCTGGTCTCTGGTAGTTTCTTTACGTGCCTGGGTTGACACTGCTGGGCACTGCTGGACACTGGTGGGTCATACATGCTGGTATTCTTGCCTGGTGCATTCCTGTACTCGGTCCTGAGTACTCTAGCTGTCTTTCAGACTCTGAGCTCTGTCTCCTCAATCCAGCAAGTTCCCTGGACTCCAGCTCAACTCTCTTTTCTTCTGTCAGGACCTGGGCTCTCTCTTGAGGCTACCAACAGGATAATTATGGGAGATAAACTCACTTGGTTTATCTCCCATGGGTCAGTGTTCTGTGTTGTTTAGTGGCTAGTGATACTTTGCTTTAGCTGGAAGAAGGCATCAAATGACGAATTTCTAATTCTTCTTTTATACATTTTCAGCTGTATTTGCTGAACTACTATAGCATTTTCCACATGACTGGATTTGTCTATTATACTCAATTTGTTATTAATACATTTCTCTTCAGCTTTCTCTGAGGATTCTCCTTGTTATGCAGAAAGCATGGATTGGGAAATCATCAGTGAAAATTATTTTTCACTTTTGAATAACTTATGGAAATCTCCAGTAACTTCCATATCTAGGTAAGCTATTATAATTCAGCTTCTAAGTCTTAATTTAACTACTGTGTGAAGATAAGCAAAACTTAATTATAAGGTATACATTCTTTTGAGCTTGATTTAAACAGTGACACAATGTTTTATGCGAGGCATTCGGTGAATATTTGTTTATAAAACGTATGACTCAAGTTCTCACTGATTTTTGAAGGGAAAAATAAATTATAGCAATGTGATTTTCTTTCTATAGGAGCATGATTTACAGTAGGTACTCTAAAAAGAAAGTTCCTTTGGAAAACCATCTCATCAATTGCTTAGAGTTCAGACTTGGAATCTGATAGCTCTAGAGACTTTGGGTGAGGAGTGAGCTTTGGAAGTAAATATGGCAGATTATTTCCTGCTTCGCTATTTCAATGTATATTTTGAAATGAGGGACTTTTATGTCTGATTATAGGTCTTGTGTCTAGCTTAAACACATACTTTACTATCTGTGGGCTGCATTGGGACTTGATGGAATAGGATCCTTATATCAGAGCAATTGTGCTCAAACTTGGGAATCTATTAAACTTACCTGGAAGTGTCCTCCTTCACCGCCTCCCTATTCTCCTCCTCCTCCACCTCCTCCTCCTCCTCCTCCTCCTCCTCCTCCTCCTCCTCCTCCTCCTCCTCTTCCTCCTTATCCTCCTTCACCTCCTCCTCCTCCTACTTCTCCTCTTCTTGCTGTTGTTGATCCTCCTCCTCCTCCTCCTCCTCCTCCTCCTCCTCCTCCTCCTCCTCCTCCTTATCCTCTGTCACCTCCTCTTCCTACTGCTTCTCCTCCTCCTGCTGTTGTTGATCCTCCGCCTCTTCTTCCTCCTGATTCTCTTCCCCCTTCTGTTATTGCTCTCCTCCTCCTCCTCCTCCTCCTCCTCCTCCTCCTCCTCCTCCTCCTCCTCCTCTTCCTTCTTCTTGTTTTCTGGGCTTAAAGGTGTTTATCTCTCTTTTTATGGTTTTTCATTTGGTGTATTGTTTATTTGGAAATAAGGGCAACATCTGATATAAGAGCAGAGACTCCAATGGAATGACTGAGGGAGTTTGGGGAAGGAAGGCTGGGACAAAGACAGGAAGAGTGTAACCTTTGAAATAATTCTATGGAGGTATATAAGTTCACCTGTGAAGCTTTCTAAAAACAAATGTCTTACCTTGTTCCACACTTAGAAAATCTCGCCCTGTGTGTAGGACCCAGGTTTCTGTGTATTTTTCCAATGCCATAGATGGTTTTGGTGTACAGCACAATTTGAAGACCATTCTTCTCTACCTCTCTAGATGTGAGATTTATCACCCTGGGGAGACATTTTAAAAAATTTTTTTTGTGGTACTGGGGTTCCTGGAAGCCCTTCTACCTCCAGGCTACATCCCCAGACCTATTTTTACATTTTTATTTGAAAACAGGGTCTTCTGAGCCAGCACACGCGGCTGGCTTCGAACCTACGTGATCCTCCTGTCTCTGCCTCCCAAGCGTGGGGATTACAAGCGTGCACCACCACGCCCGGCCTGGGGAGACTTTTGAAGCACAGCTATCAGCGGACACAGAAAGGACATGGCAGTGGACCTTCTGGAACATGCCTAGAAAGAGAGCCACAAAAATAGTTTAGATATACCCCCAAAGACACATTTAAATGAATACTTGTAGATCCATTACAGTTGGTACACTGTCTTTCATGAAAAATCATAGATAATTAGAAACTAATTTAATGAATGAAAAAAATTAGAGTTTTAGCATAATTAATGTTAAGAAAGTTGAATTTAAGAGCAAGTGATATAGCTCAGTGGTAGTTTTCTCAGCATGCTCAAAACCTTGGGCTGAAGTTCCTGTACCACACATGCAAAAAAAAAAAAAAAAAAAAAAAAAAAAAAAAAAAAAACTGTATTTAAAATGAGAAAACCTGGGTTATGCCATTCATGTCATGTACTGAAAGTGAGAATCTGCTAATTAAATTACTTTTTTCAAAACATTTCTTTTTTTATGAAACAGAAATAATGATATATACTTCAAAAGTCTGTTGTAAGAATGAACTAAGATTGTAGTTATAAAAGTACTTCATAAACTATAAGGCAATATGAACAAATATGTCAATTTTCTTACTGGTACTCTGACTTCTATTTCAGTTATTATTCTTATTACTATCAGTACTCTGTGGCCCTCTAAGTTCTTAGTACAAACATACTTTTTTATTTCCATCTATCAATACGCCCTTACTTGCATAGTAGTTATTTCTATATAGCATATTTATTTATTTTTTGTGGCACTAAAGGTTGAACTGAGGGTCATTCTACCTCTGAGCTACACCCCCAGTACTATTTTTGCTTTTTATCTTGAAATAGCGTCTCAGTCTCTGAGGCTGGCCTCAGACCTGTATCAGCCTCCCAAGTATTGGGATTACAGGTGTGCAATACCATGCCCGTCCTATACAGTATGTGTCTATGGAGGGCTGGATTTAGGCTTGGTTTATATTGAATACCTGATACCAGCACTTTCTTTTTGCTGATGAGAATTTTCCCTGAAATTGTTTTTAAAAATTGTTTTAAAATGGTCCTTGCCTGTCTTACCAATAACATCAACCAAATTAAGCACACATACACAACACACACAAACATGTGATTTTTTTGTGTGTGTGTTTGTGTACTCTATCCAATCTCAGTTAAGAGGGAGGAAAACAACATTTCTGCCTTTGGTATTTTCTAGACCTATCCTATGCCAGTGTTTAGAAAATTAGAGAGGAACTTACCCTTCCAGATACTGGTGGCCGGTGAGAGCTAAAGTCCCCTCCCCACCTTTTGGACCTTTGTTCTAGACCTTGTTTTCTGTGTGGCTGGCATTTCAGCATGCATAGCAGGGACATGGTCTTGACCCAGATGCAGCTGTTCTGCACCTGGTGATCCCATATGTTAGACCCTGTGCAGAGCTCACCGCAGAGGTGTCAGAGTACTGGTGGTCAGTGCTACCTGGGTCCCCATGGAACATAAGCACATGTTAGATGCCTGTACCATATAACCTTTATAAAATTTGAAATGCCAAGGATTCACAAAGTCACCGTGGCTTGTGGGTCAGAAGTTAGTTCTATATGAGCCATATAACTTTCTATTTCTAGCTTTCGAGGAACTGCCATTCTGAACTCCATAGTAATTGAAGCAACTCACAGTTTCACCAACAATACAGAAGCATTCCTCCCCCCATCTCACCAGCTGTCATTATTATTTGTATTCTTGGTGATTGCCATCCTACCTGGAGTGAGATGGAATCTCAGTGTAGTTTTGATTTACATTTTCCTAATTGTTAAGGATGTTGAACATTTTTTTTCAGGTATTTATTGGCCATATGTATTTCTTCTCCTGAGAAGTTTCAATTTAGTTCAGTTGCCTGTTTAATGACTGAGTCATTTGTTTCTTTTAGTATTAAGGTTATTTTTTAATTTTTAGTTCTCTGTATATTCTGGATATTAATCTTCTGTCTGGGGAGTAGCTGGCAAAGATTCTTTCACATTCTATAGGCTCACTATCCATGTTTTTAGTGTTTATTTTCCTGTGCAGAAGCTTTTTAGTTACATGTTATCTGGTTTATTCATTCTTGGTTTTATTTCCTGAGCTTTAGGGATCTTAGTTTTCTCTTATATGTGGAAGCTAGAGAGAAAAAAAGAAAGAAAAATGATCTCATGAGAGTCAAGAGACAAATAGAGTCGTAGAGAGTGGCTGGAGGAAGAAGGGAAGAAGGGGAAAGGGAGATTTGGGGTAGGGAAAGAAAGAGGCCAAATAGTGTTATGTCCACATATGAATTTATTACCATGAATCTCACTGTCACGTGTGTGGAGAGAAAAGAAATGAGAAGGGAGTGTGGTAAGGGAGACAGACCATGTTGTATGCATACCTGAATATATGTATTCATGATTTGATATACAGTTATAATTTGTCAATAAAAGATTAATTTATAAATAAAAAAGAAGTTAGTTCTACAAGAGTGGACTTGTCATGACTTCTGAGTTACTCTTTTGAGATCTCTTGGTATTTTTAAAATAAATACCCAGGAAAAAGTATCCCATCTAACAAAAAAGAGTTTTGGGATTGCTTTCCATGGCAGGGGACTCCAACAGGTTCTTGCAAGCAAAATTTCTGATACATTCCACCATTTGGACTACCTCCATAGCCCAAAGAATTTTGAAATGAAATATGAAAACAAATCCTAAGATCCTGATATTCTTAGCATACTTATATTTAATGATAAATATCCTTTACATATGAATCCACAGGAGAAAAATTTAGAATGCATTCTTTTTGACTGTAGAAAATACATTTAAAGCTAAATATATACAACTACACTGTCGATTCCTAAAATATTTTTAAATGCACAGATTAGTTTACTGTGTATTGAGAAATTATATTGTTTAGTAAATATTTAATTTATGCTTACTATGAATGATTACTGTCTTAGAATTTCGGTATGTTGACTTTATTTTTTTTCTGACACTTAATTCTTTTAATGTTTTAGGGCCTTAAATTTCACAAAGTACCTTTTATTGATGGAAAAGAAGTGTCATACCCTTGAGGATGAGCAGATGAATTTTCTTTTATCATTTGTGGATTTCCTGGAAAAATTATTATTACCTAATCCTTTGGGCTCAGCTAGGGCTCCGAAATCCCACAGCCTCTCCTCTCTCACTGAGAAGGTCCTGAATAGAAGTGATTTGTGGATACATCATCTTAAGAGCTTAGATGAAGAACCACCTACTTCTGATTTTCAAAAGCTTCTGGAATTTGGGAAGGAGGTGACGGGAAGAGCACAAACTCTTGAAAGTCAATGGATGAGGAATGTATCTAAAAATATTTTGAGATTCATGGAATTAATACTTTGGGAAATTAATCCCAAACTGCTGGAATTATGGCTCTATGGCATATCAGAAGGAGAAAGAGATCGATTAGAAATATTGTCTACACTGTTAAATTTTTCTCTTTTAAAAGATGAGCAGATTTTTAGTCAAAGCTTGAACCTTTCTCATTTGTTCCCTTCAGATTGGCCTAAATCACCAGTGGTGAACATGGATTTTGTATATTTAAGTGAAACTATAATAAATAGTCTCTATGAATTTGGATTTCTAAGACAGGAACAAGTCTCAGAAGCTCTTGACAAAGTCTATAGTATAAAGAATGCATCTGATCTTTTCTCTGCCCTTTCTGAACCTCAAAAACATGACATTGACAAAATTTTGACTTACATATATCTGAGTGTCTTCAAAGACAGGGATTCAGCTTTACTTTTGAAAATTTACTTTTCCATTTACCAACATATGTATGAATTCTTAAGCATTAATAATAGGGAATCTTTGCTAACTTACCTTACCCAAGTTGCAAGACACATTTCGGACATCATAAAGCAATTTAATTTCCAAAACATCAGTCAGGCATTTGCATTTTTATCAGAGACTGCCGGGGTCCTTGGGGGAATCTCTGAAGTATCTTATTGCCAGCAGTTGTTTTCAATTTTTAACTTTTTAGAGCTTCAAGCCCAATCTCTGATGTCTACAGAGGGTCAAGAATTGGAAGTGATTCTTGCTACTCTGACAGGTCTCAAACAGCTATTCCTCGTAGATGAAGATTTTCGCATTTCTTTGTTTCAGTATGTCAGCCAGCTCTTCAATGGTTCAGTAGAAGCCCTGTTGGGTAATGAATGCTCTGTCTTGGATAATGAAATCATTTCTTCTGGGAATTATTTAAAAGATGAGGGGTCTTCATTTAGTCTTCCGTGGGCCAGGGTTTTTTCAAATCTCTCCACAAATGCCAGCGTGTTTAATGAGTTTCTGGCCATTCACTGTACCGTTTCATGGCTTCAAATGTGGACTGAAATCTTGGAAAGTATATCACAGATATTTAAGTTTGACCTGAATCTTTTCACCCCTCTCCATGGTGGTCTCACTCAGCTTTTGGATGAATTAGAACATTATGTGAAGATTTCTAAAAGCTGCCAGGGACTATTTCCCACCCACCACACAGCTAGACTCATATTAAATTTGTTTAAAAATGTCACTCAGGCTGATGGCTTCCAGGGCTGGCGTGACTTCCTGGATCTCAGGGATCTTTGGGTAGCATTAGGAGATATCCTAGTTACAGTAAAATCACTTAACCTACACCAAGTAGAGAAATCACTTGCCACCATGCAAACTGCCCTGCACCAGCTAAAGACATTTCCAGAAAACATGAATATAAGTAGAGAGTTTTTATATTCTGTTCTTGAAGTGTTCATTGAATTAAGCCATGCCTCAGAATCTAGGGATAATAATGTGGATTTGAGAAATCATTTTCTTTTGAAAAATCGTACAAATCTTAGAACAAAATTTGAAAGTGTCATTATTGACCTGAGAGAAACAATATTATTTCTTAGAAATTTGTCACATGATCAAGATTTATTGTCCTGTGCTGATGTCTTCCAAAATGTGACTGAGTCGATTCTAGAAGAAGTATCTCTGAATACTTCTCAGTGGGTAGTACATCTTCTGGCCATTCTAAATTCTACATTCTCTTCTGAGAACACAATTAACAGAGTGAAAGGATGCATCGTATGGGTAGACATCATAAAATATCTATTTGTGAAGTATAATTCAAGTTTTTCTCATGGATATCTTCACAGTATTTTGGGCGCTTTCAAAGATATGGAAAATAAAATGAACTCTACATTGAAAATTTTATCTTGGGTATTAAATATGAAGAAACCTCTTTGTTTTTTTAATAATTCAAATGCAAATTGTATAAATATTTACTTAAAAGACATTACCGATTTTTTAAATATTATACTTACTACAGTCTTTGAAAAGCAGAAGGTGCCAAAATTTGAGATCTTGTTATCTTTTTTGAATGATTCCACAAACCAAGTAAGGATAATTATCAGCAAACTAACAAAAGACTTTGATTTTGCCTCCCAATCCAACTGGAAATATTTTACTGAATTAGTCCTAAGACCCACAGAAATGTTAGAAGAAACCCCTAACCATTTTCAAAATATATGGCTGCATTTAGTAACACTGGGGAAGGAAATTCAGAAACTTATAAAAGATATTTCCCCTAATATACCGAAAAATAATTCCTATTCTAAAAATGAAAATGTTTTTAGAATATTTACTACCAGTTCTAAGGAAAGTGATATAAACCATATAGGCCATTCAATTTATCATTTAGCTAATTACCTTGCCTTGAACTTATCTCATGATCTCCAAAATTCAGAAATAACTCCACATGAAATAATGAAAGCCATGAGTCTTGGCATTCAATTGATGACGGATATGCTCAACTCCTTAATGCCTACTGTATATCACAATATTCCACAAAATACAGGTCATGTTCAAGTTTTGAAGAAGGCCACTTCTCTTATGCGTACTTTCAAGAAGGCAGACATAGACCTTTTAGTAGATCAACTTGAGAAAATTGGTGAAAGCCTGGTGTATTTCTTTAAGAATCTCAGTAGATTAGACGAGGGCAATCTAGGGGTCAACTTGCTTGTTGGCCTGATGAAAACATTTGTAGACAGCTCCTATTCTTGGGATGTTAGTCACTTGCTTCGGCTCTCCCGCCTGTTTCCTAAGGATACTTCAAATGCTCTGGTGGATGGGTACTATGCTCTTCCTTATGTCATGAGCCTTCTGCAGAAAATAGCTGATAAAAACATCACTGAGGGGTTGAAGGATGTCTATAACTTCACCCTCCTTCATGGCATAAGTATTTCGGGTGTTACCAAGGAAGACTTTGCTGTAGTGATAAAAACTCTTTTGGAAACCATTGAGTTAATTTCAGATGAACCAGCTACTGTCTCAGAAGCTTTAAATTGCCTTCCAGCAGTTTGGTGCTGGAATCATACAACATCCAGATTTCAGAAGAATGCAACATTAGGAGCCTGCAGTGTCCATGAGCAGCTAGCTTCATCCTTCTATGGCAAAGTGGCCAGAATACTTAACCATCTCCACTTATCTCTCCCGATTGAAGATTCACAATGTTCAAATGAAAGTTCACAAATGGAAATAACTAGGAAAGTGGTCTGTGTGATTCATGAATTAGTGGGCTGGAATTCTATTCTTCTGGAAGTGTTTGAAGTCTTCCACATGAATATCTCACTTGTAAAGAGAGTGCAAGAATTTGGGCATAAGGTCTTAGCATTTGTCCCCCCTTCTGGGTATCAACATAACAACAGCAATGCCATGCTTTGTCCTGGGGGTCCCATAAAGCAAGCTGTTTTGAGAATCATAGAAACACTAAAAAATGTCAACCTTACCAACGTTTTTTCAGGGAAAAACATTCTTGGCAAACCTACTAGTTTAAATAAAATTCTTAACATCACTAAAGGCACAGAAACATTTGTCCAAAATAATATTTCTTTAAATTTGGAAAGGATAATCAAATTGATGTCTGGGGATTGGAGCCTTCAAAACAGCACTCATTACTTACTTTTTCCACTCATGATTCTTCACAGTAAAAATCTTACAGGCAGTAGTTTAGAGGCATTATTAAGTTTTATTAAAAAAAAGTGAAGCAATTTACAACTTTGAACAGCTTTGGGTTGACTTTAAACAGAAGGTGCAAGATCTAACCTATGACCTCAATATGAGGAACATGTTCTCTGAAATTAAAAAGAAAATCCAAGGTATAAATTCAGTAGAACCTGAAAGTGAAGCTTTGCAACTTTCCCACTTTCTGAAAATTCTGGATTCATCATCATTGAAGATGTTAGAAAATATTGAAGATTTGCTGTTGGTCACAAAAAAATGGCTTTGTGAACTTGCAAATGAAGATTGCTTCAGATTGATAAAAACATTATTTGTTCCTTGGGCTGGTGAGAGTTCAGTTGGTGATATAACTACAGATATTGCTACTTATTTGGGCTATCTCAAAAACACTTCTGGAGAAGGCAGCTTTGATACTGACTTTGTTAGTCACCTGCTTCATCAAGAACAGCGAACTAATTTTTCATCTACTCAGTTGCTTCTTGAAAGCATTTTGATAAATTCAACCAATACTTTGGCTGGAATTTCTCAAGAATCAATCCTAAATTTAAGTAATACTCACCTTCAAATAATGCATTTTATTAACCTCACCTGGAGCCATCTGGAGTCACAGAATGGAGGGAAAACAATTCTCTCTCAAAGAGGCATAGTACATTTCATGAAACAGCTTTTGAATGCATCATTCTCCAGTTTTTCAGAGAAAAATTCTGGGAACAAAATATATCTTCTGCTAAAAGACTTCCACAAAGATATTATTGCAGAGATGAGGTGAGTGTACTTTTGCTTTGCATAGTACCATCAGTTGTAATATATCTCAAAGCACTTTATTTTTAGAGTCTAGAAAGACCAATAAAAGCAGTTCTACCTAACAATTTTGAATGATCTCTGAAGTGAATGTCTCAAGCACATTATAAATATATTACTAGTAAACTAACTTTGGTTACACCCATTTAATCAGTAAACAGTTAAACCCAGCCTGGTTAAACTCAGTTTAAATGAGTAAATAGTTAAACCCAGTCCATTTTTTAGATTATAAAATCAATTATGAAATTTTATTTTATATGGAACTAAAAATTTATTTTATGGATGTATGTACATAATTAGAATGGTCATAATTCGAACTGCTATATTAACTGTCTTATCACAAGTGAAGGGCTTAGATATTTAAATTCATTTATTGTGATGTTTATATTGGAAAACATTAAAAGTGATATTCATATTATCTTTATTAAATATGTTTTAAAATCTCTTAGAAAATAATTAGTGAAAAAATTTCAATTTATCTCATGTTGTATCAGTCTCAGGGCTCAACCATAAAACCAGCAATATATAAGACTTAGCTGAAAGAATTGGCTTACATAATTTTGGGCCTGGATAAGCAAGTCTAGAATAAGTAGGGCTGGCTATAATGAAGGGAAAATCACATGCAGTGTATGCTAAAGCTTGTGGTCCCAGATGGTGGTTAAGAAGGAGGGGCCAGGAGTCAGGGAGGCTCATTACCTACCCAGATGCTATTGGAGTCTGTAGGTGAGACCCATGCCCTCTCTACAGCATTCCAACTGGCTATGTCAGGCCCACCTAGGACAATATTCCTTATGATAATTTAAAGTTAAGTGATTAGGAACTTGACCTACATCTGCCCAATCCCTCCTCAACAGTATCTAGATTAGTGTTGGGTTAAGAAGCTTTTAGGGGGCACATTTATACTATCAAATGGCTCCTCACTCCCACCTATTTTTCTTTTTATTGTGGGAGTGGAATGAACCTAGAGACATTATATCTCTGAGCTATACCCCTGGCCCTTTTTACTTTTTTTTGGTTTTGAAACAGAGTCTTTGTTGCTAAATTGTTGAGGCTGGCATGGAACCTGTGATCCTCCTGTCTTAAGACTCTCAAGTACTGAGATCTCTTCTACTCTTCAAATGCCTGGGTTGAGGGGGAAGCTGGGCGTGGTGGCGCATGCTTGTAATCCCAGCATTTGAGAGGCTGAGACCAGAGGATCGAGGTTCTTGGACAGCCTCAGCTACTCAGTGAGGCCCTCTGCAACTCAGTGAGACGCTGTTTCAAAATAAAGATAAAAGCGTAGGGCAGGGGGTCTAGCTCAGAAGTAGAATGCCCCTGGGTTCCATCCCCAGTACCACAAATGCCCGGAGGGAAACTTCATTGTAGCCCACTCAGCCCTGAGACATATGTGGAAGGGTCTTCTGGGGCTTGTCCAGCAGAGCCAAGTAGACATATCCCAAAGCTGTCACAGTGTTGAAGTGATTGGATGGTATTTTGAAAATTTAGCAAAAATATGAACAAGTTTTCCAACCTCTCAGAATCACTTTGTGGTCATTTTACCTGATTTCTGAATTCAAAAGTGCATGGACTTTTAGATGGTTAGGTTCAAAGCATTGTAACAGAATTGTCCATGAAATTCCTCCACTCCTATCATTATTTGGCAACAAAATATTAAGTTTGGCCTGAAACTATTTTTAGCATGTCATCTTTTACTAAATATTATCCTCTCATAACACTATTATAAAATTAAATAATAATCACTATATGTTTACTATTTCCATTGCTAACTTATTAAACATGAAATCTAAAATGTAAAATTTTTACTTTCTACAAAAAATTAAAATATTAAAAAAATATATATATTTACAGTTTAGTTCCCAAAGATAAAATTCTAGAAGCTCTGAAGCTGGATCAATTTCTTACCTTGATCAACGAAGACAGATTGATGGACATTTTCTTAAATTTTAAGGAGATTGTTTATCATCTAATCAAAAACTCATTCATATTAGACAATGGAAAACTTCTCTTTGATAGCCATCAAGGTCTGAAGTTCGTGCAGAATTTATTTCATGCTGTTCTAAGAGAAACCTCAGTAAAAAATAAGACTAAAGATAATTTGGACTTCCTTCTGGTGTTGAGTCAGTTGCTTTTCCATTTGACTAGCTCTGAAGACCTTTCCAAACTCAACCAAAATCTTATGTCAGTTCTTCACCTTGTAAAAGAGATTTCCACGGGAATGGCAAATCTTATGGATACTATTTTAAACTCTCTTACTAAGGACTTCCACACTTTATGCCCTGCACTCCAAGATGTTATACTTGCTGATCTAACCAATTTGCTTTCCTGTATTCACAATTCATTCCCACTAAGAAACAGAGAAACACTGGAAATTGCAGAGAGTTTTCTTGGTGTTCTTTCCAGAGCTGCTGAAGAAAGTCAGGTCCTGGAACCCCTTTTAGAAATGTCTGTGACTCTGACCAGGTTGTTGAATGACAGCGCCGAGCTAAGCAGTCTTGCCAGATCAGTGGACACCACCGTGAAATTTCTTCAGCTAGCCAAGAGAGTTTCCGAGAAGATAGCCACCATCGTTGAAACTCATTTTCACTCTGGTCCAAGAGACACTGTGAAATTTTTTGATATTCTCTATGCTGTCATGGAACAAAGTGTTCATCATCTCTTGAAGGAAATAACTACTTTGAAAATAATAGACCATTTTACATCTGAAAAGATAAATAACTTGGTAGTGCCATTTCTTGACTTGGCTTTTGGGATGATTGGGGTCAAACCTAATGTTTCAAAATCCTCTGATATTTTCAATATGCCATCTAACGTACTCTCATATGTGAACCAATCTCAGGACTTTTCTGATGTTTTGGAAGAGATGGCTGAATTTTTAACTTCTCTGAAAATTGATTTTGGAGATTTGTCACGTCTCGTGGAGGCATTTAATAGTGGGACTCAAATATCTTCTGTGGATTCTGTCAATTTGTGGGAAGAAACTCTAGATTGCTTAATTCCTATAAATAATATCTTCAGCCAAATAAACTTCTTACAGCTTAATCCAATTTCTATTCATGGTGGTACTCAAGATACAAAATGGGAAGAGATTTACAAAGGGATCCTTTTTTGGGATAAAATGTTAACAGAAAATAGCACAGAAACAGGGAGTTACTTAGAAATGATGCTTAATTTCACCTTAGAAACTCTTTGGTATAGCTTAAAGAAGGATAACTGGGATGCTTTTAATCTGTTGTTAACATTTGATCAGCATCTAAATAACCTTTTGAAGATCATAGAAAAGACTATTGAACCCTTCGGTAGAATTAAAAGTGATGAAGGAGATGATTTAAGTAAAGGCCAAGTTTTCAACACATCCTTGATTCAGAACATAACGTTTCAATTTGAAAAGGCAATCCAGATGGTTCTGAGTAGAATAGCTGCCTTGAGGAAAGGGCTCCTCTCAAGCAATTCTTCATCAACAAATTCTATAAGTTCTTTGTTTCATCCAGTTTTTGAGATTTTTTTAAATGCAAAATCTGCAAAGAATATCATGTCAGCAAAAGAAGAGAGGATCCCAAAAGAGATGATGGATTATCCTCATAGCTTTGAACCATTATCTTCTTTCAAGAAATACCTGGAAGGACTATTTGTATTGGTCGACTACTGGAAAAATGTCCCACTGACAGATGAAAGGTAATCCAACACCTAATTTACTTCATATTTTTTATTCCTACTTCAGTGACCATGCAGGAATAACACTGAACCAGGGTAAGGCATTCTTCTCAACTTCATCATACTCTAAAGCTGGTTCAAATTCAGAGCAATTCAAGTTCAGTTCTTTTTCATTCTTTGGCATGCAAACATGAGTTGGAGTCATCAAAGCATTTCAAAAGACAATTATTTTCAAAAGCAAAACCCTTGTATTCTTTCCACTTGTCTCAAGACTAAACACTCTGTGTATTATTGGATACATAGCTAATAATATGAACTTGCTCACTTTACACAGAAAATTATACTTGCAGTTGTAGTGAATGACAGAAAAAGGTCCAGGCAGCTGGTAGCTGCTTCTCTCTTTTAGAGTCAACCCAATTCTGTTTGATCTGCTTCAAAGCCCGCCCTCCATTTCCTCAGTGTTAAGTGAAAGGAAACCTGTTCTTGAGAACCTGTTTTATTACCTGCCATGCTTTACAAAGAGCCCGTTGCCTTAGGTTGGAAATTTTTCTCTGCTTGGTGTGGAAGGCCACAAAATTATTGCATTTTAACCATCCATCCTCCTTGTGGTGATGAGACTGTTTGGAGGGTCCATGGTCCCAGCCTGTCTCTGCCTCTCTCCTATCCCAACATGGAGATTAGAGATGCAATCTGAACCCTTGTTCATTTATTACCAGAGAAGCTGAACTATATTCTAGTAGTTCTGCTGCTACAGAGCTGAATCTTGAATTCAATCATCCTTTATAGCTTGCAAGGATGTCCTTAGTGAGACAGGCATCTCTTGGACACAGGAACTAGCTCTCTCTTGAAATTTGAGTGTTTGTGTCCAGATCTGCTTAGCTCATCTCCTTATTATCTCAGAGTTCAAACCATATTGCGTGGCTTTAATGTTCTACCTGGAATTTCCCTTTGAATGGAGGTGATCTTCGCAACTTGTGCTCTTCTTCACTCTCAGCTTTCAGCTCAGAGTTTTCAGCTTTCCACCAAAGAAATTTACACCTCAGATCTACACACCAACATGTTTTTAAGATTGATTATTTCATTTTTGGATTAATTATATAGTCTCATGATTAACCCGTTCCCTCACATGCTTACTATTTCTTTGTAAAGAGAACCTTCAAAATCCTTCTGACTTTAATCTAACTGTAACCTTGTTCCTATTTACCAAATTTCCCCATCCTCCTACCCCCTTCTTTCTCAGCCTTTGGGAACTATTCTACTTTCTAATTCTTTGAGATCATATGAGTGAGAACATGTGATATGGACCTTTCTGTCCCTGGCTTATTTCACTTTACATAAGGTCCTGCGGTTCCATCTATGGTGTTTATCTTGGTCAATATTCTCACTGTCATAATCCCAAGCAACTGGCCACACAACTTAGAGGAAGGTAGATTTATGTGCTCACAGATTTTGGAGATTTTGAGGTTCAGTGTATGTGAGGCTGGGGTCTTTGGGAATCAGGACATGGTTGCGGGGAGCAGAGAGAGGGAGAGAGTAAGATTCTGCTCTCACAGCATGGAGGTTGGATGCAAGAAAGAAGCAAGCAAAGGGATTCAAGGACAGAAAGCACAGGCGCCCAAGCCACGTCCTCCGGTCTATGGTCACAGCCCACCTGCCTAGGTTTCCACTCAGTAAACCCATCACAATGGGTTTACCTACTGATGAGGTTACAGTCCTCACGATTTAATATTGACTCTAAATATCAATGAAGGAGCTTTTCAAGGCACATTCCGTATCTAACCATCACAGTGTTGCAAAGGCTGCCATATTCTGACACCCTTCAGTCATTTAGTTGTGTTTCAAGAGAATAGAACAAGAAGAGAAAGCAAATAACAGGTTTATTGACAATCAGTGCTTTGAACCAAGGGAGGAAACAGTTCCCTGGAGGTTATCCAGACTGTTCCCTGTGTTTTTCTTGTGTTCCAGTAAAGTCAATGTGGTCAAGGGGAGGAGGGAGTTCCTACGTGTGTGGGAACTCACCTATTACATGGTAGCCATGCTGCGTGTGCTGTGGACTTTTACCCTTTAATACGGTTGTCTGTTTTCCCCAAGTGTTGTTGAACTATGCCAAGTTTTCCAGCAGCTGGAGAAGCCCTCAGAAGCCATCAAGATGCTGCAGAGAGTGACGATGGTGGTTTTGCGTGTGGTCATCATCTTTGCAGGTGGGATGCTTGTGTAAGAAATGCTTGATTCTTGCCCTATGCCAGTGTGCAGAGCTGGCTGTCAGAGATTCAGAGATAGATGTAGATTTCCCCTGAGCCCTGAGGTTTTTTTTTTTTTTTTTTTTTTAGGAGAAAGACTGACATTATTATTATTAGTAGTAGTATTTTTTAACCTTTAACAACCCTTCCCCAACCAAATTGAATACCCTTTCTGATCTTGTGCTGGGCTTTCTGGTCTCTCTGTCTTTGCTCATAGAATGTGCTCCCCTGTCTCTCTGATCTAAATACCAGCTGTATTCTTTGTTCTACAGTTGGGGCATCTAGTCCAGAAAGACTGTCTCCCCCTGCATCCTTTGCTGGCAAGGACCTTAAGAAGAAAACTCTTAAAGGCAATCCTTTATGCTGCTGTTTCCTATGTCTCCCTCCTCTGCTAGAGTCAGTGTTTCTTTGCAGGCAGCAACCATGTCATAACCATCCTTGTGAATGAGATGTTTAGTGCGGAATATCCATCCCCTGTGTGTGCTGGGTGGCCTTGTAGTTACCTTCAGCTCTGGCACTTATGCTGGCTTTTTAAAAAATTTCTGGTAACTTCTGCCAGTGGCCTTAGAGCAAGATCAGTTTTTTTTATTTTTATTAAATTCTATGTCTCCCTAAGACTCAACATAGAAGTAGCAATAGTGCATGGTTATGTGTAAGTTAATCCATCTCCTAGGAGTATACTTACAAATTTATAACTACACATTTCGTAGTTGAAGGAGAATACTGTGGTTATGTCATAAGTTAATTCATCCACTAAGATGATACTTGGTGAATTCACAACTACATATTTCATAGTTGAAGGAGAGTACTACGAACAGCCTTATATGTGATTAGGTTATTTTAGGACTCTTTCCTAATGCTCCTGGTGTAAGCATCAGGTTGTACTGTGTACCTGAGTTGGTGGAAAGGACCACTGCTGTTTAAGTAATTCCACATGGACACACACTCTGATGCCCAGTCTCCTGGACCAGGGGGCTCTCAGGGCCCTCTCAGGAGGCTGCCAGGCTGGGACTCTGAGGTGGCAATGGCAGCAAGGGCTGGTGAGATGGGGACAAGAGGGTCAGGGAGGAGAAATGAGAAAGGTGAGGGTAAGTCTGATCAGACCAAGAGGAGCAGAGAGATACGCGAGAAGAAATGACTGGGCTTAACCCCCTCGTGCATCAGCTCAAGGGCTCTGTACCCCTTGAACTTAACTCTGAGTTATTATTAGATGATTACTATTACTTAGATTGCTATTCTACTATTTTTATTAGATAAACTTTCTCTAGAAAGTTTCCTCAACCTTCCTTATCTGGGATTATGTGTTCTCATGGGGCCTATCTTCTCATTTATGGTGCTGACTACTGTGTGCTGTTCCAGCTTTGTCCCTTTGCTGATTGTAAGGGCTGTGTCTGTCTATTGACCATTGTGAACTTGGCACGAGGGGATTACCACATAAGAGATGCTGATCAATGCTTGTGAATGAATGCGTAAGTGAATAAATTCCAGGGCCCTTCCTGTGCACATCTCTTTGTTCACATGAATTTCTGAATGTGCAACATGGGAATGTTCAGCCATAGAGGCAGTTCATAGACTCTGGTACCATTTTGTATAACAGAGCAAACTGGGGCTGTGGAGGATACTGCAGAGAGAGGAGCCTGGTTTTCCCAGGGAGAGATACCATGGTCACGTGCCCAAAGTCCACCATTAGCCAGGAAGAGTCACTGGTCCAGGTGGACTCCCAGTTGGCTGAAGTGGAAAACTAGATGTGGATGCATCTACAAGCATCTTCCTTGTAGATGCTCTGCAAGGAAGAACATCTAGCTTAGAGAAGTGAGCCTCAGGCAAAACTAACATGGCATCCCAGATGCTTTTTAAAAACACAAAAACAAAAGAGATAAATTCTGGAACTTGTAAGTTGTAGGAAGAAGTTCAAATAGGTAATATGGGTGAGGTTGAGGCCAGAAAGGAGGGGCCCTTGGAGACACATTGCTGGGTGGGGGACACATTGCTTGTCCAGAGAAACCCGAATACTAGAAAGAAGTATCTTCATGGACAGTGTGCCCCCCAGTTCTAAAAAGAATCTCGGCATAGATGGTGTACATTCAGATGATGGGGGTGTGGGGTGGGGACTGAACTTATCGCTGAGTGAGTGCAGCAGTGAGCTGGACCCAGCACCCCAGGGCTGAGGCTCCTGTTCTGTACCCTGCATCCTCAGTAGGCCACGAGGAGCATGATCAGGAGGCAGTACTGGGTTTACAAGGATTTCCTCAAGAGATTCCTGTCTTCAAGTACAGATCCAAACTCTGCCCCCACAGAAAGTGATGTCATGACAAGCGGTACACAGGAAGTGGCAAGGGCTTGAGCTCCTGCAGGAGATCATGGGTCACCCTGTCCTGGGCCTGGGTGGAACAGGCCGGGATGGCTTCCAGGAGCGCTTGGAAGGACTGGCAACGCGGGGCAGTGCACACAAGCCATCCTCAGGCCCTTTGGGGCAGGTGACGGGTGCATGCCGGTCTCTTTTCTCACTTCTGGACCTTTTTCTGGTTCTGCTTTTGGTTCCTCTTCTGGTTCCGGTGCAGGCTCAGGGTGGCTTTCCCTGCATACCTTAGAGAAAACCACCCCTCAGGGTCCAGTTTTCAAAAGTGGGCACTGGTACTTTAGGGCATGTCTCAAACAGGATTAATTCTTTATGGCTCGCTCCTCTCTATCTCTTACAGTAAAAATGTTTCATTGAATCCAAAAATGTATTAATCTTTTGGGATAAGAAGCATGGACAAGGAGTGAGGAAGGGAGGGCGTTAGTGGGCGTGGCTGAGGCGAATGACATCCCAACTGTCTGCCAGGGAGGGGTTGTTAATTTTTTAAAATATATTTTTAAAGAAAGTATTTCTATTTGGAAGATGTTAGGAACGTTGGCATTATTGTCAAATACAAAGCACTGCGTATATAAATACACATTAGAAAGCTCAATACTTTTAGAATATGGAAGGATGCTTGAGTAAATTTGAATAAAACTTCTGATTCTTGACTGCTTTTCTGGCATATCAAATTTAGCCATGTTTGAAGACAATTATTGTGACATTTCACAGTCAGCTAAAGTAATAGATTTTAAGTGAATTAAACATTCCTTAACACCTGAATTTGTATTTATTTTATCATTCTGCACCGCAGCTGCTAAATTAACATAGCATGCTTGAAATGATGATAGGAACAGAAAATTAATTTTCAGTTTTATATTTCATTTCAAGAGAACTCAAGCATGCCTATCATTTAAACTTTCCCCTCACATTTCTTTATTAAACTGCCATCCCATCTTGTAGAGAAGGAGGGCAAGCAACAGATGTAGAATAGGTAGACTGGCCAACCAATGGAGACATGAGGCAGAATAGATCAAAAGAAGCAGACAACTCTGTGTTCACACCACAGGAATAGCTTTAAGATTCGTTAATATCATTATTGAAGATTAAGTTTTGTTTTTTTGCCATGCTTCAGAGTTTAGTGTCTCCTTGCAGGAAGCAGTTATGTTTTCCTCATTGTGGATTTATTTATTTATTTTTTATTTTTTTCCCAATTTTGTAATGTTTTATTTTTATTTTTTAAACAAATATTTTTATTGAACATAAATGGTATATGTTTAAACTATATTTGGTACCCTCTCCCCTCCCGCCCCCGTTTTCCCTTCCTCCCTCCCACCAATGGTTGTCCAGGTTAACCATGTCATATTCATAATTTTATACATATTCAGATGTAGACTTTCATTAATCAAGATCAGCCTTCCTCCTCTCCTATCTTTCCATTCAAACTTTGCTGATATTTCCCCTCCATTATCTGGAGTCCCACTGGTATCCTCTGTGTTTCCTAGTTTGGGCATATTAGAGGAAACATATGTCCCTTCTCCTTCTGTGCTTGGCTGATCTCACTTAACATAATGTTCTCCAGGGCTTTCCATCTTCTTGCAAATGATATAATTCTGTTCTTCTTTATGGCTGAATAGAATTCCATTGTGTGTATTTCCCACAGTTTTGCTATCCATTCATCTCTTGATGGTGATCTGGGTTGGTTCCATATTTTGGCTATTGCCAGGTAGGTTCATGGAAACAGAAGAAACCTCAGGAGGCACTGACCTTAATCTTGCAGTTTCACAAGCTGGAAACTGAGGGCCCACGAGTGTGAGCCTGTTGCTCAGAGTTTTGGAATGATGGAGAGGTCAATGTCAGAGCCTCTCTCCAGTTGAGGAGAAACATAGGGGTTCCCAAGACTTGGGGAGCACTGGGGAGCAACCTGGGGAGAGCCGGCAGGTCTGGAAAGCCACAAGAGGTGTCTGAATGTAACTTCAAGGCCAGTGGCCCAGAGCACATAGAGCTAGAGCTGGGTCTTTGAGGAGCAAAGGGAGGTGGAAAGAGAGGGTCGCTGGGAGGTAGGAGGACCCAGGCCCGGGCTGGGCTCTTTCTAGTGGCAAGGTCCTTGTCAAGTGGCCTTCACGTAAGTCCTTGAAGGTGCACTGTGTGACGGCTTTGGATCCAGGGAAGATAGAGGTCGGATAGACAGGCAGCCTGGTACTTCTTCCTGTAACCACATCATGCCAGATCTGATCTAACCCTGCAGCAATGGCAGGATGGCCCACCGGAGGGGTAACTTACTCACTGTACATGGAAGAAGCAAAAGCCCAGGTGGCTTGTCTAGTGCCCATGTTGTGCAAGATTTTCATAGTGCGTTCTGTTTTCTCTTAGGTTTGAAGAGCATAACTTCTATACACTACGTTTTTGTACACGTTTTAATTTTTTTCTAAAGCAAAGTGTCCTTTTATGTTAAAAATGTTGGGAACTTTGACAGCACTTTTTGTCATTCCACATTTTAATAAGAAATTATTTACAAACACATTTTATGTTTTCTACAGTAATTGGAACTGCCTTCAAAATTGATGAAATACAATAAATGAGACAAGAAAGCAAGATGGGTGGGGCGCTTTGAAACACAGGCTCCCACGTATGTTTGAAGCTTGCTTTATTTTCGAGCAGTTTTAAGTTTGTAGTAATATTGAGCAGGGAGTACAGAAATATCCAGGGTACCTCCCCCCATGCACAACCCACCCCACTGTGTACAGAGTTATATGTTTGCCACAGTTGATGAGATCACACCGACTCGTCCTTACCCAGAGCCCATAGTTTGCACAGTGTTCATTCTGAGTGTTGTGCACAATATAGGTTTGAACAACTGTGTGTGACTTGCATTCACCGTCATGGTAATATACAGAGTAGTTTAGCTGTTATAAAATCCTCTGTGCTCCACTCACCCATCCTTTCTTTTCTCACTGTCATTTCACATCTTCTAGGAGCTCATGGAGTTGAAATCGCACAAGGTGTAGCTTGTTGAGATTGGCATCTCTCACTTGATAGTATGCCCAAACTGTTTTTAAAAATGACTTTGAAAAAATTTATTGATGTATTGCAGTCATACACTCTAATGGAGTACAAGATGGTGGAGGCATGCGTATACACGTCACTCATTTCGCCCCTCCCCCCTCCCTCCCCCTCCCTCCTTCTCATGTTAGGCTTAGTGATTGACTTTGATATGTTGGTGAATGTACATCATGTAAATTATGGAATTTACCTCTTAGCCTTCCCATCCCCCCAGTTAGGTCACCTTATTAAAAATTACTTTAGATAGCCAGGCGTGGTGGCGCACGCTTGTAATCCCCGCGCTTGGGAGGCAGAGACGGGAGGATCGCGCAGGTTCGAAGCCAGCCACACGCGCTGGCTTAGGAGACCCTGTTTCCAAATAAAAAATATTAAAAAAAAAATAGGTCTGGGAGTGTAGCCCGGAGATAGTAGGGCTTCCAGGAACCCCAGTACCACAAAAAAAAAATTACTTTAGATAAACAATGTCATTATTTGTTAGGACCAAATTTTTTTCACTAATGGAAAAAGTTTAAAAAATTTGCTAGATATAAAAATGCATTTTATTATTGGTAATGACCAAGCACCTAGGAGGTGCAAAGCTACTTGCTAGCTGCCAGCAGCACATGAAAACAGAGATGAGAGTGGCCAGTTGGGAGACCAGGCAGGAAGCTGAGCCCAGGGATCTGCAGAGCCAGAAGCGGGGGCTGCGGTCCAGCTGGGGAGGGGTGGAGATCTTGAGGCAGAACTGGGAAAGGCAGGAAGGTTCAGGAGAAGAAACCCATGTAGAAGGCACAGAGGGCACTGGGCAGAGGGAGGGACACAGAGTATGTGTGTTCAGGAAGCAGAGCCGCTGGTGGCTGTGGGGAGCTTTGGATGTGCTATTCTGCCATTAAACAGGTTCCTGCTCTTGAGGTAGAGCCCTATGACTCAGAGCAGGAAGCAGATTGCAGGGGTGAGGCATGAGCGGGGCTTGCTTGAAGTCTGATGATCTTCTGAATGTGACTTGCTGGGATGCTCAACAAAGGTAGCAAATCCAGAGCTGTTTGGGGCAGAGTGGAGTGGATGACGATGAAGTCTAAGGCTGGGGGTATCTTGATGGCTTTCACATGTGACCTGTGAGACAGAGAGGCTGGGAGGCCCACTCAGAGACTGTGTATGGAATTTATTCTTCCAACTAAGGTACTTTAGAGAATTAAAGAAGACAGTAGAGATAGCTATGGCAGGACAGGAAGGGAGAACCAAGACTGTCCTAGGCAAACAGGTGAAAGTGTACCCACCTATTAAAATACACAATTTGGGAGAAAGAGAAAGAAAATTGACTTCTAAACAATCACTTCAGTCCCCCAAAACAGAATATTTAATTGTGTTTGAATATCAAAAGGCACAGACTTAATGTATAAAGAAATGTGGTATGTGTACACACTAGAATGCTATTCAGCCATAAAAAGTAATGAACTCTCATTTGCAGCAGTGTGGATGGAACCGAAGAACATTATATTGTGTGAAATAAGTCAGGCACGGGAAGTTAAGTACTGCATGGCCTCATCTATCTGTGGAAGCTCTAAAATGTTGTTCTCATAAAAGTAGAGAGTAGAATAGTGTTTACCAGAGGAGAGGGAGGGATGAGAAACGGGAGACAGAGGAAGAACGGTTAATCAGTACAGAGGTGCACATGAATAGCGGGAATGACTTCTAATATTCTATAGCAGTGTAGAATAACTGTGATTGAAGTCTGCAAAATGTCCAGTAGAGAACATTTGGAATGTTCTCCACATAAAGAAATGATAAATGTCTGAGATGACGGATATGTCAGTTACCCTGGTCTGGTCATGACACATTGTGTGTGCGTGTATTGGCATGAGCCCTTGTACCCTATAAACGTGTACAATTACTATGTGTCTATTAGAAACAAAAAATTAAAGGGCACAGCATCGCTCTTATCTGCAAGTTCCTCTTGATTATTTAGGAAATCTTAAAAAAATTGCATCCTTTTGAATACTTAAAAAATGATTCTGCGAGAGTGGATAGCTTAGGAAAGGCCTACTTACTAATGGCTTCTTTGTGCTTTCTCTGGCAGAAGAACCTTCCTTGACTAAGGACGTTCTCTGTGCAGCTCTGAGTTGTGATCAAGGTGGAATAAGGAGTCTCATTGTATCTGCCATACAAGGGGTCACTTTGGCACACCACCACTTCCAGGTTTGTCATCTTTATATTTCAGAGAATCTCATGTTTGCTACTATGGGCCCTGCCAGGCCGCTGAGGCATTTTGAGCTTGCTGCCTGGTCCTTACAGCCAGAGCAATGGTGGGTGCTTTGCACAATCAAAGTGGAAATTAAGCTTGAAAGAAGACCGCTCACTGTCTTGCCCCTGGGCTGGCCCTCGCTGTTCAGAGGTTGATTGGCACTGAGCTGTGTGAGCTGCTTGTTGAAACTTCAAGGACTGGAAAGGTAGTTTTTAGCATTGACATTATTAAGAATCAAATTATATAAACATAGGATTAAACACACGAGGTTAAAAACAAAACTAACATTTTCTATTAAGGCTTATCAGCTCCAAGATGTTTTAGCATGCCTCACTGTTCTGCATCCTCCTGGTACCATTTGCATCAGCAGCGGCCACCTGATGGGATTACTGCATGGTCACGTGCTCCCGAGCAGTCCTCCCAACTCTGTGCTCAGTAATATCGTGTCAGCAATTGGAACAAGGCAGTGTGGGAGCATTTACACTATGGGGATTGGCAAGGGATATGGATCAGATTCCTCATTTATCATTTATTTCCTGAGAGCCAATGTTTAAGTGTTCTCCAGCCTATCACTCGCTCTAAGTATGTGGCCTAGTTCTAAGAACTGGTAGCGAAGTGGGAACCAGCACAGATGTTTTCATTTTATTAATTTGCACAAGTGCTCAAGAATTCCATTCAGGAGCTCCAGCGAGTATTGAATCAGAGTTTTGCCTGGGGCCCACTTCCTTCCTTGGAATTAGTGACCACGGAGGCCACAGCAGGCTAATCCACCTGGGAAGTTTGGACAGGGTGATATTCCTCCATCCATGGGATGAAGTCCAGCCTTTATTCTAAATGTTACTGCTTTTGTGGTACCATGACTTTATCCGATTGTGTATTCAGTGAGAGTTGGGTTTTCCCAGAAAGTGGACAGGAAGACGATGCTGAGAGGGCCCTAAGATAGCCGTGCCAAACCTACCCGTGGCAAGGGCACAAAAGGCTGCCGCTCTGAGCCAGTGTGAGGGGAAGAGAGACCTTCATCCTGAAGCCAGGGTCTCCATTTTGGGAGGTATAGCCTCAGTGAGCAGAAGCCCGAGGAGTCCCCAGAGATAACTGCCTTGTGCAGCCCTTGCACTGTATCATCTTTTCATCGATTCACTTAGACTATCAGTCTTATCTTCAGATTATGTAGATCTTTGTCAATTACAGGTCGAGCAGCCGCATCTAAATCCAAATACTCTAAATTCTAAAACTTTGAGTGCCAAAATGACACCACGGGTGGAAAATTCCACACGTGACCTCATGTGACCATTAGCGTCAAAGCACAGATGCTCTAGAATATTGTATGACATTGGCTGAGGCACTGTGCATGAGGTTACATGGAGCACAGATAACTTTTGTGTTTTGACTTGGATCTCATCTTTACGATACCTCATTTTGTATGTGTAAATATTACAAAATTCCCCAGTATTCAAAACCTGGAACAATTCTAGTCCCAAACATTTTTTTAATAAGGGATACTCCAACTGTATTAAACATGAATAAAGAAAGGAAATCTCACAGTTTATGAATGCTGAAAGAAGTTTGTAATAATAAGGCAGACAGGACACTCTAGCTTTTGAAACAACTGACACAAAGATTTGAATTTATAGTTCTAATTATTATAGGATTGCTGATAATTCTGGCTGATAATAAGTTGGCTTTGATAGAGAACAAACATTCCTGCCTTTGATGACAGATGAAGGCCGTGGCTCATCTCAGGATGCCCAGCTTTCATATGGCGCTGTGGTTGGAGGGCTTTGAGTGTGTGAGACTTTTAGGAATATGCAGCTTTTCTAGGGGTGGGGACGTGAAGTCTCGTGCGTCCAACAGGAAAAATGTACAATGCTGATTTTAATTTTTGAATATTTGATTATTCTGATGCATGGGATTCTCAGTACCGACCTGAAGTAACCTTTGGAAATAGAAATTCCCACTGATTGAATTGAAATGATCAAGTTCAACATGTCCGTGGCTTTCTCTCTGCTGCTCTTTTTTTCCCAACTAGAAAGTAGCAATCGGGAACTAAGTGGGGATAAGACATTAAGTTCCAAAAATGATAGCGGTACCCACTGTGTCTCAACACTCTTGGGGTATGCTGAATGGGAGCAGATGGCTGGAACTCCAGCATGAACTGGGGGACTCATCTCTGTCTCCTTCCCTGACTAGTTCCTGGGTAATACAAGTCCCTTTTAGTCAGAGAACAAGAGTCTGATGTGTGCTACTTATTTCATGGGTTGGTTTTACCCTGTGCCAAAGGTATAGCCTAACGATCGTCAGTCTCAACCTCTGTTCTAGATACTTCTTACTAGAGTCTGCTACATATACTGTGCTGAGGAACTGGAAACTCTTCTTACATTAGTTATTAATGCTCAGGAAAGCAGTAGTATAGTACGCTTTCCTCCTTTATAATCCCTACCACGTTTTGCATATATGCATAGATATGTTTTTATTTCCTCCACTCATTGGTCAATGGATGCTTAGATTGAATCCATGTCTTGTTATTGTGAATAGGGATACAGTGGACATGAGAAGGGGGGTCTCTTTTTGAGACCTGATTTCATTTCTGCACACCCAGAAACAGTTTTGCTAGATGATACTGTATTTCTGATATAAGAATTTTAAGGAGTCAACATAGTGTGTGTGTGTTTTTTTGTGTGTGTGGTAGTGGAGATGAAACCCAGGGGCATTCTACTTCTGAGCTACACCCCCAGCCCTACTTTTTAATTCTTTATTTTGTTTTTTTTAAAATATTTTATTGGTGCATTGCAGTCATACATCTTAATGGGGTACAAGATGGTGGAGGCACACATGCACACATTACCTAATGAGTCCTTCCCCAGTTCTTACCCCATTCCCCCCCTCCCTCCGCATTTTCCTACAACGTCTGTGCTGTTTTTCGTTTGCGCCAGCCACATGCAGAGGTTCCCTCTTCTCCACACACTCACCAGCATTTGTCCTCTCTTGCTCTTTTGATAACTGTCCTTCTAAGAGAAGTGAGGCCGTATCCCAACAAAGGTTTATTTGCGCTTTCTGATGATTAATGATTCTAAGCACCCTTTCCATGCCTTATGACCACATCTGTGTCTTCTATAAAGACATATCTATTCAAGTCTTTTGCCTTATTTTTTAAAAGGATTTTTGTTTATTTTTTTTTGCAATCAAGTGGCATGAGCTCTGAGAACTGTGCTCTGGGGATTAAGTGCAAGTTCGCTCGGGAGTCTGGGGCTTGAGGAACGTGCTGTCTTACTGTGTCTTCTCAGAGCAGAGCCAGGAGTATATTCTGTGCTTCCCGCATTCCTGGCTGAGAGCTCTGTCTACTACTCCGTAAAACACAGAAGCAGTTGGCCACGATTGTTCATTCTGTTTCCCAAAACTACTGAAAACAAACAAAAACTTACAATGCACGGAACACTTCGTGAGGGCCCGTATTTATCGGGAAACCAGACTTACATTCATACCATGCATGCGTTTCTCACTTTTATCGCTGCTGTGTTTTTCAGGATATGGAAGAGATATGGTCCTCACCTGATCGGCTAAGCTGTGAAAATCTTAGCAGGAACCTTTCCAGTGCTTTGGAAAGCTTCCAGAGCAGCTTGGAAATCGCCACTGCCCAGGACTGCACTTGCCAGCCCCCTCTGGAAACAGCTCAGCGGAGCATGCGCATGTAGGCACCAGTGCCCGCCTCGTACCTTCTCCTGCGTTTTTTGCATAGAGGACATATCTGGCATTCTGAAGCTATGAATTTCATACAACAGTTGTTACCATGTATTATTAAAATGCACATTACTGTATATATTTTTCTAAGCAACATCAACGTTTTCCATGGCTAAGTTTTTAAACAATAAAATGTAAGAGTGCTGTTAGCCATATGGCTGACTTTATTGGCAATCAAGATATTGCCACGAAATGTCATAATCCAAGATTACAATATGGCATTAAACATGAATATATGAACAGCCAAGTATTTTATTTTCATATCCATGTGTAGACATGGTATTTTAGTTTAAATGGCTCATTTTATATGAAAATAGCTCATTTAAAATTTTTTTTATTGTTGCACTGTAGTCATACATCTTAATGGAGTACAAGATGGTAGAGGCATCTGTGCACACACTCAGCCCTTTCCCAGTTCCCACCCCACTCCTCCCTTCCCTCTTTCTCATGTTTGGCTTAGTGATTGATATGTTTGACATCATGTATATTAGGGAAATTCCCTCTCCCCCTCGCTCACGCCCCTCAGCTGGGGCATCTTATTTGCTCATCTATGATTTTTCCTCCTTTGTCTAAAATTCCTTCTATAACCCTTTTAGTCCCTAACTTCTACATATTAGGAAGAACATCCAATTTCTTACTTTTTGTGACTGACAACCAAGTATTTTCCAATGACTTCGGATTTGATTAATTTTTCTGTGTTCTAGAATTGTAAACCAGTCAGAAGAGGCGATCAGGAGCTTTGAATTCTGCAGATGACTTATTCACAGAAAGATGTTCATCTGACTCTTGCTAGCCTGATTTCTCAGACAACCTCGGATCTATTCCATCCAGTCTCTTCCCATTTGTGAAAAGCCATTTATTATGCATCTTTATTCCCCCGATTCATCTTGCCTGGCAGGGCCTCTGAGAAGGAAATATCACTGTGTTGGTATTAATGGATATTCACATACAGATTGTGTCAGGCCACATTGTGTGTCTAATTATCAGAGAAATCTATGGAAATGTGACCATGCTCTCGAGCCTCTCTCCTGGGAACTCAAGCAGTATGATTCACTCCAGCATTGTTTCTGATATTTCATCTTGCCTAATTTAGTTTTAATTTTCTGCCATTTTAGGTTGGCCCAAAGCCTCGAGGAGACTTGGTTATCAAGGAATTCCTTTATGATTTTCCTTCGTAATTTCACGGTCACTGAGAGTGAGTATGCGGTTTTCTGAGTTAAAAATTAAATTGAGCTTCACTCAGAATAAAACACAAGAAAGGAAAAGTTATGCTACATATGAGGAATAACAATTTAGGCCTTGACTGGTCTAATGTATTGGAGGATTAAAAGGAAAATTCTAAAATCCCAGGTTACAAAAAGTCGAGCAGAGGGAGGAAGAGAAATATTTGTAGTCTACATGCTGCTTGAGTCCTGTCTCCTTGGACACTGGACAGCCCTTCGAGGCCTACAGTTTTCTGTTTTCCTACCTGCTCTATCTATACAATTCATAAAACCTTCTTGCAACATCAATATAGTAAGGCTGTCGAATTCCAGCAAGCCCTTAAGTGAAACTCCTCCTTTAAAAACATGACATAAAGCTGGGCATGGTGGTGCAAGCTTGTAATCTCAGTACTTGAGAGGCTGAGAGAGACAGGAGGATCACGGTTTTGAGGGCCACCCCAGCTACTGAGTGAGGCCCGCCACAACTTAGTGAGACCCTGTTTCAAAGTAAAGAATAAAAAATAGGATTGGGAGTGTAGCTCAGAGGTTGAATGCCCCTGGGTTCCTTTCCTAGTACTGCAAAAAAGAAAGAAAGAAAGAAAGAAAGAAAGAAAGAAAGAAAGAAAGAAAGAAAGAAAGAAAGAAAATAAATAGATACATGTGGAGAAGTTGCTTTCCTATGATACTTGGTCATTTTTCCTAAGAAAAATCTCTTCCAGAAGATAAATCTTAAAATAGACAGGTCTCTGGGCAAGTAAAGCAGTGACCAAATAACACCAACTATCCCGGCGCTTTGATTTGCTCTAGTAGAAATGATCTCAGTTGCCGTTGAAGAATAAGATATAACTTCCCTTCATGCCTGCTCTGAGCCATACACTGAGGAAAGAAACAATCCGTGCTGGTTTGAATCAAACTTTGTTTTCACAGTCAATCATAATCTGAACATTTATTATAAATTTCCTTCCTTCTGCTTATTTTTCAGATGTAAAAGTAAAAGATTTGATGACGAACATCACCAAGTTAGCTGAGGAGCTTCGATCTTCTATCCACATCTCAGACGAAAGCATCCATGCTGTCTTAGAAGCCAGCATTTCCCACTCCAAGGTACAGCGCCTGTGCCCCTAGAGCAGCCCTCGCCTGAAGCTGTCAGAGCTGTCTCTTCTTTTTCTGCCCTCTCTCTCCTCCCATGGCCCGGGATGGGGTGCTGCAAAGCAGAAAGGAAATGAGAACAAGCCAGGAGCCAAGGGATGCCACTGTCTAATGACAAAGCCCAAGAGTCTTTAATTTCATAATACTGTCTTTGTTGGGATTTAAAAAGGATAAAACTTGTAAACCAGTGATCATATTTATGCCGGCAATTCCTAATCCTGGTGCTTGACACCCCGGTGAGGGTGTGGGGGCGGGTGTCACTGTTTGGATCAATAACTAATATAAAGCTAAAAAATATTCAGATGCAAAATCTGCAGAAAATGTTCTTTAGCTAACCTTAGATGTCTGCTGTGATGTCCTTTAAGTGCAGAGTAATTATACAGTGTACCTGTATGCTGTGGTAGTGACTTGGGGAAGCACGTGAGTCTTAGCAGGCCCTGTCATGTTCAAGGTGACCGAGAGAAGTGATAAGGCCATTAAAGACCTTTTGCAACCAATGGAGGAGGAGCCCCACAGGGCCTGGGATGTGGTGCATGGTGCACGGTGCATGGTGCACGGTGCACGGGAGGAGCAGGTGAACTCCAGGTTGACCCTAGCAGATATCACCTGCACCCTCAGCAGGTGCTTCTCTGAGCAGTCCTGTCAGCACACCTGCCAGCTGTGGTTTTACCTTCTACAGACAACCATGAAACTGGATCACAACCGAACATTTCAACTGGCAGTCAACTGGGCCCCCAAACACATTTAGTTTCATGTCCGTTCTAGTTAATTGGGGCTAAAGACAAACTGGGTAGGTAGGTTCATTAAGAATTAATCTAAACTGGGTGTGGTGGTGCACGCTTGTTAATCCCTGTGCCTTGGGAGGCTGAGACAGGAGGATCACACAATTTGAAGCCAGCCTCAGCTACTTAGTGAGGCTCTCAGCAACTTAGTGAGACCCTGTATCCAAATAAAATACAAAATAGGTCTGATAGGTCTGGGAGTATAGCCCGGAGGTAGAATGCCTCTGGGTTCTACCCCCAGTACCACCAAAAAAAATAAATAAAATAAAATAATTAATCTTAGATCTGGGCATGATGACGCACGCTTGTAATCCCAGCATTTGGGAGGGTGAGGCAGGAGTATCATGGTTTGCAGACAGTCTCAGCTACTTAGTGAGGCTCTTTGCAATGCAGTGAGACACTGTTTACAAATAAAGACTAAAAAAAATAGGGATGGTGGTGTAGCTTGGAAGTAGAATGCTCCTGGGTTCCATCCCTAGCACTGCAAAAAAAAGAAAAAAATTAATCTGAGGTCAGACATAGATTAGAAGCAAGGAATTCAACATTTAAATTATGGTATCACCAAATTACTTATAATAAGACACGTCATTTTTATTTTCTCCAATAAGAAACATCATATTTGGTTCACTAAGCGTCACAGGTAGCTGGAGGTGTTGGGGCGTAAGGCAGAGGTGAGGAGAGCAGGGATCAGGCTTGGATGTTATACTCAGCTCCCTAGATACAGCTGTGTATCTAGTGATTAGCTTTGATTGAAATCTGTGGTCGCTGGAACCTGTAACAGGAGAATGTACCAGTAACAATTTATGTGAGCAGTTACCTAAGATTGTTTTAAGAGAAGTCTATGTCGTGTCTGTAGTCTTTTCAAATTCAAAATCTTATGAAGCCTTGGACCTAGCTGTTTTTGATGTTTGCTGTGTGCTTAAGACAGCAGCCACCAGGTGGCGCTGGTGCTCTTTTCTGAGAGGCTTGGATCCGAAAGTGATTTGCTCCATAGACTGGCTGTGCAGTGTAGGCCATTGTGGAACCTAAACTGGAGGACAGTGGGGTAGGGGGCATAAAAAGTTGCATTCCTGCTATTGCATTACATAATGAGGCTATTTGCTCTGCTGTATAAGTGCATCCATGCACTGACAGGTACATTCAGCTTCCAGATAAGAGTGAGAAGGTTGTACTTTGGACTCTGAGATTTTCTAGCTTCTTTTTTCCTCCCTGAGTTCCCCTACAGTAGTTTTATTAGTCAGTTTGCAATTTGTCCACATGGGACTTAGTTCAGGTAGGTGGGGGCCTGCAGTAGTGCTAGCCTGAGTGGTCCTCAGGTGTTTGCAAAATTGCAGGAAGCTTCCTCTGATTCACTCCTTCCTTCACAGACATGGCTTCACAAGTTGGGGTTCAAAGCCCCTGCTCTGTGGAATCCCGGGTTCTATAGGGGGTAGCAGAATAATGGTACAATAAATGATGGCAACCCTAATATGTGAAAACTAAGGAGAAATGGGTCATAGGAGGAACTCTAGATGAAAAGGGAAATCCTATAGAGGAGCAAACAAGACAAACCTAAAGTAGGAGAAAGGAGGGGGAAGAAGGAAAATCTCTAAAACACACAATGTACTTAAGCATGTCGAAGTCAACTACTAAGCCAAGCAAAGGAGGGAAGGATGGGGAGGGAATGGGGTGGGAATTGGTTAGGGGTTAAATCAGTGATGTGTACATGTATGTACACGCAAGTTTTTTACCCCAATATGATGTATGAATATAATGCACCAATAAAAAATTAAAAAAGTAAATGATGATAATATAGGGGAAGAGGCTGGAAAGTTCTATGACGAACACATACGCCAGGGGTGGAGGCAGCTGGTCATGCAAAGCCTCCCTGAGCAGGTGACACTCCGACTGGACCCAGGTGTGGGTCACAGACCTTGGCTATTGCGTCAAAGGGCCAGGACCTGGAAGGAGCAAAAGGCAGCAAAGATGGGTTGACACATGTCATTTCTTCTCCAGCCCTCATCCCTGGCTGCAGAGAACCCGGTCAGCTACGAGAAGTCGCTGTCTCTAGAGAGCTCCACTTTTTAACATCAGCATCCTTTGATTCAAGCCCCAAAACCACAGACTCGGAAGGTTTCCTGGGTCCTAGAGCCCAGCTGCCCACCTTCTAACCCGGGCCTGACTCCCCTCTGCCCTGCCCTGCCCTGGCAGCATGTATTCTACACGAATTTCTGTGCTTGGGATTCTTATCCAAAGCTACAGTGACTTCCTTGTTTGTGTTGAGCCAACATTTTATTCTTTCCAAATGAACAGTGAGCCCAAGAATCAGTTCTCAAATAGACAACGTGATCAGAAAGTATCAGAAAGTTCGTCTTCCGCTCCTTTATTTTCTATGCTAAAGAACTGAGCTGCATTCGGACGACCTTGGTGTTTTGCTTGGAACATGGGTGTTTTCAACCATCCTCTGTGGATGCTTTCTCCCTCAGTGATTCTTAGGGAGAAAGGGACTTGGTTACCCAGAGAGTTCCGTTCTCTTCTGGGAGACCCTTTCAGGTGGAAAGTTAGTCTGAGACTTGCCCTTATTTCCCATGAGGAGATGTGACCGAGCTTGGTGAATTTGGCTAAGTTTCCTTGTCTGGCTTGAGGCTGGTTTTGTGGGCATCTCGTGTTGGATAACCCATGATCAGAATCCTTCTAGGGTTGATGTCGCTACCTGCGAGTGCTTTAAACAATAAATCTGGGGTCTTTTCTATTTCCTCCACGATCTCCTACAGGCTGAGATCGTAGAACCATGGCCCTATCTGCAGGTGTAGAAGGCGAGAGGGGGCTGGACGTGGAGGCAGGGAGCGCTGGCTGGAGACAGTGGCCTGGTGGTGGATGTAGATCATTTCTAGAGCTGCAGCCGGCTAGTAGGTCCTATCTCAGTGGGCAGGGAGGTTGGTGCTGCTGCCTCCCCTAAAGAGCACCCTCCCAGGCACAGTGTGATCTGGGTATGGGAGAGAGACTTGGGACGGTTGGATGGTAGCCCACCGTCTCCTACGAGTGCAATTTTACTCTTTCCAATATCAAGATGCCTCTCTTTAGCAGTATAGAAACAAAGAAGGAATGAATTACTTTTACCTCCTCTCTCTCCCTTCTTTGCCAAATCAGTGTATCTGTCTAATTCTTAATCTTTTTTTTTTTTTTTTTTTTTTGCGGTTCGGCGAATAGAACCCTGGTGCATTCTACCCTCGAGCTACACCCTCAGCCCTATTTTGATTCTTTATTTTGAAACAAGGTCTCGCTAAGTTGACGAGGGCCTAAGTAGCAGAGGCTGGTTGTGAACCTGAGATCCTCCTGTCTCGGTCTCCCAAGTACTCGGATTATAAGTGTGGGCCACTACCCTTGGCTTCATCTTTTTCTTAAAATACCCTGTAAGTCAAAGCCGTAATTGTGCTGGTGGTTGCTGATAGGCTTACCAGTATAATGGTCCTTGATGAGTGCTTACAAGTGCCGAGAGAGCCTCACGTCTCCTTTTTTTCTCTTAACAACCCTTTTGCATCTTTGGGTCTTATTATCGCTGTCATAGACATGGGACTGAGGCTTATAAAAGATGCTTAGTGATGTTCAGGTTGTGCAGTGAGAGCTGGACTCAGTCCAGCCAATACTAACCCTCTTATCCCTCCTTCAAACTTCAAACTCATCACCACCCACATTCTGCCTGTGGCTTCAGTCCGTCCAGAAACCACGCCCCCTCGCTCCGGCTTCCTGGCTCCTGTTCCTCTTTCTACCAGTGTTTATCATGACAGCAGATCAGAGCTCAGATGCGTCCCAGAGCAGAAAGCCGCGGTGCCGCTCTGAAAGGTGAAGAGCCTCTTTTTCCTCATTGACCTGGCTTCTCTAGTTTCTCAGCGTACAGAGCTTAGATTGGCGGGGCAGCCTTCCCACAGAACCAGTCTTTTCTTGTGACTGTCAACATTCCCTCCCTGGTCACAAGAGGTTGAGCGTAGCCGCCGCCTGGCTCACACTTCCTCTGCACTGAGTCTAAAATTACCAGCCAGGCAACACTCAGGCCATCTTCCCTGCTCTGCTCTGACTGGACTAGGGAATCGGCAGATTTCCATATTTGTGCTAAAACTACAAATATCTCTGCTGGAGATCATCATTTTAAAACCAGATAAATATCTGATTAGCTGAGTATGTGTGCAGGGCTCTGGGAGACAACCACCCTGGGTCCCTGGTCTCTTTGGCATCTTCCAAGCCAAACACGATGCATAGGAAATTACCAGGGACCCAGCATTTGTGTTTCTTTTTTTAAAAAATTAATTAATTATTTTTTAAATTGGTGCATTGTAGTCATATATCAATCACATTGGAGTACAAGACTTGAGAGGATATACATGCACACATCATCCAATTAGCCCTCATCCAGCCCCCATCCCATTCCCTCCCCCTCCCTCCATCCCATGCTTCTTTGGCGATTACCTTTGATACATTTGTTTATGTACCTCCTGGGTTTTAAAGAGGCTCCATCCTCCACTATTCCATACCCTCTGATTGGTCACTTTAGTTGCTTCACTATAGGGTCCTTTCTATAGCTCGACCTCTTCCTGTTGCTGATTATTTGCAGTATCAGCCTGAGCTGATACTCAAGTTGAAAGCCTATTGTACTTTGAACAGGAATCACACGTTGTGTTTGCAGCCAAGCAAAACAGTGTTATCCTAGTTTCTTTAAAATGCATCACCAGCTTCTACTTGCCTCAGGTGCCTTTCGGACAGGAAAAACAGACATAATAAGCTTTATAAGAGACAAATAGTAAAATATAGAAAAAGAGTCATAGAAGAGAAGTGTAGGCAAATGTGCCGCCGGGGCTATTGCCTTTGTAAATTGTAGTGTGAAGCTTCTAGAAGATGTACGGGTCCTTCCAGCTTAGTAAAAGAAATGTTAAAAAAAAAATTCAAAACATATATTTGCCCCATCATTAAATTCAAGAAAACAATTCTAAATTGTAGGGTGTTGCCTGGGAACCACTGTAAGAGGCACTGTTGCTGAATGAGGAGGGACAGGGCTGTCCTCTGTCCACTTTGGGTCTGTGTCACATGGGCTGGGAGGAGCTCCCATGGAGTCAAGGGATTGGGATCGGATGAGCCCCCTTTCCCAGGGAACATTTATACCTGAACCCATTTTATAGTACTGACCAAAGAAGCCATGTTCTAATTAAAGCCCAGGGTGATGCCCATATCTCACACACAAACCCATTGCTCCTTGAACCACCAGAGGCATTAAAGAGAGCTTTGCCAGGGTTTGTTTTCACCATGCACATCTGGTTTGAAAAGAGGGCTTCTTACTTAGGTATGAGAGCAAGTTCCACTCTAAAGGTCTCGTGAGGGTAATTTTTAAGGTGAGATTAACATTTTAATTGGCAGACTTTGCACAAAGCAGGTGGTCCTCACTAATGTGGTGGGCCTCATTCAGTCAGTTGAAGATGCTATAAGAAAAGACATTTGCCAGGCATAGTGGTACATGCCTGTAATCCCATCTTTGGGAGGATGAGACAGGAGGATTTCCGGTTCGAGGGCAGTCTCAGCAACTTAGGCCCTCAGCAATGTGGCAAATCCCTGTTTCAAAATAAAATAAAATAGGGATGAAGGTGTAACTCAGAGGTAGAATGCCCCTGGGTTCAAAACCCAGAAAAACAATAACAAAAAGAAGAGAGAAAGGAAAAAGAGCAAGAAAGTAGGAAAGAAAGAAAGAATGAAGAGGAAAAAATACTGAGGTCCCCAAGAAATAGGGGAGTCTGTCTTTGTGCCTAAGCTGCACCATGGCCTCCTTGCTGGGTCCTAGCCTGCTGGCCCCCTGTGTAAAATTTAGGCTGGTTATCCCCACAATTACATGAGCTAATTCTTTAAAAAGAAATTTTCTGTATATTCTTCTTACTTGGTTGGTGATGTATATACCTCCCTCCCAGTTAGTTTTGTTTCTTTGTGGAACCCTGAACAATACACCATCTTTTAATGACCTTTTCGTTTCTGACATTTTATGGCACGTGAAAACGTCTTGTAAGTCCCACCTCATTGCAGGTCTCCTGTAAAGTTGATGGTAGCTCTTGTCCCAAGGGTTCATGTACTTAGGTCTCAAGTAGCTGGAATGTTTCACAGCAAGAATGCCCATCGGTAGTGTAAACACATAGCTGAAAATACAGTTTTTGTTTTATTTTGCTTTGTGTTCTGGCATATCACAAAGGTCATGGGCTGAAAGGCAAAACAAAATAAAGACATGCCTCAGAGACTTTGATTGTGGAGTGTGATTCTAATAAACCAGGCCCCCCAAACAGACGGTCTTTGGTGCCTCCTTCCAAGTTTATTTTCTCTTACTTTAAGAAAATAATTAAGGTAAGCTTGGTAATGGCATTAATCAGCTTTTGAAACTGCAGAAAATAACTGGGAAAACAACATAGAGGAGAAAAGGTTCATTTGGGAATCGTCAGAGTGATGGAGGTTTCAGTCCATGGTTGGCTAATTCTGATGCTCTAGGACTGAGGTGAACCAGGGCATCATGGAGAGAAGGCTTACAGAGGAAAGCTGCTCCGCTCACGGAATAAGGGAGCAGAGCGAGAGAATGTGCCCCACTGACTTCTTCTCCCAACTGGGTCCCACCTCCCCGTAGTCCATCCAGCCATGAGTGGGTTTATTCATGGATGAGATCTGAGCCCACGTGATCCAACCACTTCTCCAATGCCCACCTCTGAATGCATGAGGCTTTGGGAGACAGACATTCCAGATCCAGACCATAACCATAATCCCATTTTCAGCCTGAACATGGAAAAGTAAAAAATATATCACTTTCACATCACTAACAGTGAAAAGTAGAAATTGATATGCTGAAACCAGAAGATAAGGGTTAACTTTACACACGCAAGATCTAAGCAGTTAATACGAAGGCATCGTGGGGAGCATGGGATGAAGGGGCAGGCACTTGGAGGTGAGCCCTGCAGAGAGGCGGAAGTAGAGTGTCCTACCCCGGTCTTGAGACCTCACACAAGGGTGAGTTGCATAGGAAGTCAGAGAATGGTATGCAGTTTCAGAAACATTTCTGTTCAGAATGTCGGAACAGAACAGAAGTTTGTGCACTGCAGTAGTTTGGATCTGGAGGGTCCCCCAGAGACCCATGTGTTGAAAGCTGCATCCTCAGCCAGTGGCGATACTGGAAGAGGCCAGAACCCTCAGGAGGCGGACCTAGTGGGAGAAAGTTAGGTCACTGATGGAGTGCCCTTGACGGGGAGGTTAGGGACCAGCCCCTCCCTCTCTTCCTGCTTCCTGGGTTGCTATAAGGTGGGCATCTTTCCTTCCCCATCTGCTCCCTGACAAGTCTCTCTAGTCAGCACAGGTCTAAAGGCAATAGGCCCATTGATCATGGACTCCAACCTTGGGAACTGTGATTCTAAACCCATCTCCTCTACCCACGATTGTCTATCCAAGGTGTTTTGTCACAGGGTGGGAAGCTGAGTAACAGGCTGTGAGTATGGGCAGGTGGGTTTTCAGCTCACTGGGACTGTCTCTCAGCAGATCATCTTTCAGGCGGCCACAGGATGAGGCCAGCTGTCCTGGGGCTAGCTGTTTCTGACCCCTGTGTTTTGAAACAGGTTCTCTCCAGTGCCCTCGCAGTGGCTTTGTCTGGAAAGTGTGATGAAGAAATTCTTCATCTCCTGCTGACATTTCCCAAGGATGGAAACTCTTGGTTTGCAATGAAGGAACTCTGTGGACTGTCTGGGTCTGAGGTGTATTCTCTGGTTGTGGCGATGGGTCGGAACCTGAACCTGAGAACCTTCATTTACAAAGTAAGGGGGATGATGCCATGGGGGATGCTGACCACTTCTGTGGCTGGGGAGACAAGGCCTGTATAGTCATTTTTGTCTTTGGTATCTGAGGGGGACTGTTCCCAGGATCCCCACTGGGTACCAAAACTTGAGGATGCTCCAGTCCCTTATAATAAGATGGTGTGATATTTGCATAGAACCTACTTAAATCTTCCTTTGTTATTTATTTATTTATTTACTTGTTTATTTCTTTGTGGTGCTGATGATAGAATCCAGGGCTTCTTGTATGGTAAGCAAATGCCCTACCACTGAGCTATACTCCCAGTCCTCCTGTACATGTTAAATAATCCCTAGATTACTTATAGTACTTAACACAGTGTAAAAGCTATGTAGCTAGTTGTCATATCATGTTGTTTAGACTGTGATGCCAAAGAAGATCTGTTCATGTTCAGAGTAGAACATACTAGTTGCAGAAACAATTAGTGCAGAATAGAACAGTTTCCTACTGTTCTACTTACTACAGCCTCCTCTTCCAACTTTACACAAGATGCCTTTGGGAAAAAGATATAACTCAATTAGAGGCGGTATTCCAGGGGCTGCTCTAATAAGTGTTCAAAGGCCTCCAGTTATTGCTTCCCAGGGTCTCAATCATGGCTTTGACAAGGACCATCATCCATCCTGAGATTTCTTTGGAGGAATAGCTAACAGATTGGATTGGTCTCCCATACTCAGTGAAGATGAGCCCACCATTAATAACAAAATAGCTCCTGAGTATGAGGGACCTTCCATAGATAGGCACAGGGCTGTGAAAGCTGATTCACAGGTGATATTGCCCAGAGATGGGGGGAGGCCCCACCCCCACAGTGACGGGCAGAGGCACAAGGTTCAAGGTGTGCTTGTCGACAGCTAATTCCTGACACCCCATGTAAGACACACTGCTAGATCCTGCACATTCACCCATCAGAGCTTGGACAGTCCTAGCTACGCCTTGCCCTAAATTAGGGTCACAGGTGCTATTTCTGTGTTGCACCTCTAATTAAAATGGTGTGTAGGAAACCTGACAACAGCCACATGCCTCTCTCCTGCTCGAGTCCTTCTCTCTTGTCTTTAGGGACAGAAAAGCACATCTTTATTAGCAGTGTGCATTGGGGAAGGACAGAAATGCCACTGTCAGCGCCCAAACATTGGCCACAGAGCCAGCAGCTAATTGGCAGGAGCAGAATTTTAATGAGCAAAAATAAGAAGCAGTGACCAACTGGGTTCTCATCCTAGTCTGAAAAATTGACAAAACACAATGCCAACGAGCCGCAGAGGGAGGAGCTTCACTCTGATTGTTCCCACCTGTGCAAGGTGGTAGCATTTGCCATTTATCCAACAAATACTTATTGTGCAGCTGCTGTTGTGAGGTGCTGAACCACACCCATCAGCAACATAAATGATCGAGACAAGAAAATCTCAGCCTCTGGGGAATTCACATTCTAGAACAGAGAATACATAAGTAATAAGCAGGGTGCACACTGTGTTGGGGGTGGCAGCATCAGTAGATTTTGAAGGACACTGAGGTTTAAAGAATCTGGGTTAAATTCTAGGTCCCAATCTTCTCTAACTGAGACTTCAGGAGGCCTTTCATCTCATCAGGCCTCCTAATGAACATTATTTTGCATATCCCCAAGGCCTTATGAGGCCTAAGATCATGTGTGCATGTTACAAATACAGGAATGCCCGGGATACATTCAAATTGCTTCACACACAAGGGTTATTTCATTGTGAGCCTCTTCTTAAATTCTACCCTGGCCACCTCAACTATACAAAGAAATATTTTGAAAATGATTTGAGCTTTAACCTTATATCGCACTTGTTTCTGGTTTACATTTGGGCAATACTGGTACAATTGAATGTGCTCTGAAAAAAATCAGAGCCACATGCATTTTAATAAGGAGGACTTTTTTTTTAATAGAGTGCAACAAAGATGTCTCTGAAGTTCAAGAGAGAATAAAATCAAATGGTCAAGTTTTCATTGCTCAGAGGATGACAATACTGGTTATTTCATGATTTTTTTTTTTTTTTTTTTTTTTTTTTTTTTGTCCTGTAAGACTCTTCTCCCTTCTGAAGCAAATGGCATGCTCAACTCCCTGTTGGATGTCATTTCCAGCCTCAGCTCTCTACTTGCCAAAGCCCAGCATGTCTTCAAATACCTTCCTGAGTTTCTTCACACATTTAAAATTACTGCTTTGCTGGATATGCCGGACTTTCAACAACAGGTGTGTTTGATCTTTGCCCCTGGGGAAATGTTTAAATTTGCTCTTTCTTTGTATTTGCTCCCCATTGCCTTTATTTCTCTTCCAGCACTTAAAATGTGTATTGGACCACCAAATCTGGGGATGAGAATACCCTTTAAAGGCTCTGGTAGTGATTGGAAGGCAGAGAGCAAGGCTTGGAATCTCCCTAAATTCTGGATGGAAGGAAGGGAGACACTGTAGACACAATCCCATCCGGGTGGAGGTTGGAGTAGTGGGTGTTTAGTCCGTGCAGTACGACATGACTAACTCAGTTATCAGAACAAATGAGATTTCAGGGGCCCATTTAACTTAATTCAGAGAACAAACTGCTTTCAAGAACTTTAAAACATTTATGTACATATAAATAATTGGCTTACAAATGACAGATCATCTTCTGAAAGGGAAAACACACACTGGGATTAGGTTCACACATTGATACCAGTTTTGGTTTGAAGTCTCTAGGCCTGGCCGGGACTGACAGGGGTGGACAGAGAGGAGGGTGGTGGTGTGCGGAGCTGAAGGTGTAGAACAAGGAGGCAGACAGTGGGGTCCCGGAGCTGCCTTGAAGACATAAGCATCAGTGTGCGCATCAGCTGGTGGATCGTGTCCACAGATACAAGGGTCAGGGTAGTATGACACTATACACACACATGAAGACTACTAATTAGTCTGAATTTGTAATAACTTAGGGATTGATAATTATTACTTGACAAACAACAAGGACTCCTCTGTGTGTGTGTGTGTGTGTGTGTGTGTGTGTGTGTGTGTAGATGTGTGTAATATTTTCCTCTTGTACCAGGAATATTGGGCAGAACAGTCACTATGGTGAAATGAATGATATCCTGAAGACAGAAGAGAGAAAAGCAGAAATTGTGTTCCTTTAACTTGTTGACTCTCTCGTACATTAAGTCAAAGAAGGGACTGCACTTTCAGAGGTCCGTAAAAGGATTGTTTTAAGTCACTGCATGGCTGACATTTATTTTTCTTTATTTCTCAGGTTTCACAAGATGGCCAGGCCAGAAGCTCGGCCCTTGGTTCTTTCGAGACTGTGATGAAGTTGGTTTGCAAGGACCAGGCGTCTTTCCTTAGCAATTCTAACATGTTCGTCAATTTGCCCAGAGTGAATGAACTTTTGGAAGATGACAAGGAAAAATTCAGCATTCCTGAAGATGCAAGTAAGGCAGCAGGCATCCATATTTATTTGGGTTAATTTATACATTGATAACCAGCCCTGATTCATACTAAATATCCTGTCTGTGCTGAATGCTGGTGGTACATCCCGGCAGACTTTTCTTTACTTTTAACGTAGTCACTAAATGCTGGCATAGCAGTTGGCTTTGGAATGTTACAGCGCTCTTGAGCACAACTCATTCTCTCATTTATGTTGCCAAGAAACCAAGTCTGCAGCACTTACCATACCTGAAGCCTCAGCCCCTTTGGTACCCAGCTCTGCAGTACTTGGTGAGCAGCTCAGGGATGAAGACCATGATCATCATTTTGGCCTTGGCTGAATGACTGTATCTTACAAAGAGAACCCGTGTGGCCTCATAAAAATGTATTGGCTACAAAGGACCATTTTAAATGAGAACAGACTGATGAGTGATTTCTTTAGTTGTACCTTAAATGAATACATTTTATTTTCTATTCATTTTCCTATAGCTCTGGGGATCAAATCCAGGGCTTTTCCTACACCAGGCAAGTGCTCTACCACTGAGCTACACCCAGCCCAGTGAAAACATTTTATATAGAAAGTCAAACTAAAGATGCTGGTGAGGGCTTTGAGGATAGCTCCTCCTTCTTCTCCTCCCTCCCCAACCAGTTACAAGTTGTATATCCTTGGTCACATTTTTTTTAAGTCTCTGAATCACATTATTCTCATTTATAGCAGAGAACAATAGTACGTAGCTCATAAGGTTGTTGAAAGGAGTAAGACATGATGTGTCACAGCTGCATGGCCCAATATTTATCATACTAAATATGATATATATGATATATATGCAGAGGTATAAATGCATCTTCTGCATGATATTTAGTATAAATCACCACTCGCTTCTTGGCTTCAGACTACACATGCTCATCATCTCTTAGTTTCTGCAGGTTAGCACCCAGCCGCTGGTTAATTGGTCCTCTACTCAGGATTTCTCAGAGCAGTAAAGATAGTGCTAGGTGGCCTGAGCTGAGGTCTCTGAAGCTCCCAGGTAAGGAGCCTCCGAGAACTTGGAGGTTCTTGGCTGAATTCTTTTACTTGTGACTGTAGAACTCATAGATGCTAGGTCAAGGCTAGCATCTCTTTGAGGCTACCAGTGCCTATTGAAGGAGTTGTCGGATTGTTCAGGCAGAGTAGCTCATTGCTCAGTGTTATTAGTTAGTTTTTCAACACTGTGACAAAATACTCAACAAGAACATCTTGGAGGAGAAGAAGTTTCTTTTGGCTCAGGGTTTCAGAGGTTCAGTTCATAGTTGGCTGGCTGCAAGACAGAAACAGGTCTTAGTGGCAAGGCCTGGTGAAGAAAATCTGCTCAACTCATGGCAGCTGCAAGCAGAGAGACACAGGAAGTGGTCAGGGTCAGGATAGTCCTCAAAGCCATGTCCCAGTGATGCAATTCTTCCAATCATGCCCCACCGCTGAACCTACTGCGTTGTTAATGCATGAGCCTTCTCTTGGGAGGGTATACACCAAAGCAGTCCTTTGATAAAATACAAGCTGACTGATTAAGAAATTTTATTTACATCTTCAAAATTCTTCCTTGGCTGTGATATCTGGTCCTGACACCTATCACACCCACAGGTTCTGGCTTCTCTGGAGCACAGGAAAATACACAAAGAACAGGTCTGAGGGCTGCTCTTAGAATTTTCCTCTCACGTCTAAGAAAGGTCTTTATATACTTGTGCCTAGAATGAAGCTACAGACAGAAGTATTTGTGAGACTAGAAAGAGGAGGAGTAATTTTTTTTTCTTGGATTAGAGGTGTAGGAAGAGGAGGCAGAGAGGATGTCCACAGAGCAGCCTTAGAGACAGTAGGCCCATATCTCTTCAGCTGATGAATAACTTGGATAGCTAGGAAATATCAGGATAATTTAGTAGCACTGACACACAGTAAGGCTTTTAATATTTAATATTTTTGTGGTCTGTTTCTTTAATCTTACTTTCTTATGTCTTGCATTTGGGATTATTGAGGGTGAGCAATGGCCCCTCTAATTCAATCATCCATCTATCCATTCATATGATCATTCAGCTAACACTGAGGACCAGTCTTTGTTGTACTTCTCATACATTTTATTTCAAGTGGGCATTACAGGAACCACTGGGCAATATCAATGCACTCATTTTCCAGAAGATACACTAGAAGCTCAAAGAACATTAAAAATGACTTGCTCAAATCCATTCAGCTCAGAATATCTGGCTTCAAAAAATTTCTTTCTTTTTTTTTTGTAGTATTGGGAATCAAACCCTAGGGTATTCTACCTCCAAGGTACACACCCAGTCCTATTCTTTTATTCTTTATTTTGAAACAAGGTCTCACTAAGATGTGGAGGGCCTCACTGAGTAGCTGAGGCTGGCTGTGAATCTGAGATCCTCCTGTCTCAGCCTCCCAAGTACTGGGACTATAAGCCTGTGCCACCACACCCAGCTTCAAATTGCTTGTTTTGTACATATAATGAGTATGTCTTTTCTAAAATAAAAATTGCTACTGTCTACATTCGGCTTGTAATTTAAAGAGTAAGTTGTTAAAATATAGAACAATCTCGATAATTAATGCTTTAATATTTATTATGTAATTATAGCCTTCATTTATATCTTACATTATTTCTATCAGTTTTATTGTATTTAGGATAAAAATATTTTTCTGTTCAAGGATGAAAAGATGAAATTAATACTTAAAATGATCACAACAGTACTTTTCATACCTTGGATATAATGAGTCATGATGTCAAGGCTAAGATAATTCCATTACAAATGTTATTTTTGTGGGCAAAAGAACTAGTTTATATCATATATTTATTGATACCTTAAAATTTTATCATATTCGATTACTATGGATTGTGGTAATGATTATTTATTGATTTAAAGAACTTAAGTTAACTTTTAACTGAAATCAGCTAGCCTCACAAAAATGATAAGAGCCATCATGAGGAATTAAATGGTTGAGTGGAAATAAAAATAATATGTCAGAAGTAGCCAGTTTATTTTTCTATCTTTGTGTTATACTGGGGGTTGGACCCAGGGGTCTTCTACCTCTGATAGTTCTGCAAAGACACATGAAAGAAAAGTTCAGAAGCAAATTGCTAAGTTGACTCCACAAGGAAAAGTGAATTGAGGTCTCAATATTGTGACTATTAAAATGAGAATTTTCTTGGTTAAAAATCAGATTTTTAGAAAATAATGGCCATTTTTTATTTTCGTGCATCTGCATCATTCCCCTTGTGGGTAACTTAGTGTGGAGGTGAGAGTCTTACTCTTTCCTTCCAAGTCATTAAAGGGAACACCACATCCCGACATTTGTTAGAACATAGGAGTTGCTGAAGTCAGGGACATAAAAATATTACTGGTTTATTTCCCAAGTTTAGAGCTGTGCTGTGAAAATTATATCTAAATTATGCATTGCAAATCCAAAATGGGTGGACTTGTAAATAAATTTTCTATTGACCTGGGTATCTGTATCGTCCTGTGTCATATACCACTTTTTCCCTCCAATTTTAATTGTGACAGCACCATTTTGCTTGAAGCTGTATCAGGAAATTCTGCAGTCCCCAAACGGGGCATTGGTGTGGTCCTTCCTCAAACCCATATTACATGGAAAAATACTGTATACACCAAACACACCAGAGATTAACAAGGTCGTTCAAAAGGTAAGTTGAAATGAATTGGGATTGTATAGACTATACAAATAGTATACAGAAGAAATCACTTAAAATTTTTAATATAATTATTATATGCATTGGGTTACATAAAATCTTATTTTGATTAAAATTTACATTGGGCTGAGTGTTTTTCTTGTTACTTTGGCTGTTAAATGTGGACGGTTGCACCCTTTTGTTATAGAACACTTGGAAGGCAAGGATTATTATTTAGTCATTAATGCAGTGAACTCACAAAACTTTAATATTAAAAGTTGAGTATAATTAGAAAGGAGGACAGTTTCAGGCTGGGCCAGGGGGAACAGTTCCAGAAAAATGTAGAGAACAAAAGCCAGTCTGTCTTGTTGATGCATCTAGTGCTTAAGAAAAGGGCAGCAATGGCTCATGGAAACCCACGTGTTTGCTAGCGCTGTGGTGAGTGACACTCTCTGAATCAGTGTGGGCTTCTTTATTTGACTCTGTGGGGAAGAGGTGAAATGCCAAGGCTGAAAGAAAGTTCTCCAGGAAGGATTTCCACCCCATCGGGGCTTGCTTGCTTCCCTTTCTTACGTTGTCTAACTTCTCATGTATGTTCACTGCAGGATGTGGGTTTTTTGTTTGTTTGTTTGTTTGTTTGTTTTGGTGGTACTGGGGTTCCTGGAAACTCTTCTACCTCCGAGCTACATTCCCAGACCTATTTTATATTTTTATTTGGAAACAGGGTCTCTTAAGCCAGCACAGCTGGCTTCGAACCTGCGCAATCCTCCTGTCTCCGCCTCCCAAGCGCGGGGATTACAAGCGTGCGCCACCATGCCCGGCAAGGATGTGTTTTTACTAAGATTTGCAATGCCTTTTTAATGTGTCTGGGTTCCTTCCTTGTCTGCTCTGTTTTTAAATGATATGGTTGTACTTTCTTGGGATCTGTTCTTGTCTCATGATGTCTTGTGAACAACTATAGCTATTCCCAAAGGGGACATTTTATCAAAGACATGGGAAGAATCTGATGTTACTCTTAGTCAGAGACGAGGAGCTACTCATCCTACGGATGATAAGCTTCCAGGCTTCAAATAGGACCAACAGCGTAAAGACTTAAAAGTGCTGTGTGATCATATGATCCGCCGAGTGATTTCTGATCAAATCCACTCTTGCAAGCTCCCTGTTTCCTGCGCTCTGCGTGCCGCGTGCAGTCGCAGTATGTTTCCTGGCAGCGTTCTCACTTTGCAAGGTAGCTTGGGGACTGCATTTACTTCCATTTATGACATTGTTTTTAAATATTGGAAATATTCTATTAGAGATATATTCTCTAAAAGTCTGGACTCTCACAATGGGATGATAATTATCAAGATAGTTATGTTATTTAATTACTTTGTCTAATTATCTATTACCGCCCAGAGGTTTGAGACAGAGAATTTGACCGCACCTGCCATTGAGGACTGTGCTTGGGAGAGATTCTTAGGCTGGGGATGAAGCCAAAGCCAATGTTACGGGATTCCCACGGTGCTTTAAACTTTTCAGGGTCTTGTACAGTTTAGAAATTTCATAGAAAATGGTTCTATATCATTTAAGTTTAAAAAGAGGATATTACTTTGTTTTTATGATCACACATTATTATTGTTAATATTGTTAAGTATATATTTCTATAGTATCATACACTGTGCTATACTTTTCAATATAGCTTTTAACATAATGGCCTCTGTTTTAGCAGTGCTTACCTTGCAATAAGAAAGAGAAGACAAACAGCTGAAGAATTAATTTAGATATAATACAAGACACACATTCAGTGCAGTGGAGACATGAGTTGGGGAATGATTCTCATCCCAAAGGGGAGGAGACGGAGAGACTCATGAGAAAGGGATATACCCTGAGTGTATACTGAGAATAATGAGAATTCTGAGTAGGTCAGCCAACATTTCACTGGTTCTTCCTTAGTTCCTTGTTGAATTTCAGAGGCAAAAGTAAAAATGGATTCCTTTTCTACATTTATTTATTTATTTATTTATTCATTTATTTGTTGATTTATTTATACTGAGGGTTGAACCCAGAGTCATTCTACCATCGAGCTATACCTCAAATCCCATTCTTATTTTTTATTTTGAAACAGGGTCTCACTAAGAAGCTGAGGCTGACCATGAACCTGTAATCCTCCTGTCTCAGCCTCCCAAGTTCTGGGATTACAAGCCAGTTCCACCAGGCCCAGCTTTTTCTACTTATTTAATATGGTGGAAGACCATGAGATGCCTTACCTGTTCTTATAAAAATGACTGTATGACATTTTACTGAGGACAAATTATTGTAGTAATCAGCCATGGCTAATTTTGTATTTTGAAAATCAGTTCTGGTCCTTAGACACATGGTCTGAGGTCCCACACAAGCCAGAGAACATTTACTTTGCCTTTTGAGTTACGTGAAGCAGTATCACCTCAGCTGTTGGAGCACGGCGCTGTAAATTGCAGGCCTGCGTCGCGCACTGGCTTCCAGTCTCATTTGTTTTGGAGTCATGTGTTGTGGTGAGGTCTGGAATGAGAGAGGAAGGCAAGTGGAGAGTTCAGCCTTGCTCATGCTTCTAGAACTCTATTGTTAACAATTTTGTTACCTCAGACGTGGGCAGGACCACTGTCTATTGAGTACTCATTTCTACAAGGTTTGAGGAACTATCAGAGACACTTTCCCAAATGCAGTCTCATTTACATCTCACAAGAGCAAGGTAGTGCAGAAACACTTAGACCCATTTTACAGATTAAAACCACTAAGAATCGAGGGAGTTTTACATTTCCGTGTTTATTAGCCAGCAAAAGGCAGTGCATGGTTCAAATCCAAGATTGGTGGACTCTATGGCCAGAGTTCTTTTTATTAGATATGTGTAGTATTAGTTATCAAATGATAAGGATCCTATATAGTGAAGCTGTTTTTATCCATATCACTCTGGGATACTGGCTCACTAATTAAACACGCTGACATTCTTCATGGCATTGTGCAGCAATGTGTGAAGTTTCACCCATCCTGAGAACTTCTATTGCTCTCAGAAGTGCCTCTTTGGGAGGATGAGAACAAAGTCACCTAGGACAAGATAACACAAGGCCACTGCGATTTTTTTTTTATCATTAAATGACATAAAGTATGGTGATTAACTTGAATCGAAAGAAAAATGTTTGGCTCGGATGCTTATGAAAGGTGAAAAAATGGCATCAAGTAGAAGCTGCTTAGGCCAGAGTCTATAAACAGGGTTGCCAGCGGCTCACGGGCTCTGCAGTGGGGACCATCTGCACGCACAGCGCGGTGCGTGAAGGGGACGCGAAGACCTCCAGGCAGGTTGAGGTGGTCCCCAGGGAGCACTGCTGGGGGAATAGGATTCATAGCAATCTGTTCTAACTGCAGGCTTCTAATCAGTGGTTTGAAAGCAAGTTTTCAGCAGTTCAGCCTGGAGCAAGGCTCTCAGGTGAGAAAAGTGTTCGACATGGAACATTTTATTGAAATTCAGGAATGTTACCCAGAGTAGAAATAATTCCATTTTATGAATAGACCTGTTTGATGTAATCCCCTGTAAAATAGCAGTTCTTTAAGAAAGCACTTGTTCTGTGAAACTAGATTATATCCAAACTCTGAGATGGGTATTAACACTGCCCTTTTATAGACCTTGAAAATCTATGAGCTTCCATTATTATTCCAGCCTTCAGATGCAATTCTACCAGTTAGTGTTGACAAGCATTAGACGGAGTGTACCAACCCACCAAACAAAAAAACAAACCAGCATACGGCCACATTCACCACAGGGAGCAGCAGGTGGCTCTACTGTGACCACTCTACACATAGGATCCTGGAAGTCCAGATTGCTGCTGGACTTGCTCAGGGTGTGGCTGAGCCAGGACCAAACTCTAATTCTTGGAGTCAAATTCCTTTTGGAGTCTTCTGGGTCATTTTAGTATCTACTGAGGTAGAGCGCGTGAAATCGAGACTCTGAAAATTTCTGCCCAGAGAAAAGCAATTAAAAATAAATAAACAAATGAATAAATAAATACATAAATACATAAGTACACACGCACACACACACACACATACATACACATACACATGCACACAATGGTCACAGTCGAGAAGGGGACAAGGAGAGCAAGGGGAGTTCAAGTTTGCATTGTATTTTCTAGGCTTCCCCAGGGTGGGTTACTAGGTATCTATGTGCATTCTGTTTCTTTTCTCCTTCTGAGACTCCTATGATTCCACTGTTGAATCTTTTTATGGTCCTACAGGTCTTTTAGGCTCTGTTCACTTTTTTTTTTTTTTTTTTTTGGTGGAGCACACTTTTAATCCCAGCATTTGGGAGGCTGAGACAGGACAATCGTGGTTCACCACCAGCCTCAGCTACTTAGCGGGGCGCTTCGCAACTCAGTGAAACCCTGTTTCAAAATAAAGAATAAACCGAGCGTGGTGGCGCATGCCTGTAATCCCAGCATTTGGGAGGCTGAGACCAGAGTATCGTTGTTCGCGGACAGTCTCAGCTACTTAGTGAGGCCCTTTGCAACTCAGTGAGACCTGGTTTCAAAATAAAGAATAAAAAAATAGGGCGGGGGTGTAGCTCGGAGGTCAAATGCCCCTGGGTTTCATCCCCAGACCCACAAAAAAACAAAAAGCAAGCAAAACAAAACAAAACAAAAAAACAAAAAACAAAACAAAAACAAAATAAAAAATAGGGCTGTGGGTGTAGCTTGGAGGTACAATGGACCTGGGTCCCACCTCCAGCACTACAAAAAAATTGGAAAAAAAAAAAAGTCTATAATCCTAGGTCTGGATATGTTATAGGGATTTTTCACATTTGATACCTTTGTTTTCCAACACTATTACATTATTTAATTATTTAAATTTTGATGCTTTCAAATTGCTTTAAATTTTAAAGTAATATCAATCATTTTATTATATCACATTTATTTCATGTAAAATAATCTAGATGCATCTTGATAGTTCAATAAATATTAAATAACTATAAATTAGACTTTACAAAAATATTTTGTTATTTATTCAGAGAAATGACTTATGCATTTATCATCTATCTTTTTCTTAAAATCATTTAAGTTAATCTTGACTAATTTCTTCTTTCTGCTTTCCCTTAGATTACCTATATTAATATTTTGTTGATATTTTAAATGAATACTTTTAAGTTAAATTTCACTTCTTAATTTAATAACAAACATTGTTTGAGTCTGAATTTGGCTATATACACTGTTTTATATCTTATTGTTATTTCCCTTGTATTCTTCCTATATAAATACTGAAATTTGAGATTATTATGATGATTATGATTATGATTATGATGATTATAATGATGATGATGATGATGATGATGATGATGATGATGATGATGACTGGGGATTGAGCCAAGGGGCTGTCTACATCCAAGCTACTACTCTATCCCTATTATTATTATTATTATTATTATTATTATTTTTTTTTTTTTTTGCAGCACTGGGGATGGAACCCCAGCCCTATTTTTTATTCTTTATTTTAAAACAGGGTGTCACTGAGTTTCTGAGGGCCTCACAAAGTAGCTAAGGCCAAACCATGATCCTCCTGTCTCAGCCTTCCAAATGCTGGGATTGCAAGTGTGCACCACCACGCCCTGCTTTTTTTTTTTCCATTTTAATTTGGGTACAAGTCTCTCCAAGTTGCGGAAGCCTCACTAAATTGCCGAGGCTGGCTTTGAACCTGCAATCTTCTTGTCTCAGCCTCCAATGTACTAGGATTACAGGAGTGAGTCAGAAAACTTGAACAATTTAAGTTATTTATGATAATGTTTTAAAGTTTTAATTTGTTACTCTCAAAATTGTTTATAAAAACTTGTTAATTTTTCTTTTTTGTGTGGTACTGAGGATTGAACCCAGAAGCATCTACTTCTGAGCTACATCCCCAGCCCTATTTTATTTTGTATTTTAAAACAAGGTCTCACTAAATTGATGAGGGCCTTGCTAAGTTGCTGAGGTCCTCCGAGAATTGGCCATCCTTCTGTCTCAGCCTCCCGAGTACTGGGATTATAGGCCTGGGTCACTGGGTCTGGCTAAGACTTTTTAATTTCATAGTATATTCTAAAAAAATGTATATGCTTTGATATTTTACTTGAAATTCCTTCATGCCCTAGCATACTATTAATTTTAGGAAGGTTGTGTTGGAAATTTGAAAAATAAGGTAAGATAAATTAGGATACTTTAACTATTTAGTTGTAATAACTTGCCGTGTGTGTGTGTGTGTGTGTGTGTGTGTGTGTGTGTGTATTCACACATTGTCCATATGTATGTGTGCTTTATTTTTTTAGATTTAAGAATTTCTTATACATCTCAAAAAGTGGTCTCATTAATAATAGAATCCAACCTCTGTGTGTCTGTGTGCATTTTTTGACTGGCATAGCTGCCATTTACTGAAAATTTAGCATGTGCCTGGTCTAGTGCTATGACATTGAAATATTAATTTATCTTAGTACTTGCAACAGCCCCACTCCTGTTTCTCCGGAGGGCTGAGGCTGATGGCTTCAGGGTTTCCTCTATTGTGGAGTGTTGGTCAGCTTCTGTGCCACTGTCGAGATCTCCTCGTGCTCCCAGGAGATATGGATGGACTCTCAGAGCTTCCTCTGTCATTGTTCCTTTGGCATAAGACCGTTTTCAGTATTAAATATAGTAATGCTGAAATCGACATTTTCATGGATATAGCTTTATCCTTCATTTAAATTATTTCCTTAGGATAGAGTCCTTTTATGTTGAAAAGAAAAAGGTGTGTGCTTTTTATGGGTCCGTGGCTCTGCATATTTTTATGATAGCAAATTATTTTACAAAAGTCTTAGACCAATGCACTCAGCTAGCAGCGGTAAAGAAAGAAGTACCTTGGTTGTACTTTATCCTCACTAGTTCTGGGAACCATAAAACAAATAAGTAGATATTAGTCGCAAACATATTTCGAAAGAGAGAACGTGGGCCAATGTTTTTTATTCAGCGGTGTGTATTGGGTGCATGCGCGCTACCCAGTAGCTAGCCTGGCACTGGAAAGACAGCAGTGGTAGCACACAGCAGCAGATGGAAAGAGAATTCCCAAAGCGCTGGCCTAGGAGGGCGCTGGATGCTTCCCTGCTGTGGAGTGTGGTGCCCGTACCGGCAGATCTCTGCTCTCATGACCACGTTATATAGGATGCTCGTCCATCTTACTGTAGCTGTGACAGGGCTGAGGATTCATGCTACTGCGGCAGCTAAGGAAGAGACAGTTACGAGCGTGCTTTGCTTTGCAGGCTAATTATACTTTTCATTTTGTGGACAAGCTGAAAGTTTTATCAGAAACACTGCTGAAGATGTCCAGCCTTTTCCAGGGAATTGGAAATGGCCAGATGTTCAATCAGCTGCAGGTGAGTGGGGGCTGCCTTTCCCACCGAGGGGGGGCACCTCTATGGGCTGAAACATCAAGGTCAACGTTAGAAGAGTCTACAGAGTGGCCTCAGGCAGCTTTTCCCAGTTGACTAGTAAAGTTGACATCAGATTAGATACATGTAAAGACTCTGAGTTTGCAGTGTTTTACCTATGCAAGATGGTAGTACTATGAGAACGTTTAATACCTTACTAATATATATCTGTACTTTAAGTTCTATATTAGATTTAGTGTATTTTGGAGAAAATGTATTCTTTTCAATTATGAATCTATTTGAGTGACCAGTTATCAGTTCCTAATATTCTGTATTGACAACCTGATAGTGACAAAATAAGAGGGTTATGGTTTAAAATGGTTTATCTGGAGCCTGGCAACCATTAGTAGCTGAACTTCAGCTTAGGAAGTTCACTCAACAGCTTTCAGCCATTTGTGAGACCCTAACTTACCTTAACTCTGATAAGAGGAGCACAGAGGCCATCAACAGGCCTTTTGGGTGGTGGACTGAGGAGCCGCATCATCTGGGGTTGACTCCATATTCCTCTGCTTTCTATGAGCTGTGTGGTCTTGGGTTAGGTGCTGAGTATCTCTGTGCCTTGGGCGTCTCTGTGAAATGAGGAAGTGGGGGTGGCTGAGGTGTACGTGGGTTGGGATGTGTAAAGTGTGACAGAAGAAATGTCACTGGGTCAACCCGGGCCCACCAAGGAGCGGATGCCAAGGCAGGATTATGTATGGCTATTTGAGCAAAGCAGCATGAAGCTGGGAAAGGGGAGGGGCCAGGTCATCTGACCGTGGTGCAAATCTAACCCTGCTGGAAGGAACAAGGGAGGTCTCCTGGTCAGCCCTGCCATTCAGTGAACCACGGCCAAGGCTGCGTAGAGCCCTGGAGCTGAAGTCGACTGTCAACAGAGGAGTGCTGGGTCACTGGGATCCAATGGCTCCCAGCAGTGGGCCTGTCATGGCGGTCATGGTCCAGGAGCAGCCCGTGGGGGCGTGGCCTTGGGGCAACAGGTTCACCAGGAGTGCTGCAGCGGGGCCTGGCCCTTTCTCACCCTTGGGGCTGGAGATCTACAGTGCTCACTCTCAGGGTGCCCACAGCTATGTGTCTCCGTTGTTATTGCCAGGTTATTTCTCTTTAATTTGTTTGCTCCTGAATTAATTTGTTAATATAGAGATTAGCGACCTTTCTCTGTAATTGGCCAGACAGTAAATAATTTTAGGTATTTATTTATTTATTTATTTAGTGGTACTGGGGGTGGAATCCAGGGGTTTTCTACCTCCGGGATATACTCCCAGACCTATTTTATATTTTATTTGGAAACAGGGTCTCACTAAGTTGCTGAGAGCCTCACTCAGTAGCTGAGGCTGGCTTCGAATCCCAAATGCTGGGATTACAGTGCACCACCATGCCTGGAGCTAGTTTTAGGTTTTTTATAAGGTTTCTGCTGAAACTGCGAAGAGTGACATCCAGTCTTATGAGTACCAAGCTGATTATCTACAAAGTATCAAGAGGGCATAAAAGGATACCTAACCCTGCTTCGGACATTGGGCAGCTCCTGGAGGAGTCTGTAGGTCAGCCAAGGACTCTATTAAGTACTCATGTCAGAAATGAAAGTCACATAGTCATCGCTTAAAGAGTTTATATATTGATCTTGCATAGAACACAATCTTGTAAGTTTTGCTTATTTTATTTTTAACAACGACCTTATGTTCACGGAGAGCCACAGGCTGTTGGTCTTCAAGTCCAAACTCTGGTTCTTTCTTTAGATGGAGGCATGGGGGCCTTTCTGTGATGCCCATAACATTACTCTGTTTTCCCCGTCAGTAAAAGATAACCCTGATTTTGTCATGGAATGTCACTGAGCCTAAATGACATAATGTGTAACTGAGGAGCCAGACCATGGTCTGGCAAGTTGCTAAGAGCCAATGAAAGCAGATGCGAGTTTTCCCAAAGGACAGGCACCCAGGTTCCATAATGAAGCCTTGTCTTCCGTAGCAAGATAAATCCATCACATGGGATGAGGCGGGCGTGAGCAATAAAAGCTCAGCACAGAAGGCACGTGCCACTTGGGCATTTCTAAAGTCCTGTGATATGAGGTTATGTTATGAAATGAAGTTCTTTATAACACGTATCATTCTTGGAACTAGAAAATTCCAAAATTAGTCTCACTTTCTTGATTCTGGTGTTGAGTGTCAATGTGTCGATATTCTCCCCTCTGTTTTTTGTTGGCTGTTGGCTGTTGTTTTTGTGGAAATACAATGCAGGTACGTGCATGCTCATTGCACAACCAAGATCCAAGTTTCACCAACTTGATGAAAATGATTTTGGAGAATTCCAGAGTGAAACCACTGACAAGTGAGGACGATGTTAAGAAGAATGGATGGATAGCGCAATGCAAGATGCTTCCAAAAAGGATCCCTTGTACATTTCAGAATTAAAACAGGGTTTGGAAAAGGCCGGTCCTTCTTTAGTGTGTTTGTACCAATGACTGTCTTTACAACTGGCCTGTGGGAAGGCTGTGGAAAGGAAGGGATTGTGGAGAAAGTAAAGTGCACTGAGTAGCTTCATTGGGAAATGTTCCCAAAAAGTCACTAATTAATTTATTATGTTTTTCAGTATTAGTGCCTGATTACAGCCACACCCTAAGTTTTCATAACCATTACTTCTATTTTTAAAGTAAGGACTTAATCAAATGTCAAGCTGTTACTTATTGTGATATTTTAGAACTTCTCTCAAATGGTTCAGTTTATGTGTCTTTTATGCATAATAAAACTTTGAATAAGTTTAATAATTTCTTTTAGGAAGCCATGAAGAACAAATTTATAAGAAAATTTGTGGCAAGCCAGTTGCACATTGATGTGGACAAACTCATTGAAAATCTTCAGACATACGGTAGGTGTGCTGACCTATAGGTTAGGGTCTGTCTGCCCAGTGGCCCTGCTGCTGCTTGGGTCCTGTCTCTTTGTCCATGCAGCTGTGGGATAACATTGCCAAGTTATTTTCTTCTGTTGGTCTGTCCTTCCTTTCTCTCTCTCTCTCTCTCTCTCTCTCTCTCTCTCTCTCTCTCTCTCTCCCTCCCTCCCTCCCTTCTTCCCTCCCTCTCTCTCTCCCTCCCTCCCTTCCTTCCTTCCACCTGAAGGGCTTGAACTAGATGCACTCCAAAGTTTCTTCATACCCAAAGTTTTCTGATATGCTGATTCAGGGCTTGGCTTATAAAAAAAAAACTTAGCTAAATAGGAGATCTTCTGATTCACATGCAAAAACAGTGAGTTACAAGGCAAGTTGTAAAGGAATTTCTATATTTAATAGTAAATTAAAAGCATTTATTTGAAATTGTCAAAATCAGATTTTTTAGAAAAACACACCCATCAGAAAATATGTATCATAACCTCTGCTACAATTCTTGAACTCATGTAGGTGTTCAACAAGTATTTACTGAGTATACAAGAAGAGCCAGTTCCATGTGAGGACCTGGGGAGGGTTAGGACCTCGTCCTGTTGCACTATAGTGCCAAGGGAAGGATGCCCATACTTAGAAGCAGAGGCACTGATGCAGACCGGGGCATGTAAAGATGCTCTCAGTAGCCTGACCCAGTTGAGGGCCCTGGAGTTGGGAATGGAAGACTGTCCTGTTATTTTAAGATCTGCACCCTAGCACTCTGCTTAGCCACAGGATAGAGGCCCAGGTCTTCCTGGAGCAAGAGGCCCAGAGGAAACAAGTCATTTTATTAGGCATAGAAATTCCCTCAGGAAAAGAAATATTTTGGTGAATCTACTATGCTAAAATTTACAACAATATAGGTTGAGTGTTCCATATCTGAAATGCTCAGGCCCGGCAGAGTTTGGAATTTAAAATATTTTTTGTTTTTTATTTTGGATTATTTACATATAAGTAATGAGATAGCTTGAGGATGGGACCTAAGTCTAAAAGCAAAATTCTGTCATGTTTCACATACACCGTATACGTTGTCAGAAAGTAATTGTATATGATAATTTTAATAATTTTCATGAAACTATGTTTTATGGGGTAGAATTTTCTATCTGTGGCTTCAGTTTAGTCTGCAAAACGTTTTAGATTTTGGCACATTTCAGATAGTTTTGGGTTTCCTGACTAGGAATGCTTCATCTTTATTTTAAAATAAATGCTACAGTCCAAATTACTATGTTTCCAGTTAACACACTTAAAAAAAAAAAAAAAAGAACGAAGTAGCACTGAAAAACCTTTCATAACCAAGTCCCCATCTTGTCTTGTTAAGAATAAGGACTTACATGGGTACAAATTTTCTGTCCTGAACCCAGACAATCCCCTAGCTTTGCACATATGATGGTGTTGGTGTTGATATAGGTCTCAGAGTATGAAACACATTTGCCTTCATTTGCCCAACATCCTGCTGCCCAAGAACCAACACTGCTTTCAGACAGGTTTACCACATGCAAACCTCCATAAGAAAATGAAGGGGAAAAGTCACAAATTCAGACTTTTTCTTACAAGTGTATGGGGACTTAGAATATGGATGACACATGGAATTTTGGACTCTTCCTCCTGCCCTCAATGTGAATGAGGAGACCGAAGGTCATTCCATCAGCTGAGAGAAGCTGAAGGTTCTTCCCACTGACCCAGCACAATTCTCCACAGACAGGCATGGTGTAAAAACAAATATTCTAGCCGGGCATGGTGGCATACACACTTGTAATCCCCGTGCTTGGGAGACCGAGACAGGATTATACAGGTTCAAAGCCAGCCTCAGCTACTTAGTGAGGCCCTCTACAACTTAGTGAGACCCTGTTTCTAAGTAAAATATAAAATAGGTCTGGGAGTATAGCCCAGAGGTAGAAAAGGCCTTGGCTTCCACCCCCAGTACCACCAAAAAATAAAATAAAACAAAACAAAACAAAAACAAAGAAAACATTCTTCAACATTCTTCATGACTTGGTGGGAATTGATGTAGACTAAAGACATAACTTCTTTCATATTCTCTCTGTGTGTGTGTGTGTGTTTGTGTGTGTGTGTGTGTGTGTAGCTAGGGATGGAACCTAGGACCTAATGCATGCTAGGCAAACACTCCACCACTAAGCTAGATCCCCAGGCCTGCAAAACCCCATTTTCTACTTCTTAGCTAAAGAATTAACACACCTTACGGCATGCTTCCTACAAGAATGTGTACCTAGATCATACATTCCGTTTCTGTTCTTCCTATAACCAGTATCTGGAGACTGTTCAAAGTTAGATCGATGCAATCCATGGGGATATTTCCCTACCCATGATGTCATTTTTAAACCTTGTATAACTTTTTAATACTGGGGATTGGACTTTCATAATGACATCTTGGCCATTAAAAATAATAGATGTCTGTTATGGAAATATTGTAAGATATGCATAAGCCTGAGAAAAAACCCTGCCATCATCTCATCAGAGAGCTCTTATAGAAGCCTTGGAGTCCTTGCCCTGATGGATTTATGTGCACTTTCATGAGCACAGGCATGTGCATTAACACAAATGACCATACTATCCATAGCGTCTTTAAAGTGTTTGTAAAAAATTAACTCTATTGCAAAGATTCTTTATATCCATCACTACTGACGCTTTCTAAGATAGAGTTCCCCAACCCAGGCCTCCCTTCCGTTTTAACTCACTATTATGAATGGCTCTTGCCTTCTTTTAGCATTTCTTCTGGATTTGTTATCATAGCCTTAAGTGATATGCCTATAGGAGTCTTTCTTGATTTATCCATTGTAGGAATTTCCCATTGATTTCCTGTGTGAGGGATGCAGATTGAGTTTGGTATCACTTCCCTTCCCTGCCCGGTTGCTCCCACTCTAGTTTTATGGCCATTCCAGTTGTCATAAAATATAATGCCTAGATAAATATTGTTCAGTACAGGGCCAGGCTATGCATGATAATGAAATTTCATTTTCATAATCTTTCCCTCCTTCTAAAGTTTCACCTTTACTTGATTTCACACTAATATTTGCTATCATTTCCCAGCCTCTGGGGTTCCCACACAGCTTCACCACAACACACACCATCCTACCTGGGCAACTGAATCTTCTGATCATCACTACTCAGCTGTGTTCCTGGGAATTCCCATTTTTGTTTTATTACTATGTGTTGACAGTGCACATTCACACATGTTATCCCACAGCAGAGGAAAAACAAAACCGAAGTATTTTTACCCAGTGAAGTCTTGTTTCTATGAAGATTTCGTGCAAATATCTATTAATTCATTTCTGGTAGTTTTCATTTAATAATACAGTAAATTGTGTCCTCTCTCTTCCTCTCCTCCTCCTCCTCCTCCTATTCTCTTTCTCCTTTCTTCCTCCCCCCTCCCCCCCCCTCCCCTCTCTTCTTCCTCTCCTCCTCCTCCTCCTCTTCTTCTCCTCCTCCTCCTCCTCCTCCTCCTCCTCCTCCTCCTCCTCCTCCTTCTTCTTCTTCTTCTTCTTCTTCTTCTTCTTCTTCTTCTTCTTCTTCTTCTTCTCCCTCTGTCTCCCCCTTGTTCTCTTTCCTGGTTTACTCCTTTTCTTTCAGACTTGACAAAAAACACCTACCAATTTTATTAATTTTTTTTAAAAACAATGTGCAGTTTGCTACTTCTTATTTTATGTTCATTTTCTATCTCATGATTTGGCTCTTTTCTTTATTTATCTTTTCGATGTGTTTTTTCTTTCCATCTTGTTTTTATAATTTCTTTAGATGGATACTTAGATCACTGATTTTTACCTCTTCATTTTTTTATGCACATATGCTTATTGCTAAATATTTAAGTATTGCCTTAACTGAGTCTTATGAGTATTCTTAGATCCTTTCATTATTAAAACTATTTTCAATTAACAGTATTTTTATATATAGCGTGCTTTTTTGTCTTGGGTAATTTGAAAGACTAAAGTTTCTACACATTTAGAATTTTGTATTTGTGTTGCTGATTTCTCCCTTTATATCTCAGGAGCCAGGGAATGAATGCATCCTTTTAAGAAGATTTCATTCATTTTTGTTTGACACTTGAATAATGCTCTTACACATGTGATTTGGTTGGATATGGAATGTCTTCCAGAGAAGCTCATGTGCTAGGCAGTGTAGCCAGGTTTGGAGGTAGAAAATGGCTAGAGAAGATGGGTCCACTTGTTTGCTAAGGACATAGTCATGGGAAGTCTATCTGTCCCTTGTCTCGATCTGTCTCTGGCACTACTTCATGGCCATTATGAGTTGGGAGCATTTATTTTTTTTAACCATGCCCTGAAGCCTTGCTGCTGAGATGTTTCTACCTTAGAGCCAGACAACCTTGGACAGAACCTCTAAAAACAGAACCAAATCTTTCCTCCTCTTAATGAACTTGTCAGGTGTTTTGGTCACAGCAATGACAAAGCTCATTAAAACAACATGGTTACTTTTGATTTCTGCATACGATGGCCATGTTATATTGTTATAGAGCTTGGAGCTAAGCTCTTGTTGAACTGCATACTAGGTTGTTCTGTCTTCCCCTATATTGAGCCTCAGGATTCTCATTGCCCTTTAGGACTAAATGCCGGCCTCTGTGGTGTGTCTTGTCCTGGGCTCTTGTTTTGCAGGCCTTCTGTGCTCTCCTCCAGTCCACCTTTCACTGTGCACGGTAGAAAATAGAGTGGTCTGAGATGACAGGAGAGCCTCAGTTCTGGTTCTCACAGCTCTGTCCACAGCATCCCTCCCTCTGCTCACAATCCTTTTTCCTGAAAATTGTTCTCATCTCTTTATTCTGGAGAGAGCACTTGAGGTCCTCAGTGATAGAACATCATGCAACTAATACTCACCCATGTTTAATTTTATTACTTTCAAACCACTGTGCAGGGACTAGTACTACATGAGGATATGCACGCTTTCTTCTCAGAGGTCAGAGGTTCATTATTCCTAACCCTGCTCCGTGTGCGTGCATGTGTGCGTGTGTGTGTGTGTGTGTGTGTGTGTGTGTGTGTGTGTGTGTAGATACTCTTTGGTATCTATAGGAGTCTCTCAGTATGTGCAGGAATCCTTGCAGTTACCAAATCCACAATTGCTTGAATCCTTTGTATAAAATATAACTTATGCAACCCTCCCTTATTCTTTAAACCATCCTAGACTACTTGGAATACCTAATATGCTGTAAATGCTAAATGAATAGTTGTTATCTGTATTGTTTAGGAAATAATGACAAGAAATAAAAGTAAGTACAGGTTTATCATTGATGAAATTTTTTTAAATTTCTTTGATGTGCAGTCAGCTGAATTCATGGATGTAGAACCATGGATGTAGAACTGTGGGTCTGGTTATACACACAAAGATGTGTGTGTGTGTGTGTGTGTGTGTGTGTGTGTGTGTGTGTGTTTGTGTATGTGTGTGTGTGTATATCTGTCTTTTTCCACCTCTGTATTGATATCTCCCAATTATACATATGATTCACCTTCTTAATGCCGTTAAAGAAAGAGCTTTGATTCCTCCCCTGGAAGATAATTAAAACAACACTATACTGAGGTCAAGTCATTCTTAATTGCATTTAACATCTGGAATTGTATGCAGTTAAATTATCTAACCGAGCTAACAAGGCAAGCTTATAAAGAAATAGATTCTATGGCATAGGATCAGCAAATAAAAATGCAATATAAAGACATCCCCTGTTTGTACCATACTATAAAATTAAACACTATCCAATTCTCCATAAGATAATTGAATGGACATCCTATATGTTAGCCTTCTATTTTCTAGATATTCTGCTCAGTTTAATGCAGAGAAATTAAAGAAGACAATTGATTGGAACCTTGTTATCTTCCTTAACAAATATAAATACCATAGTAATTGACATTCACTACTACTTTGATAATATTGCCATCTTATTATATATTGTTCTATATAATATATGTGACATGTATTATATATTGCAGTAATAGATACACGTCTCTTCAGTACTCACACACAGACACTTAGTTTCACGGCAGCCTCATGGATAGTTTTGCTTGGCTCAGGCTGCCAACAACACAACTGGAACTTTGACAGACCGGGTAGCTCTGCAGGCCCGTTATGGAATCAGTGGTAGCTGGGCTGCGGGAGCAGCACTGTGTCTTGTCAGCTTCACAGTACTCATGGTCCTTGGATCTAGATGGCTCCCAGCCCTGTCCTTGCACAGAAAGATACCCAAGCTTCACATCTCACTCACACCAGTTAGGAAGCAACAGACTCCAAGGAGCACCCATTCCAGTCACTTTGTTACCATAAACACCATGTGCACTCCTTATAGGAGCAATTCATAGCAAAAATGATGTCTCTAGAGCCCAATACTAGGATTTCTTGCAGGCACCAGGCCAGGCACCAGGGTCTGCAGGAAGCCCTGGAGGGAATATAATAAATTGCCAAAAGTTATCACTGTTGCCTCAGTGCTTGGGGGCAAATGAGAAATTGTTTTATACTAAAGCAAATGAAGAATAGACTAATAGATATTTTCACACACACACACACACACACACACACACACACACACACACACACTCTCTCTCTCTCTCTCTCTCTCTCTCTCTCTCTCTCTCTCACACACACACACACACATGGAAGTCATTTTCAAAAATTTCTCCTTGTAAGGACTTGCCCAGGATCCCTGTGTCTTCCTCAACCCCCTATATCTCTCCCCTTTTTACCCCTAAGTGAGGCAGCACAGGGATGTGTCCCTGTGTGCTGGGGACAACCAGCCAGGGCAGTTATGGGCACGTGGTGCCATCTTGAAGAAGAACACAGATAAAGAAAATGGACTAGGAGATACTAAAAACTGCTGGCACCAGCTTTCCTCATGTGACACCCAGTAGGCAACACACACCCTCTGCAATCTGCCTTCATAGCAGATAAACTGGAGTACAAGCTTCCCATGTTGGTTGGGGTGAGGAGGTTCAGAGGCCTAGAAATCCACTGGCCACACAGAGCATCATCTGGTCCTACCATGTTACCTGAGCAGATATCTGAGCCTTAGGGCAAAGGTAGAGCCCTGTGTTTGGTCTGTGCCTCTGTTGGAAACCATTTTTATATAATAGGTTAATACCTATCATACTACGGGCTTTTGATTGTGTACACACTCTGCCCTAGTAACAGCGAGCACAAAACATGTTTACATGTGTTTTATTTCGCTTAACCTTTAGGCAGTGATTACAGAGTGGATTATCATTCTCATCTTGTAAGCAAGATAAAGCTTAAACATCCACAGCTTCTGACTAGGAGTGGTGAGCGGGTACTCAATTCCTCGTGACCCTTGGACCCCAAGACCCACTGGACAGCAGAGAACCTGTGCCCATCTCCAGGCCAAACACCCTATGCCCTGTTGTTTGGTGAAGAGGGTCCAGCTCCAGGACCAGATCACACCACTAGAAGTTGTTTTGAGCCTTCTAGATCCACGTCAAGGCCACAGGCCATTGCTCTCCAAGGGACCATAGGACGCTCTGTGATGGGCTGTCACTCTCCTCACAGTGGGGGACATTTGTGCAGTTGGGAAGGCCCACTATGCACAGAGGTGTAAGACCCCAATCTCTGCGGATCCTTCTAGGTCCTCTCTAGGTGAACCGTCTAAACAAGATTCTTCTTGTCTTAACCCTTGCAAGTTGTTGACTGGTGGGGAGTGAGTTTCATGCATCTACTGTTGACTTCCTTGTAGACTCTAGCTTGAGCTACTCTCTCCTCAGGGGCCCAGGTGTAACCTAGCTCTTTAAAGTGCTTTTGGAGAAGAGAATGTATCAGGACCTGATGTCCTGGAACTGCTTGAGAATAGAACAGCCAGGTTCCCATGGCCACAGGAGTGATCTTGTTAGTAACGGCTACTCCATGCTACACTTTGGTCTGGGTTAGTCTCAAGAACTGCTGGATATTTTGTGTATCTTGTGGGTGTGTACAAACACGTTGGCTCTTTTCATGTAGATTCAGTTCTTCCTCATCCTCTTCTTTATTAAACCCTGAGTGGAGAGTTCTTGGGTGGGTGGAACCCTTTCACCTGTGAGTATCACATCCATTAGGCAAGTGGCTTTCTAGGACAGGGCTGAGGAGGGCTGCAGCTCCTGTACTCCTGAGGGACGGGAGGCACACTCTCCCCCTTGTAGTGACCCATGGCTGGGGCTGTGATGGCGTCTCTGTTGGCAGCATTTCCTGCACAGCCAACTCCTGGAGGAGCCAGGTTCCCAGCCAGACACCCGAGGGTCACGTGATCGCTGGATCACTTCTTTTCCCTAGGCTGTGATCTGGATATTCATTCCCTACTATCTTTTTTTTTCCTTCAATTTCAATTTCCATCTCCATTATGAAATTAGAGAGGGAAATAAAAAGAAAAAACAAAGAGAGACCTCCTCAGTGTTTTGCCCCGAAAGATGTTTGAAATTCAGCTTCAAAGGAGCCAAAATATTGCCTGTGTCAACCTATCTGATTATTTTCAACTGCAATCTCAGGACAAAACTATGGAAAGACTGGGTTTCCTTGATGCTAATAGTCCTAGTTGACTTTTTTTTCTCCCTTTATTTTTTTGTGTTACTGGGGATGGAACCCAGGGTCATTCTACCTTTGAGCTATAGCCCCAGCCCTACTTTTTATTCTTTATTTTGAAATAGTGTCTCAGTGAATTGCGAAGGGCCTCACTAAGAAGCTGAGGCTCTCCGTGAACCGTGATCCTTCCATCTCAGCCTCCCAAATATTGGGATTATAAGCGTGAGCCACCACTACTGGCTTAGGTGACTGTTTTTGCAAATTGATGTCATAAAGTGATGTTCATGAAGTGCCTGCTGCTTCAGAGAAGGCAAGTTGTTTGAGACCAGTGGACCCCTGCTTGGAATATTAAGTTGGTTGTTTTTTACTGAGTTCTATGTGATAGGTTCTTTCTTGATACTCTAATCTTTCCTGTAATTTTTCCTGCTCACATCTCACATCACAATTTCACTTGCGATGCGGCTTCACCCCTTGTCAGTGAACTCCCTCCCACCCTTTTAGATATGGGTATCAGCATTTCAGAGAACTGGGACAAAAACGGGACCTCACATTTAGCATATAAGTAATAAATTTTGTATGGGAACGAAATTTCACTCTTTCGAGGAATTGTTAGTGAGGGATTTGTATTCCTTTTCAAATTCATTTTCAGGATCCCCACTAGGCAGGCAGTTTATACACAGGAGAAATGGACGCTGCTGGGTCCTAATTTGTTTGCTTTCCTCAGGAGTGATGCTGGACAAGATGTTTAACCACACAGGGGCGGGGCATGTCCGCTTCTTGGGCCATATCCTAGTCAACCTCTCCTCCTGTGTGATGCTGGACCGTTTCCAGGCCGTGCAGTCCGTGGACATCCTGGAGACTCGAGCACGTGAACTCATGCAGCAGAACGACTTCTTGGCCAGTGAGTAGCGGGTGGATGTGTTCACTGAGGCGTCTGCTCTGCTAGGGCGCGCCTTCGCCTACTTATCCCTGAGGGTTTCTTCTGATGGTACAGAAAGAACAGAAACCTTTTTCCAGATAAGGCATTATAAAAGCAGAAACATACGCCTTGAGTTAATGAAAAGATGTGCTTCACGCCATGACTAACGTCCTTTGCACCAGCCGGAGGACATGTAACTTGCCACATGTGTTTTTATTATTTTTGACGTTACTGTGTGGTTGAATCACATATGATAAATCATATTTTCCCTCAGTTAAGTTATACTTTAATTTACGCTGTGCCTTTAATCTTTATCATGGCATCTTGATATCCTGGGGTGGGGGAGCAAAATAACCATGGCTGGTGAGATTCTAGTGTTAATTTTGTACTTGCTCATCACAATGTGATATGTTCTTCATATTCTTTTTGAATATTATTATTATTATTATTATTATTATTATTATTATTATTGATTTTGGTGCTGGGGATCGAACCTGGGGCTATTTAAAAACTCCATCACTGAGCTACATCTCCAGCCCCTATTTAATTATTTTTCTATTGAGGTTTTGTTTGCTAAGATTGGAATAACAAAGCACTGTAGCCTGGGTGCATTAAATGACAGACATTTGTTGTTTTGTAGCTCTGGTGGCTGGACATCCGTTGGTCCTGTGTGAGTGCTGTGTGAGACGGGCCTTCTGTCTGTGTTCTCCTTATGTCCCTCTACAGATGTTCTCTTTGCGTTTGTCTCTGTGTTCACATTTCCATTTATTTATTTATTTATTTATTTATTTATTTATTTATTTATTTATTTTTGTGGGTCTGGGGATGGAACCCAAGGGCATTCGACCTCTGAGCTACACCCCTGCCCTATTTTTTATTCTTTATTTTGAAACAGGGTCTCACTAAGTAGCTGAGGCTGTCCTCAAACTATGATCCTCTGGTCTCAGCTTCCTGAATGCTGGGATTACAAGTGTGCACCACCATGCCCAGATTTATTTATTTATTTATTATTTATTATTTTTTGGGGTGGTACTGGGGTTCCTGGAAACCCTTCTACTTCCAGGCTACACTCCCAGACTTATTTTATATTTTTATTTGGAAACAGGGTCTCTTAAGCCAGTGAGGCTGGCTTCGAACCTGCGTGATCCTCCTGTCTCTGCCTCCCAAGCGCGGGGATTACAAGCGTGCGCTACCATGCCCGGCTTATTTATTTATTTATTTATCCACTCATTCATTTATTTGTGGTACTGGGGATGGAACCCAGGGGCATGGGGTATTCTACCTCTGAGCTGTACCCCCTGCCCTATTTTAATCTTTTAGTTTGAAACAGTGTTTTACTAAGTCACAGAGGCTGGCCACAAACCTGACCTGTGGTCCTTCTGTTTCAGTTTCCCAAGTATTGAGATTACAGGTGTGTGCCACCACGCCCAGCTCCCATTTTCCCCTTTTTATAAGGACACTATCATATTGAATCATGGCCCGCCCTAAAGGCATGTGTGTGTGTATGTGTATGTGTGTGTGTGTGTGTGTGTGTGTGTGTGTGTGTTCATGTAGATGTCTGTGTGTGTATGTACATGTGTTTGTGTTATTGGGGATTAAACCCAAAGGTGTTATACCTCCAAGATACAGTCCCTGACCTTAAAAAAAATATATTGTTTTGTTACTACTCAAAGTCTTGCTGAGTTGCTGAAACTGGTCTTGAACCTGTGATCCTCCTGTCTTGGCCTCCCAAATACTGAGATTATAGGCATTTGACACCTCTCTTGGCTTTATTTTATTGTGATAACTTCTCTTAAGATGCCATCCCTAAATATGAGGAGTCCTGAGGTCCTAGGATTTAGGACAAAAGCACACATATTTGGAGGATATGTCAACTCATAACAAGCTTTATGCATGAAATTCAAGGAATCCATGGGACAGAAAGCAGAATCCATATACTTTAGTTAGGAATGATAAATAACCTCGAAGAGACAGATTCTGAGCCTCCACTTTGCCAGTTATATATGTAACTCTAGGTAATATATGCCTGATTATTTGGGCTTGCTAGCATATTTTTTTTAAGTTCTTCAAAAAATGCAAAGCAAATACTCTCTTTTAGTGGTATCATCATAGAATGTTTTGTTTAAACTATGAAGATACACTGGGCTGGGAATTCGATCTTGGATCCAGCTAAACACCAGTTCCTGTGTAACGGAACACTGGCTTGGCCTCCTGCAGAACCAGGAGGCTATACTGGGGCCTGGCGCTGCCGCTTTCCCATCTGACCAGGGCTGGCCTCGTGTGGCTCTTCCCTCAGTTGTAACGATGCTTTCTTTTTCCCTTTCTGCCATTAGGTGTCATATTTAACAGCTCCTTAGTGGGCAAGAGGGTCAGATCAGCAGCTCTCAAATTGCCACCACACGTCACCTATACAATTCGGACCAGCGTCTTATATAGCATGAGAACAGATCTGATAAAAAACCCTTCTTGGAAGTTTCATCCTCAGAGTCTGCCAGCTGACGGGTTCAAATACAACTACATCTTTGTCCCACTACAAGACATGATCGAGAGAGCCATTACCATGGTGCAGACTGGGCGGGAGGCCCTGGAGCCGACCACGCAGACACAGGCAGCCCCCTACCCCTGCCACACCAGCGACCTGTGAGTAGCAGGGTCAAGCCATGCTTTCTCCAGTGCCCACCAGCAGGGAGAGGAGCTTTGAATTTGAAAATCTGAATAGACAAAAAGATCGTTGGGCTTTTCTATAATCATACCAAAGAGGACTTTCCATCCTTCTTGTAGTTTCTTAAGGTTCATTTTTAATATACTTGAGCTATTCATGTGGGAACATGAGAGCTGAAACACAGTTAACCCTCTTCATCCATGAGTTCTGCATCCCTAGATTCAACCAATTAGAGATGGAAATTTTCTGAAAGGAAAATTCCAGAAAGTTCCAGAAAGCAAAATTTGAATTACCCATATTACATGCACTATATGCTGAACCCATGTAAATGAAGTGACACAGAGGTTGTGGCATCTTCTCACTGCATCTCAGTCCCCAGTGAGATGCCATATCCCACTGCCCTTCAGCACCTGATACAGGACTCTTGGTCATTCAGGATTCATTTCACTCCACTGTGCTGGGTGGTCGGGCAATTTTCTCATATACCTACTAAGATCAGATCTGGTTGGGTGGGAGTTTGGACATGTGAGGTGTTTCCATGGTCACGACAAGAGCGATGTGCACTTAGTGCCTGAGAGCCAGGGATGCCAAATGCAAAGCCCCCAGTCTGATCTGCGCTCTCCCAGGACTGCGGAGCTCTGTGTCTGGTGTTCAGAGGAGGGTGTTGGGCAGAGGCCAGGTGATGTGGGAAGTGGAGGCTGGATGTCTGCCACCACCTTGTATCTGAATCAAAGCCCTGCCTCCCCAGTGACAGGATAACAGTTTCTCTCTGTGGTTCTTCCTGTCTGTGCGACTTTGATTCAACAAGCTCATCACTTTCCTGTCTTTGAACTCACAGGACAGCGCTAATAGAGACAAGCAACAGACAAAACACCATTAACAAGGGGTTGTTAAAATGTAAACAGAGGAGGTGCCACCTGTGGGAAAGGAAAAGGTGACAATTAAATGTTTATGAAGATCAGAGTGTCCTTCTAAAAAGGCTTAACTGCATAACTTCACCGCATAAGAGAACTTAATTTTCTCATTGCAAAGTTTATTTGTGATGCTTTTATGTCAATTCCAGAGGAGACATAAATAAAAAGAGGATTGTGAAAACTAGTAGTCTGATTTTCACGCTCCTGAAAAGAGGACAGTCTCCTTTCTGAGGCTACTTAGCGTTGACTTTAAAATGTTCTCTTTATTATAAATTTTTATAAATAAGCGATTACCCAGAGTAGAAGGAATGGAGAATAAAATACATACTATTATATAAGTTCTTTCTCTGATGCTCTAACAATACCTGAGGCTGGGAACTATATTAGAAAGAGGTTTATTGAGCTCAAAGTGTTGGAGGTGAAAGTCGGCCGGACCCCACACAGATGTTGGTGAGCATGCAATGCCTCAGCTTTAAATAAGAACCCAGATCCTAGTGAGGAAGTGAGGTGGGACAATGGCCTCTTGCCTGTTCCCCATTCTCCTTCCTCATCCACCTCACCCCCTCGATTCCTGTGGTTTTTCTCTTTTGACATCTCCTTTCTTGAATTTTAAAATGCAATTATGCCCATAATTACACCACTCTTTTCTTGTTTATTTTTTTTTTTAAAGAACTGTATCTGGACTTTAATAATTCTATTTTTGGTCTTCTTTTTGTTGCGGGGGGGGGAAATGTGCGTGGGGAGAAGTAATCCCCACCACCACCACACACACAGACAAACAGAAAAACCGTGGATTCTTGTCTTAAGCTAAGGATAAGTATTCATCGCTTGGACAGCTGCTGAAGATTTAAAGAAGTTTATTAGAAAGAAATAAAGAAAATAGAAATACAGCCCCATGCCGAGATGGCATGAGGGGATGACTCGAATGAGTACACCAAAGGGCTTACACGTGGACCGGACTTTTTATACCCATGACCTCCATCTTGTTTGCGTGACTCTGACATAGTGAACGTCCCTGTAAGGTACCTCCCCTTATCCCTGTAAAGTACCTTCCCTAGCAAGGTGTGGTGAGGTGTCTCCTTTCATGAAGGGCAAGGTCAAACCCTGCCCCCTCCTCCCTAGCTCCTCTTGTAGATCTGTCTTTAGAAAGAGGAAGCCCTAGCTCTCCTCTATTGACTTGTTAAGTACTTTGAGCTAGGTTGATTTACACTGGAATAGCTGCCTGTTCTTAGGCCGAAACCAAGTCCTTTCTTTATCCATGTTTGCCTCCATTTTGACACAACTATTTTGAAATATACCAATTATTTTCTTTTGAAATATATTAATAATCAGAGCTTTCCCAAATCTTCCTAGGCCATTCCCCATACTGGCACTTTTCTCACTTATTTGTTATTTCTGTTCTTATTTTTATTCTTTCATTTTAGGTATCTTCATTATATTATTTATTTTTTATAACTTGGAACTAATGTTTAATTTTTTTTTCCCCTTAAATTTTTGTAGCTATCTTCCATGATAACTTTTTTTTTTACCTTTCATGACTTCTTTCTTCTTTTTTTCTTCCTTTCCTTTCCTTTCCTTTCCTTTCCTTTCCTTTCCTTTCCTTTCCTTTCCTTTCCTTTCTTTCCTTTCTTTTTGTGGCACTGGGAATTGAACCCAGGGGAGCATTCTATCTCTGAGCTATATTCCCAGCCCTATTTTTTTTTTTTTTTTTTTTTTTTTACATTTTGAAACAGGGTCTAAGTTGCAGAGGGCCTCAGTAAGTAGCTGAAAATGGCCTTGAATCTGTGATCCTCCTGTCTCAGCCTCCTAAGTACTGGGATTACAAGAATGCACCATCATGCCTGGCTCTGATTACTTTCTTTTGACCAGTATTTTACCTGTGTCTCATTGAGATGCTATGTAGCTAAAAATTTACTGTTTTCTAGATATGTCTAGTATGAATTTCTGTTTTCTCTTTGACCCAGGACCTAGTTAAGTAAAGTTTTTTTTTTACTTCAAAATGAAAATTCTCAAAAAATTTTCAACATGTGACAAATTAGCTTACTGATAATAATAAAAATACAAATTTTAAATTAATTAATTAATTTTGCTATACTAGAGATTGAACTCCAGGGCATTTTACCTCTGAGGTATACCCCCAGGCCTATTTTTTTATTCTTTATTTTGAAACAAGGTCTTGCTAAGTAGTAGAGGGCCTCACTAAGTAGCTGAGGCTAGCTGTGAACCTGCAATTTCTCTGTCTCAGCTTCTCAAGTACTGAGATTACAAAAATAAATACCATTCTGTGAAAGCAGATTTTAACCTATCAGATTGACAGAATCAAGCCATTGGGCCACACACCAGATTGTGAGTCTGCGCTGCTCCTGTGTATGAGGATAAAGAGAAGCATCCTGCTTGCCTTGGGGTCTGACTGTCTTCTGCCCTCACAGATTCCTGAACAACGTTGGCTTCTTTTTCCCACTCATCATGATGTTGACGTGGATGGTGTCTGTGGCCAGCATGGTCCGGAAGCTGGTGTATGAGCGGGAGATCCAAATAGAAGAGGTAAGGAGTCTTGGCTTTCTGCTGACAGGGCGGGCTGGTTGGGGCTTTGGAGATGAATCCTGGCTAGGGAGCCCTGCAGGTTTTTCTGTTTCACTGCCATCCCTTCCCCCAGGGCTCCTGGGTTCCTTTCCCAGGAACATCACGTTTTGTTGAAGTCTGGTGTGTTTTCAGTGTGACAGATAATTCTGAATGAGAAAAAGAAAGCCAAACAATGCGTGAGAATGAAAGAATAAACCCAGTGTTGCTCATTAGCAATTCTTATGAAATGTAGAAAAGTCTCACAGTGGACTTCCCATCTTAACGTTCAGTTAAAAGTCTACATGAAACCTTATTATTTTTCTTTTCTGTTTTGGTACTGGAAATTTATCCAGAAGATTCCACGTCTGATCTATACCCCCGGCCATTTCTTTTTCTTTTCTTTTTTTTTCAATACTGGAGATTGAACCCAGGGCTATTCCACCTCTGAGCTACACCCACAGCTCCATTTTTCTAATTTTTTATTTCAAAACAGGGTCTCACTAAATGGCAGAGAGCCTCACTAATAGCTGAGGTTGTCAGTGAACCCTCAATGCTCCGTTCTTAGAATCCCAGGTACTGGGATTACAAGTGTGCACCAACATGCCCAGCACCCGTAGCCATTTTTATTTTTTTGAAACATAATCTCCCTAAATTGTTGGGGCTGACCTTGAGCCAGTGATCCTCCTTCCTCAGCCTCCTGAATACTGTGATTATAGGTGTGTGCCATTACACCTGATGAAGTCTTGCTATTTTTGTTCTAATTATGATGTTCTTGAAAATTTCACAATTAGTTTAAAGAATGAAAGTTTGTAGGCCTCTCTCATTTTTGAGGGACTCCACATTTTCCCCTGAATGTGTATTTTTTATTTTCCTTAATAAATATCTGTGTATGTCTCTGGGAACAAAAGAAGAATGAGGGTTTGTACAAGTATCTAGTGAAGATGTGACTGCTCACTGACTCTTGCAGAGCAGTGAGACCAGGTGACAATGGGCTCACATCCTTCACTTACTAAATATTTATTTATTGGCTGGAGAAGTAGTGTGGTAAAGTAAAAGGTGCTTTTATTTCATCTTTGCAAGTGTCATAGAGAACTGACATCACTGTTTTGCATGCTATTTACCTGTTCTCAACCTATCTACTTATGATTGTTTCTACCCAACTTATTTTGGCCCCTGACATAGAGACCTGAGCACAAAGTATTTTCCTTGCATAGAGTCATCCTGCCAGCTCAGCAAATGGCAGGTATAGTGGAGGAGTTACGTTTCTTCATTTTGTGGCATATATTTAAAGCCCATACAACTTTCCCCACCAAAGAGCTTAAGCACCAGCATTTCATTCCTCCCAAAGAAGCAAGCCAGAGAGAGACACGATGAGTGCTCTTAGTCTTTATGAAACAAAACCAACACAAACACCATGAAAAACAAGTGAGTTAAAAGTGACAAGTCCTCGATCCACAAGGAAACACAAGGAAGCTGCAGTCCACCACACCCGAGGTCTAAGACACCCACCCAGCCTTTCCCTGTATGTTCTTCCTGCAGAGATAATTTTATTATCTCTTAGCCTCAGCTCTCTCTCCTCTACAGTGGTCCACAGTCTCCTTTTTAAGCTTCTCCTCAAAATCACATGCCAACTGTGGGATGAAAATGTTCTCCCCAGTATCCTTCACGGGACTGAATTTGCAGGCTGTGCCAGCTTGCCTTTCTCCTGGTATAATACTCCTCTGTCCCATGATCTGGCCCGTTCTCTCTCCAGTAACCTCTGCTGTGATAACTCTGGGCTTTTCCCCTTCCTACAGTACATGCGGATGATGGGGGTGCATCCAACCATCCACTTCCTGGCCTGGTTCCTGGAGAACATGGCGGTGCTGACCCTGAGCAGTGCCGTGTTGGCCATCGTTCTCAAAATAAGTGGCATCTTCACACACAGCAATGCTGTCATCGTCTTCCTCTTCCTTGTGAATTTTGGTGTGTCAGTTGTCATGCTGAGTTACTGCTTGAGTGCATTTTTCAGCCAAGCTAATACAGCGGCCCTGTGTACCAGCCTGGCATATATGATCAGCTTTCTGCCCTACATAATTCTACTGGTCCTGCACAACCAACTAAGTTTTGCCATTCAAACATTTCTGGTAAGTGAATTGTTTTGTTAAAAAAAAGTATAATAAAACAAAATAACCATCTACCCATCCTCACTAAACCACGATCCTCAATTGGCCAGTTGGTCATCTTCTGATCTCTATGGAGTTTCTGATTTATGCTTTTTTTGTGTGTGTAGTACTGAGGATGGAACCCAGGGGTCTTTTACCTCCAGACTACACCTTCAGACCTATTGTCTATTTTATTTAGAAACAGGTTCTCACTAAGTTGCTGAGAGCCTCCCTAAGCTGCTGAGGCTGGCTTCAAACCAGCGATCCTCTTGTCTCAGCCTCCCAGGTACTGGGATTACAAGCGTGCTCCACGATGCCTGGCTTACATACTTTATTCTACCCACATATGCAAAACTTGCAGTGGTCATCCACTGAAGATGCAGAGTTTTGCTGCATGGCAGCCTACTAGGGATTGCCATTTATTTATTTATTTATTTTTTATATATTTGGTCTCTCTGAAGACTCTGGGAAATCAGTGGAATTAAGGAAGCATATCACTTTGGCTCCTTTTTGTTTCATGCACGGAAAGAAAAAAAAAAAGACTTTTAAAGCCATTTTATTTATTTATTTATTTACTTACTTATTTATTTATATTTGAATCTCTTTTTTTGTACTGGAGACAGGACCCAGTCTCATTCTACCTTTGCACTACATCCCAGCCCTATTTCATTCTTCTTTTTAAATAAACTTTTAAAACCATCCCAGTAGGTTGCAGAGGGCCTCATGAAGTTGGTGAGGTTGACTGAGAACCTGCAGTTCTCCTGACTAGCCTCCCAAGCGCTGGGATTACAGGCCTGTGCCAGCACACCTGGCGGAAGACCTTTTAAAAGTCAAAAGTGAGCAATTTTTCCTTAAAGCATCATGAATTACATCACTTCTGTGGAAAGATTCCTCTATCAGCAATGTTGGAGTCACTCATTCATTAGAATGTACTTTCTTTCGGACCTGCAATATAAAATACATAGAAGATAGAGGGATGCTAGTTCTTTTATGACTATTGTCTGGCAAGCACAGCACCTGACACTTAGTAGTGACTTAACCATTGTGGAAGGGGTGACCAGCCACTAGTACATCAGTTTCACAGTCAGTGTAATATCTGTTTGCGTACATTCCAGTCTTGGCTTCCCCCAGCAAGACAAGTGACTTTCTTATATTTCAGTCTATGGCTCTATGGGGCAGGGCAGGGGGGAAGGATGTTAGCTGTTCCTTACTGTTTCCAAGAACAACTTAGAGGAGGAAATATTTATTTTGGCTCACAGTTTTAGAGATTTCAGTCCATGAGCAGCTGGCTCCAAGGATGTAGCCAAGAAAAGCTCTCAGCTCACTCATAGTAGCCAGGAAGCAGAAAGAGAGGGACAGAGGGAGAGGGAGAGGGAGAGAGGGAGGGAGGGAGGGAGGGAGGGAGGGAGGGAGGGAGAGAGAGAGAGAGAGAGCGAGCGCGCTGGGGAAAGATAAACACTTGCAGGACACACTGCTCATCATAGCTGAGGAGGTTAGAACCCTCAAGGTACAGGCATTGCACAAAAACCTCACCTCTGAACTTTGCTGCTTTGGCCATCATGCTTTCAACCCCTGATCTCCTGGGAAAATTCCGTATTCAAAGCATCACTGGAGGTATGACCAGCGCCATTTTGAGGAGGTGTCAGGGAAATGTGGAGTCTCAGAGCTGCTAAAGAGTATGTAAATGCTTTTAGAAGTCTTTTGGTCCAGCACAGAATTTGCAACAGCCCCCCATTAATTGGAAGGTGCTCACCTTTATATGATTATCTTTCCCCAACTTCAATAAACCAATGATTGCTTTCTGTTTTGTACTAGACATATACATACAGTATGAATATATGTAATAAAAAGGTAGCTATAGTTAATTAGCATCTGGCCCATTGATGTGTGCTTATGGGTTTGGTGAGCTTATGTCACACTTGCAATAATTCAAAACCAATACTTTTGTGTTAGTATTAATTTGATATTTTCAGAAAAATAAACAAAAATGGGACCAGTTAGTGTCTCTCCCCCATAATCTTTTTACATGTAGAATCATTGATGAGCTGAGCTGAATTTCAAGTGCTATTATTTTTGCTTTCACTTCAGTCCTTATATTTAAGTGTTCCGTGCATACAGAATTTGGTTTCCTTTTTGCATATTCAAATGTTTTCTAGCAGTTGAATAAAGCTAATTCTGCTACCTTGCATTTCTTAAGATCCTTTTCCAGTAGGCTTTATTTTCCTGACAAAGGACCTTCCTGCTAAAGATAAAATAACATGTTCCTTCGGTACACTCTCTTTCTAGTGTGTAATAGTGTTGGTGTCCCATGAGTTTGCTTGCAGTGTGCTCCAGGGTATTCACTTAATAATAAGAAACAGTGAATTGCTCTATTCCATTTCCACTGTTTCTTGTTACACACTTCTGAATATAGCACATTGGATTTATGACAGGTCAAGAATCGAAGAAAAGAGAAATAATTCTTTTCAACATTAAAAACTAGCTTGTTAGTGAGATTTTTCCAAGTGGGCTGACAGTTTGCTAAGCCTTTTAGGCTCAGATATTTAAATTACTGCCCAGAGCAATGGTTTGGCATCTTTAGAATCAGAAGGTTTCATGGAATCTCTCTTTGAATCTGGTGTTATGGATTTTCTGTGGTCCTAATCCAATACTGATGTGCTGTTTTCCTTCCCACACCACCCACATTTGGGCAGTGCTTTCTCTCAACGACTGCCTTTGGACAAGGAGTATTTTTCATCACATTTCTGGAAGGACAGGAGGCAGGTAAGAAGATACAACTTTTAAAGAAAATGATAAATTCTGGAGAGGATGTGAGGAATAGGATAATTTATATGCTGTTGGTGGTACCAAGAACCACTATGGAGATCAGTGTAGACGTTCCTCAAAAGACTAGGAATAGAACCATAATATGACTCAGCTCTATCACTCCTCAGTATCTTTCCAAATGAATTGAGTTCAGAATACAATAGTAGTACATGCGCGTCGATAATTATAGCAGCACAGTCCAAAAAGGTCGAGTTATTATTTCCAGCTTGGCACCCATCAGCAGATGAATGAATAAAGAAAACCTAGTATATACACACAATGGAATTTTACTCAGCCATAGGAAACAAAATTATAACATTTGCAGGAAAATAAAAGGAACTAGAGAATATTTACACTAAGTGAAATCAGCCAGTCTCAGAGAGCCAAGAGTCAGATGTTTTTTCTCATATGTGGAAGTGAGGGAGAAAGTAAGAAACCGAAGAGATTGCAGTCAAATGAGGAGAGAGACCAGTAAAGTAGTGGGAGGTGATTGGGGGAGGGTGATGAGGAGGGAAAACAAGGCTTAGGGGAAGGAACAGTTCAGATAAGGTTTGATCAATGCATGAAAGAATTACTACCAATCTCCCCAACAGGTATTGGGAAGAAGGGAGGGAGAGTAGGCTGGGAAATGTGTCATTTTGAATCTCACATCATATATATATATATATATATATATATATATATATATATATATATAATAAATTAGAAGTCAAAAAATAAGAAAAGAGAAAAATTAAAAATGGTAGCCAGTTATTTAGTTTTTTTTTTTTTTGAAATTTATAGTTATGTTGCAAGCACTATAGTAGAAAGTCTTCATTACCAAATAAAGAATTTGGGAGGAGATCCTGGCATTCGGTTTTGTTGATATAAATGATTTCCGCTATTGAGTTACCCAGGATTTGAGAGAATAAAAAATGATTATGCCACCCGAGCCGTAGAACCCATCCAAGTCAGCCCCCCGGCTAATGGTTGGACCTTCTTTAGGACACTCCTGATAGGTGGTCACCTTCGTGACTTTCCATATTCTTCCAGAGTGGGGTGTGTGCATCCATCCCGTCAGCTGGGATGTTGCTGAACTGGGATCTGTTCTCGTAGATTCTCCATGGACTTCTTCTAGTTCACTATAGTTTCCTCTTCCATATAACCCTTCACACATTTATCAGCTCACATATTCACTACCTTTAGGATCTACCACAGTCTAACCAGCTTAGAATGGAACACAACTATCTCCGGTGCTTTTCTATATATTTTACTCCTGTTAATGCAGCGTGAAATGATTTTTTAAAAAAGTTGTTGGCAGCATTTTTCACTTACATTGAGACTTTGACATCCAAACTCCCGAGCAAGGACAGACATATATTTCTTAGGTGTTCGTATGGTTTGGGGTGTGTTTTGTAAAAAGACAGGCAAAATATATACCATAAACACAACTCAATTCCCGTTGCTGTTGCTTTGCCAGTTAATTTTCAGTTTTTTAGATTTTCCTGACATTTTCAGTGACCCATGTTACAATGTCCTTTAGCGGAAGATTTCTTCTTATTCCTCCAGCTGATCTTTAAAGTCAATCGAATCAAGACATGGAATAAAAATGGTCACTGCTAGACTATTTGAATATTTTAGCTCAAATTCCAACAAACACCCAATGATCAAAGCATATGCATTTATTTTTATTGAGTTCTAGCCCAATATCATAAGCAAATTAAAAAATTCTTAAAATATTTTATTCCACAGATAAGTTGCAAAAATATTATAAGAAAATAAAATTCTTTCCCTTCCTAGATCTTCTCTATCCTATGTTTTCGTAAAACAGAGAATTTCATAATTTAGAATTGGGGTTCTCAAGGAGTTTTATTAAACATGCTTATTTTCCCTTAACATGGAATTTTTTTTTTTTTTGGTTGAGTAAATAAAACTAGATGTAAGTACAGTGACCTTCAAAACTCTTTTGAATGGTGGAAATAAAAATGGTGCTAATGGTCACTGCATCTGATTTGACAGAAACAGGTATAAGATTGTGCAGGCTGACATTCTCTTCCCAGAGTTTCAGCCAATGGCTTGACTTTCATTTTGTTTTAGTTTCATTCACCTTCACTTAAGTTTCTAGAACTTGTAAACTCATCTTACCAAAATCAACAGTGGAAGAGGATGCAGATTCTAACTCTGACCTTTTCTTTTCTCCCAGGGATCCAGTGGGATAATATGTACCAGGCTCCGGAGCCAGGCAGCATGACCTTTGGCTGGGTTTGCTGGATGATTCTCTTTGACTCCAACCTGTATTTTTTATGCGGATGGTATTTCAGCAATTTGGTTCCTGGTAAGAATTCTATACTTTATAAGATAACAAAGTCAACTTAAAAAATAGGTTAAACCTACATATATAGATACTGGGATAATTGTTTATTCTGCATAGAAGATACCTGCAGGGGGGAATATTAGGATATATTTTAAAAGAAGCAGTGAATTTTTAAGGTGCTTGTGTATTCCAAGTGAAAACTTGGAGGGAGGATCAGCCGGGATAAATGCAGGATGAAAGCTGACTAAGTTCAGCAATCCTCTTCCAAGAGGAGGGCTTACTCTGTCAGCCACACAAGAAAGCTCTGGTTAAGGTGGATCTTGAGAGTGATGGGTTCTTAGAGTTTCTCTCTGTGATTATATTACCAATTTTTGGCTGGGTAGGAAGGAAGATCAGAGTCTAACTGAGAATATATCATCAAAGCAACAAAATTCTTATGATGCAAATTAAAAAAAAATGATAGGCTGGGCTTGGAGGTACACACTTGTCATCCCCGTGCTTGGGAGGCTGAAACAGGAGGACTGCACAGATTCATAGCCAGCCTCAGTTACTTAGCGAGGCTCTCAGCAATTTAGTGAGACCCTGTCTCCAAATAAAAGTATAAAATAGGTCTGGGAGTTTAGCCCAGAGGTAGAAAGCCTCTGGGTTCCACCCCTAGTACCACACACACACACACAAAAAAAAATTAATATAGAGAAGATCAAATACAATAATGAATATTTTTTCTCCATCATGAAGTTGATGATTCCTCTGTTTCACAATTTAAAAGAACATTGAAATTGGCAATTTGAAAATACTTAAATCTCATGAAATATTTACTTTTAACTTTGACAGAGTTTGCTAATAATAACAAAAATCAAAATTGCTAGAAGATGTGGAAGGGACTTTCAGATCTGCCCATTTCGCTTGCAATTTTCAGGTGTTCTCAGATCTGGCACCCTTTTTTTCAAGACAAATATCTTACAATACTCGCTTGAAATTAAATTCAATACGTTCTAAGCTGCATGCATAATTCAGAAAACTAATGTAATATCTTAGTTGCCACATGGAAGAGAAATAAAAAGTAGCTTGTAGTACAACAGCAAGTCCTCAACCAAATGCTACTGAACCACTTGCCCACCCTTTTAATTTTCTATGTTCTGACAGACATCCTGGGGTCTTAATGACTCTGGGGTCACCGGTCCTCCTAGGGCTAGATAGTTCCCAGATGGAGTAAGGGTCTGGCCTATAAGCATGACCTTCATGTTTGAACCAGGCAATCTAAAGCCTCCAGCCTTTCTACCTCCTGCAGAGGACTTTCACACTCTGGGCCATGGTCCCTAGCCCAAGGCCAGGTACCATTCAACAGGAGGCAGCCCTTATGCCTCACAGTCTGATGAAATTATACAGACCAGTGCATTCTAAACCTATTACCCCTACTCACCTGTTCCTTCCCTTGGAAGCCACAGCACTGGCTCCTGTTCAAATCGCCTTTGTCCCCAGTCTCCTGACCTACACCGGTGTTCTCCCAGGTGGCTCTGTGTGGCCTGTTATGCTTCCTGCTACTGGGAACTGAGAAACAAAATGTCTTTCCATTGTCAGCTGTCTTTTCCTGGTGTGTCAACCTCTCCAGCCCATAATGAGAGCAAAACACCCATTTGGGGCACCAATCCAACATATGCCTTCCCGCGCTTCTAAGACATCCCTGAGAAAGTGCCACCAAGTTGAGCATCGCTGTTTGAAAAGTTTCCAGTGGGTAACAGAGTGAGATGGATGGATGAGAATCACACACATGTGCGCGTTCACGCACACACACACACACACACACACACACACACACAAACACACACACACACACACACATGCAATGTCACTAGTAGGTCTTCACACTCAGTCCCAGAGCTTCCTGGCAAACATCTGGTCCTCTCCGAGAGTTTTTGTTTCATCAACTCTTCTTTATGGGCTTCCAACTCAATTCAATTCTACTAGATCTGTCCAATCTCCTTGACTTTTTCCTTTATCACTGTCATTTTTTTGGGGGGGTTGATGCTTATTAGTTTTTTGGGTTCAACGAGCCAGGAGGCAGTTCCCCAGGAGGAGGGGGGTGCTCAGCGCCAGCAGAGGGCCTTTCTCATATTATTGTATCCAATTATATTTGGTAATGTGAGCAGCTTCCAGTGTGTGCACATAAAACAAATCTGAATTTATAAGCAAAAGCTAAATGCAAACAAGAACTGAGGAGCCTCCATTCTCCTATGGGTTTGGCCGCTCCTCACTTCAGTGAGATTAATAGATTCATTAAGAGGATTTTAAAAGTTGAGCCGATTAGGACTGAGATGGCTTAATTAGAGCAAATCAACCTTTAATATTCAATTTATCTCTAACTTATTATTTTTTTTACTCTGAAAAGGCTCCCGTTTTGCCCCTCCTTTCTGCCCTTGAAGCTGTCTCCCTTGTTCAGAATGTGCTGCACCTGTCCCGGGCCACGGATTGTCTTTGTAACTCCTTCACTGGCTTCTTTGGCCCCAAACAATTACCCTTCACCTTCACCATCTGCCTTTCATATGGACTGAAAATTATAGTTCTTAAAAACAGCCTGGACAGGCGTGGCGGTGTACGCTTGTAATCCCAGCATTGGTGAGGCTGAGATAGGAGGATTGCGGTTTGCAGCCAGCCCGCAGCTACTTAGTGAGGCCCTTTGCAACTCAGTGAGACCCTGCTTCAAAATAAAGAATAAAAAATAGGGCTGGGGGTTTAGCTTGGAAGTAGAATGCCCCTGGGTTCCATCCCCAGTACTGCAATAAATAAATAAATAAATAAAAACACTACATAAATCCAGACCCTTCTTGTTTTATTCTCCACTCTGCTTCCTCCAAAATCCCTCCAGAAAGAAGGCTTATGTTCTCAGGGTGTCCCAGTCCACCTTCGCCTGCCCTGGCGTTTGTCCATGCCCCCTTTTTTCCCAGTGAAAGCAGTTGGGGAGGGGTGGCCCCCAGTGTGCTTGGCACCATCACATGAAGTGACCGGATCAGACAAGGATGCTCAATTGAAATCAAGTTCCATGTAGACTATAGATAACTCAGGACATATAGTTGTAGTCAAACGTTATTTGGTCTTTGACATTTAATTGTAATCAGGCATCTTGTCCAATTTATATTTGCTTTATTTAGCAACTCTTCCCTAGAGTTGCTAACTCTGCCCCTTCTTTCTGGGACCTTTTCCTCTGCTCCAAGAGCTTGCTTGCTTTCTGCCACTCCAGGACTCTGTCACCTTGGGTTCTTCTCAATGGTTCTGATTGGTCAAAGGTCATAAGAAGGTCAGATCAGTGCCCGTTTATCTGTTCGCCCTCATCCCCTCAGAGGGTAGTGACTTGATTCCGTGTGATGAGTGGTATCTCTTGGGAACAGGAAGGTGTAAGCTGGGGAGCAGAAAGAAAAGGCATCGCATGCTTTGGATCAAGGTGACCTGCTCAGGATCTTGTGGAGCTGAGGCCTCATCTACCCTGTTAATCCTTGGGCTGATAGCTGGAACTGTGGCCCTCAGGAAATCAGCATCTCCTTTGCTCCTGCCTCCACAAAGTGCTTCATATCTATTCCTAGCAAAGCACCTCTCACCACGAGTTGAGCTGTGGGAGCGGGCAGTGTGACAGTTTGGGCTTGGAACGTCCCCCCTCCAAAAGGCTCCTGTGTTGAAAGTATGTTGCCAGATCCAGCTGGCAAAAGTACGGGTTCTGAAGTGAGGCGTGAGAATGAAGAATTTTTAATTCTAACGTGGGGGAGTCGCCAGCCTACTATCTCTACTGGCCGACCCCTGTTCCTGGATCAGTATTTCCTACGGGTCGACAACTATGCCTGGGTCAGTATTCTCTATTGCGCCGACACTCCTGGCCAATGCAACTTCTGGGTCAATCTCATCTTTATTGCACCGACGCCGACAATGGGTTTGTTTTTCCAGAGGTATTTATACATAGCTACAGGTCAATCAACATTCTTGTGCTACCACCACCAGAATACAATAAAGAACAATACAAAACACATCATTACAGATAGGCCTATCAGTACCCTCGTGTCATCACCGCCTGATCCTCTCTCAGACCATTTTGAACTTTCCATAACCCCAAACCTTGTTGACTCTGGGTGAAGGACAGTCAGCTGAGTCAGAGACACCAATCTAGGGGAAGGCCTTAATGGCTCCCAACAGTCTGTCACAATGAACAATATTCAGACACGAAAGAGTGCAACCAGGGCTTCAATCTCATCAGCGGGTCAGGGCACTGAAGGACTGATGGTTTCCATGGACTTACTCGGAAGGAATTTAGGCAGATGGGGAATGTATGAGGGACAGGCCACTGGGGGTGTGGCCTTGGAGGCTCTGTCTGTCTCTGGTCGCTTCCTGTCTCTGCTTCCTGCTGCCATTGAGTTGAGCTTGGCTTTCTTCCGCCATTCCTGACTGCCATGATGTCTGTCTTGGAGATGGCTGGCTGTTTTCCTTTCTATGTTGCTTGGGTCAGGTACTGGGGACGTAGCGACATAAAAGTGGACTGAAATAGGTGGTGTGATTTTGCAAAGATTCAAGTGATGAAACGAAACAGTTAATAACATGCAATTTTTTTGTTCCATAACAGGAGTCTAGGGACCTTGGAAAGTGTTGCAGTTGTGCCATGTATGTACATGTGTGCGTGTGTGCATTTGTATGTACGTGTGTGTGTGTGTGTGTGCACACACACATATGGTAGTCATCTCTGAGTGATGAGCCAGAGTTTGAGAGACATTTCAGGAAATTGTATTTATCTTTGCATAACTTCCATTTAAATAGAAGTAGAGCAGAACTGAGGTTCTGATTTAGGAGTTCCTGGTGGTACATCAGCGAGGGAATGTATTCATCTTCAGTTTCTTCCTGAGGAACAGGGAAATCGATCCTGCTTTTACCTCCAGAATTTATACTTAGGAACTCTTTTCTTTACCTGTAGAGTCTGAAAACTTGTGCCGTATTATGTTAGATGGATGTATGTTTTTATAGAATGTTTGAAAAATACTTATATTTATAAAGAAGCAGAGAAAAAAATCCAATTTTCTCCAATCTCACTAACCAGAACTAATAATATATTTCCCATTCTTTCTCAGATATTTTTTCTGTACAAAACTGGATTCATACTGTGTGTGTATGTGTGTGTGTGTGTATACATACACATATTTTCCTTTGTTTCTAAAAATAGTGTCATTAGTAGCGTTTATCCACATCTTTGAAAATACTCATAATGTATGTTCAACCTCCCATTCAATGAAAATAATAGTTTCCTGCACCTTCCTCCTAATTTAGAAAATTAAGTAATCTCTGCCTTTTCCCGTGGTAGCTGATGGTGCAGTGTTTGCACTCAGATGCCTGTCCCCATCCCCACCTGTTTTTATGCTGTCTTTTAGGATTTTAACCACTAATTCAAAAGCTCTAAGGGCTCCTAAAGCATCCTATTCCTGTGACCAGCGTGATGCTGTGGCGGTGACTCTGCTCCCACCATCTCACCGTGCCTGCCCTCCGCAGGAAAGCCAAGTGCCTGAGTGGGCTGGAGAGCGCTAGGCAGCAGCCAGCAATTGCAGAATGATGTCCCCAGTCTATTTGATTATTACTCCCTTCTCTTTCCACAAATGTACTGTTCCCAATGTATGTGAACAAGGGCTTATTCTAGAATATGCAGTTAAGGAGATGGGTGCCGGAGCTAATGTGTGGCGGGGCAGCTTGTTAGAAAGGACAGTCTGTCGTCTCCTGGATACCTGTGTGTTCAGGTAGGCAGGTAAGTGCGAGAGGAGACTAGCCAGTGTGTGGCTTCTGGTGCATCAGCCAAATCCTTGCTTTCTGTCATGAAGGTTGAGTTGATAAAAGTACTGGCATGTCTGTGGTTGTAGGAGGGTGTGAATGAAGACCTTACACAGTGCGTGGACTGATCCAGTAGAATGCCGCTGGGGTGTGACCTCATTGGTCACACCAATTGGAAGGGACCCATCCTCTTCCTACAAAGGGATGGTACTTAGTTTGCAAACATCTTTGAGAACACCCTGCCTGCAACTTATTTTTAGCTTGCCAATGCAAAACGCCACAGCCTGGGGGCCTTGGTTCCTCTCTCCCTGGCTTACAGATGACCATCTTTTCCCTGTGTTCTTACATAGTCTTCCTTCTGTGTGCTCCTGTGTCCTACGGATTAGGATTTGTCCTTTGACCTCCTTTTGGGTGAGCTACCTCATTAACGACCATCTCTCCAAATGCAGTCTCATTCTGAAATACCGGGGGGCTAGGGTGTCAGTATATGGGTTTGTTTGTGGGAGGACACAAGTCAACCATGGCCAACCATAAACAATACTAGACCCAGTAACAGCTCTGTGCCCATTTTATTTGAGTAGAGAAACATCTTTTGAATATTCTATTTAGGATGTATGAGTAGTCGCTTCTCTGTCTTTTACTGGATGGTCACAGTGCTAAAATTGTCTTTACTTAGGCCTTTTTCAATCTAATCACTTGTAGAATTTAGGCCTGTAGGTAAGTAGCACTCATCACATTTAAGCTAGAATGGAAGCATTAAAGAAAATTGGGAAGTGTTAATAATTAAATCCTCTTTTCTTTCGACATGTAATGAGGGAAAAGTGACTGCTAAATGGGCTGAAATGAATTTGGAGAACACACTTGAAGAATGTTGATACGTTTCATATGGAAATGTTCACTTTATGAATTATTCTTCTTTGTTGGAGCTTTAATTGATTTATTCTCTCTTGCACTGACTTTGTGCTACCCCTCTTATCTAGAAATCCAGGCAAACATCAAAGATAGGCAAAAGATAAGCAATAAAAAAATAAAATTCCAATATGGAGGAGTGAGACTGAGGAAATAGCCATTATTCAAAAAGATCTGTTGAACAGTTTCCAAAGACTCTTGGGGGAGCTGGATGTGAGGGGTTCCTTACGGATGGCCTTGCTTGGGCCAAGGGGGGGGGTGGTTAGGGCTCCTTCAAAGCTAATGTGGTGTTTATGGGACATCGCTGGTTTGGATATGGGACGCATATTGAAAGTATTAGCATGAAATAACATTTTATATTAATTAGTTAAGATAATCCATTTTGGGACCCTCATCTACATGGAAAATGACTATTGTGATTTTAACAGCATCTTGTGTTTTAGGAACTTTTGGCTTAAGGAAACCGTGGTACTTCCCCTTTACTGGGTCATACTGGAAGAGCATCTGTGGGTTCCTGGAAAAGCAGAAGCAGCCTTTGGATTCTACTCTCTTTTTCTTCAACGAGAACTTCGGCAATAAAGGTTTGGACCAGAGACCCACCTTCGGGCTCCCTTCGGGAGCTGAGAATCAGCTCTGAGAGCAAAATCACAAGACATCATCACTTGATAATACTTTGTCTAAGTCCATGATCCTCAGAAGATTTGTGTTACCTGTTGCTGAAAGCACTTTCCCCTGTGTAGTGTATGCATTTAGGTATCTCTAACTATTTAATAAAATAAAAGCATCATCCCCCAAATGAATATGTGTTAACAAAAATAAGATCAAAGGCAGGCAGCTACCAGGTGTGACAACTTTAGGATTTTTCAAAGTGTTTTTATACATGCTGGCTTGCCCAGGGCTTCTGTGAGAGAGGACCAGTTCTGATTACTCATGGGGAATATGCTAAGGCATTAAAACATCCTTGGGAGACAGGGACAAGGCTCTTCTCATCCGTTTGTATTCCACCCACTGTCTATTCCTGAACTTATGCAAAAGGACCACTCAAAAGGACCCTACTGTATGTATAGCTGTACCACCGTGGATTAGAAAACTCCTTTTATGGTGGTCATAGATACTACATCAGTATTGGAAAGTGAGTTCCTTTTTTATAGTTAAACAAATAAAATACGAATCTTTGAGAAAATGAGAAAAACATCCACCATCACCTATTAGCCCTCCTCTCGGAGGGTATTTGTTATAAATGTGTTTTGATATGTGACTAATTTGCCTGGTAAGTTTCTCTGCATCTACATAAATGCATATGTGTGTCTTTATCTCTATTTTATTTTTTACGTATTGATTCTCTTAGCATAAGGGTTCAAAACTTTGTCATCCATGTTTTTACTTATTTTCTGCCATTATATAATGTCCTTCTTGGTTTGGTCATGATTATTTTTGTTGTTTTTGTTTTGGTGGTACTGGAGATTCTAGGGGCATACTACCTCTGATATATACCTCCAGCCCTTTTTATTTTAAAACAAGGTCTCACTAAGTTGCCAAGGTTAGTCATGAACCTGTGATCCACTTGTCTCTGCTTCCCAAGTACTGGAATTACAGGCATGCCCCATCATGCCTGGCTAGACACAGATTTTTGAACTGCTCTGCCTGTTTCACAGAGTTAGGATGCAATTCCAGAGAAATCCATGTATCAGTGCAAACTCTTTCTTGGAGCTTTTGAAATCCTCTCAGGGATTTGCATCTTCTCTACAGGGTCACTGCAGCAGAACAGAGACAGAGAACCTGAAGGAGGCCCCCCTGGAGCTGCGCTGGTATCTGTAACCAAGGAGCACCAGGGATTCAAGGCAGCTGTCCAAGACCTCACCCTCTCCTTCCACAGGGGCCAGATCACCGCTCTGCTTGGGACCAATGGTGCAGGGAAAACCACCATCATGTGCGTCCCGTCTTACCTCAGTTTGGTTCTCAGAATACCAGTTTACCAGAGACACAATCTTGATGTCTGTCTGTCTGTCTGTCTGTCTGTCTGTCTGTCTCTCTCTCTCTCTCTCTCTCTCTCTCTTTGAGTCTCAGAACAGAGTTTAGTGTCACAGGAGTAAGAGGAAGCCTCCTCTCCAGAGCCACCCTGGGTCTTCAGTCCCACTATTACATCTTAGGCGTAGCATCTAGGAAGGGATGGGATCAATGGATGGTTTTTTAATTTTTAGTTTTACTTATGTTTCTTATAAATCATTTTCCACATTTTACTTTAGTCCTTGAAAGTCCATTGGAACTTTAATTTTTGTCCCAGTGTCATTTTTCTTGTGTATCAATAGGAAGAGGAGCAGCAGAAAGAGATTTGCAATTTTTTGGAACACCTATTTTTCTTTGTGAGAAAAGAGCTATATACATATTTATTTATTTATTTATTTATTTATTTATTTATTTATTTATTTATTTTAAAATATTTTTTATAGGTGCCTTGCAGTCACACATCTTAATGGGGCACGAGATGGTAGAGGCACACATGCACACATCACTCATTTAGCCCTTCCTGAATCCCCACCCCATTCCCTCCCCCTCCCTTCTTCTTATGTTTGTTTTAGTAATTGATATGGTGGTGACTGTGATATGTTGTGAATGTACATTAGGAAATTTCCCTCTTCTCTCCTCCCACCCCACTCAGGTCACCTTAATTGCTCATCTGTTGCTTCTCTTTTTTTTCATGTTCTGTTTTTTTGTTTGTTTTCTTGTTAAAGCTTGACTTTTGGTATAGGATCCAAAGGCTCAAAATTTGTCTAAAGAATACAGTTCTGTGTCCACAAAGAGACACTAAGTGGCTGTGAGCTGGTCCTACAACTGGCAGATATTTAGGGGTAACCCGCCCAAGTCATGAATATCTCTTCTCAACAAATCACTATCTCTTTGTTCTCTTTGTCATTCAATATATAGAACTAACATATGATTATTGAAAAAATAAAAAGGACTTTGCTTCACCCTTATTTACCAAGAAAGATAGAAAAACAGGATACATAAGGTTTCAGAAATCCCCCATTGAAAACAATTTGAAAAACAATGTATGGAATATTTTTCTTTGTTTCTTGGATGCTGATATTACAGAAGTGAGAAAGCTCTCAGTGGCTGTGGTGTGTGTGTGTGTGTGTGTGTGTGTGTGTGTGTGTGTGTGTGTATTTGTGTTTGCTAATTGAAAAGGGACAACTTATAATTACTCAAGAGACTAGTAGTCTATATCCCTGTTTTACTAATAACATCTTACAGTGAAAACTTGGAATGCTTGTTTAGCATAATGATGAAAATTAAGTTTGGAGTTTCTTGATGTGTTAAGGTTTTCTGACTGTGTTATTCTTGGCCTACATTTGAAGTGCACTTTGAGTTGTCCTAACTGCTTCATACTAAGATCTGGTACAGGCTTAGATAAGAATCTAAGAGGCACATCAATGAACTGTGTCTTCACCATTTAAAACAAAAATCTATGAGACAGAACACATACAGCTGGATCTTCATGTCCATGTGCTGCACATCCACAAATTCAACCCACCATGGATGAAAAATAATTGAGAAAACACTGTATCTGTACTGAACATGTTCAGACTTTTATTCCTTGTCATTATCCCCTAAGCACCATAGTATGATGACTATTTACAGACCATTTGCATTGTGTTAGGTATTATAAGCCATCTAGAGGCAATTTAAAGGATATGGTATGGGAGGAGTAAGGTTATGAAAATCCTATGCCATTTTAATATACAGAATTTAAGGATTTTAGAATTTTTGTATCCACTGGGGGGGGTGGTTAATAACCAACCCCTAAGGATACTGAAAATCAACTGTGTAAACAGTCCTATAACACTCCTAAAGTAGGTTTGAAAGTACTGTGACAAAGAGTTGCCAATCAAGTTTATTGAGGTGTAATCAGGTGTAGTGAACAGTACTTTTAAGTGTGCAGTGTGATGGATTTTGACATGTTTGGTTAATGCTGAAATCAGTACCATATGAAGATAAGAAACTTTTGATCCTGCTGCAAGGTTTTCTGTGCCCTTCTTTAGCCCTGGCCTCCAAGGGAGCATGGATCTGCTTTTGGTCACCATACAATGGTTTGCTCATCTAGAATCTCATGGACATTGAAGTGTGCCTGGTTTCTTTTGCTAATCCCATTCATAATGGCTCTGCTCTACCACCAGCCTGGTATGTGTGGTTGCTGAGTCATTTTACACTATATAGATGCTCTTCAGCCTGGTCACACTGTCCTGTTGGTAGGTCTTGAGGCTAGACCCGGTTTTTAGCGATTATGACCATAGCTGCTGTGGATAATCATGAACATATCTTTGGCATAGTGTCATATGTTTTAATTTCTCCTAAATAAGTATTTAGGAGTGGATTTGATAGGTCCTATGCTAGGTTTGTGTTTAACTTTTTGTAAATAAGAAAACAATTTGAAAGACAAATAATGAACTTTTTGAAACAAAGAAGCATTACTAGCTAATGCTCAGGCTTCTGGTGAAGTTGTAAGAGTCCTGGGTGACAGTCCCTTGAGTTCTTGTGGTTTGGTAGAGATGGGCAGCTGGGGCTGGGGGCAGAAGGAAGACTGGACACTGATTGGAAGCTTGGGCTGAAATTTCTGTCCTCTGTCATCTAATTTTGAGGACTTAGGAAAATATGTTATTTCTTTAGTCCATTTCCTCCTCTGTACCAACAAAGTTGACTTTTTATCTACAAATCTTGATACAACTGTAGAATTCTGTGATCACAGTTTATCACGTGGGATTATGACTTTCTCTTATGCCCACTTTTCCAAGAATAACCGGCCAGTGTCCCCTTAAGCTCTTGACGATTTTTCTCTGATGGTGTAGAAACTGCCAGAAGGGGTATATTTTTCATGGTCTGCCCTTGTCACCCAGTGTCAGCGGGTCCCTCATGTTCCGTCTCAGCAGGATGTGTTTTGTATGCTGATTTATTTTCTCTGGCAGATCCATGTTGACAGGGCTCTACCCTCCCACCTCTGGAACCATCATGGTCAACGGCAAGAACCTGCAGACAGACCTGTCCAGGGTCAGAGCGGAGCTGGGGGTGTGTCCACAGCACGATGTCCTGTTGGCTAACCTCACCGTCCGGGAACATCTCCTGCTCTTTGCATCTATCAAAGCCCCGTGGTGGACCAAGAAGGAGCTGCAGCAGCAAGTCAACAAGTTAGTAAACAGTTGCCTCTTTGTTTCTCCTGATTTTGTCTTGTCGCGTAAGTGAAGGTGTAAAAAGAGATATGTTAAAAATCATCTTTGAAAAGCCGGGCGTGGTGGCGCACGCTTGTAATACCCACGCTTAGGAGGCTGAGACAGGAGGATCGTGCAGGTTCGAAGCCAGCCTCAGCTACTTAGTGAGGCTCTCAGCAACTTAGTGAGACCCTATTTCCAAATATGTATATGGGTCTGGGAATATATCCTGGAGGTAGAAAGCCTCTGGGTTCCACCCCCAGTACCACCACCCCCCAAAAAATCATCTTTGTCTTTATGAGAAGAAAACACTGAGCAAGTGGTTCCTCAACCATAGGGTCACATCTTATCCAGCAGTGCTGGGAATATCATAGAAGGCAATTTGGGGAGGACATTGCATTTGTTTGGTTTGAAGTGGGGAAGCGCTAAGCAAAGTTGATAAAGTATGGCTAAGTTGCTGGTGTAAGTTTTATGCATCTGGAACTAACGGTTTCTATAGGTGCTCTAAATTGAAATAATGCAAAGGTAGGCAAGAAAACTGGTTGTAATGAGCTTCATATTCATGGGAAGGAGTTAGAGAGTACCGGTGTAAGGAGGTGTTGATGGGCAGGGTACTGTGAGATCTCCTTCCCTGAGATGTGAAATGTAGTCTGAGTACACCATAGCAGAGGCCTTGACCATGAGGGAGACTGGACCACAGCGTCCACACATGGGAGACTGGACCACAGCGTCCACACTCCTCGTTGTTTTCTTCTGCATCACTTCCAGCACTGGGGGGAAGGAGGACTTAAGATATATCTGGGATAACAGGCATAAGAATATAGATTGCACTGTCAAAGGCTACCACAGACTGTACCAGAGGACTGTGGGACCTGGGCTGAAATAAGGGTACATTGGCAGCTCTGGAAATAGTCCAGAGACAGCAGGAAGGGTTGATGGAGATCAGCTTTGTAGACATGGGCAGAGGGATTTGAGGAAGAGATCAGTGGAATCCTAGGTGTATTTATGGAAGGGGGCGTGGAAGGTGACCATGTGTGTGATCTGCTTCAGTGTCTCTTCCCCTACCTTGGGAGACAGGGAGGGCTGGGTCCAGTGTTGTGTCCATCACAAGGCAGCTGAAGCTCAGGGAGGTAGGGCTGTGTGGCTCATATGGGATGTGAGGATTTGCCAGAGGGTTCTCCGATGCCATGTGTACTCTACACACGGAGATGGTTGTCAGGTTGTAGCAGGTGAGCATGGAGGCCTTTGGAAGATGACTCTTGCTGAAAGGAGGGAGGGGACTCCTCTGTATCTTTTAAGTATTGCTGCTTGGACTGGAATATGGATGTCCCTCAGCAGGGTCCAAGGGTCTGAGATGCGGAGACATCACCAGTTGTTCTCCCTGGGTCTGATGAGTGCAGGTGACAGTGGCTTACAAATGCCCTCTCGACCATGGCAGGCTGGGCAGCTGGGTTCCCTGGCTTGACTGCTCATTTTAGAACCCGCTCTGGAGCATCAGTCTCTGAAGGTGTCTAACCTGAGTAAAATAAGGTCATCTTCAAATAGAGATGGATCTGGTCCACATGTGGGGTTCTAAAGGGCAGAGTTTAGAAGTATTATGGAAGTTCTTTTGTTAGAAATAGAATAATGCCACAAATCAAGAATATGGAAGAATATAGTGGAGACACATATCGACCAGGGGCCAGGACGTGAATCCAGAGCATCGAGGAGCAGGCGCACGCAGCTCCCCTGGTGGTGTCTTTGGCGGGAGCAGCCTTGGAAGCGGCATCCTCGTTCTCTAGAAGTGCTTGGCTGTGCGGGTCACAAGCTCTCATGCTGGAAAAGGGTCAGGTTTTATTCGGATGATCTGGAGTTGAGTGAGGTGACTGTGTCTAGACACAAGCCATGGTACAGTCCATATGCAGGATGAGTCAATCTCTCCTTGGGTGGGTGCTCACACTGTGAGAGTCGAATGAAAATTAAATCCAAACTTGTGGACAAAGTTCTCAAGGAACGGGGCCATTGTGACATGTGCTACCTGGCACTACTACATTTCCTTTAGTAGTTTTTTCTTCACTCCCTCCTCCCTCAAAGTTCACCTTGTTAGCATGCTAAGAGGGCCTTCTTTGCTGCGGAGTGGGCTGTTTGTTTTCTCATGGTGTGTTTAACACTCACTGATGATAATAATAATGGGAATGACAGTGGATTCTTGGATGTCTAGGGGAATCGTTCACTGTGGACTACTAAGCCTATCTCAGATGTGAGCAGGTTCTTAGAAATGGCCAGGCACTATGGTGAGTAAATAGTACAAAAAGCAACCTGGCTATGCACAACCAAATTTCTTTTGTTAAAAAGTCATCTGCCACTTATTTTAATTTAAAAAATAGTGTCTACTCTGAGCCCCCAGTAAACTCTGTTGTGCCTGTGATTGGGGACTTAAATCAAATACCTAACAATGCTGTGGAGGCCTCATCTTTTGATTGGGTGCCAGGCAACCCTAATGGTTATCAATTCACAGCAGGTTACCTAGCAACAAAGCCAATTTGTGCAAAAGCAGTCAGAATGAGATCATGTTTTAGGACAGTCGCTCTCAATTAGCAGGAGGGAAAACTGAAAACATCTGATTTAGAGCCAACAGGCTTCATTTAGTGTCCTGGAGCACATTTTCCTAATGCACAGTTTCATTAAAACGTAAATTCAAGGGAGTGGCATCCCTCATAGCGTCTTGAGAGTGAACATTTGTCAAGAGACAGATCATTACTTCTTTGGCCTAGAGAAGCTAAGAGTAGTGAGGAGAGGAAGGGGGTCTTCGAGTCAATGAGATGTTATTATGTAGTTAATGTTACCACTTAGACTTCTGGCATACGCTATGGAACTCCAGTTGGAGGCTGATTGGTTTGGCAGTACTGAGATCAATGAGGGTGTATGTGCAGGTGGAATGGAGAGGAGTCCATGGATGGAGCCCTAGACATGCCAAGATTAAGAATGGAGAAATGAGGAGAACTAAGAAGGGGACCAGAGAGACCCAGAGGGAAGAGGAAGACAGGGAGTGAGGAGGCTCCCAGTGCGGTGGGTAAGAGTAAAGTACAATGAAGCCCAAGAACTGACATTTAGATTTAGCACACAGAGGTATTGGTGATCTCTAGAAGAACAATTTTAGTAATGTGCTGAAGACACTAGTATTCTTAGATTAGGTTAGAGGGAAAAGGAAAAGAGAAAAATTGGCAATGGCACATTTTCCTGGGGGTTTTCTGTATAGGGGAGTATAGAAATGGGATGGTGTTAAGATGGAAAAGTTAGGTCAAGAGAAGGATGCTTCAAAGTCAGAAATCATAGCAATATACCTACACACCACCGAGAGTGGTCTCACAGAGAATGGATGACTGTGCTGTGCTGGGAAAAGCTTGCTGGAATACTGCCTACACAGGACCATGGTGGGACCTAGAAGCTAGGGGTGGTCTCTTCTGAGAGGAGAGTAGGTTCAGGAGAGGTAGAGTTAGCAAGATGGAGGGTGTGGGAGTCTTTGTTTAACCTTCACATTGTTCCCGGTTAGGAGTGCATGCAAAGTAATTTCTATAGTAATGCTTATGAGCTTAAAACTTGGAGGTGAAGAGAGGAAGGGACTCAAGGGAATGAGGAACAATAAAAAATTATTTTCATGGAGTTCAGTGATAGCTGAGTGCTGAGAGAAGCTGAAAGAACAGATGTGGGCAGAGCAGGAGGCGCAGTACTGAGACTGGAGGAGCTGTGGTTGCTGAACAACCAGGTCTAGGGTGTAATGGGGGTTGGAAAAAGTGAAGGGAGGATGCTCTACAATAGATTAAAGTCCTCACAGACAGAGATAAGACTAGGACTAGAGAAAGGGCCAGCAATGGCAGGGGTGGCGAGGGCAGGGATGATGTGTCCTGATGACCTGCAAGGGGGGGTTCAGAGCAACATTCTGAAGGTCAGAGGGAGATGCAGTGAGTCACACCTCCCTACATCCAACCCAGTGAAAGAGATGCCAGGGTCATGCCAGAGGATTCCTGCTGGGTGTGTGTGCCTCAAGCCCAGCTTCCCTGTCTTACCCAGGTCATTGTGTGGTTCTCCCTACATTTCAAAAACAGAATCTTTGTATGCCCCGAAGAAGAAGCCATTTCCTCCAAATCCCAGCAAATGCTTCACTGCTTTTTCTGGAACACACTCTTATAATATCCTCACCTCACCACAGCCACCATCAAATTTTTTTTTTAATTTTATTTTATTGGTGCACTGTATTCATACATCATAGTGGGATACAAACTTTTGTAGACATACATGCACACATCGCCCAGTCAGCCCCCACCCGATCCCCACCCCATTCTCTCCCCATCCCTCCCTCCCATGCTTGGCTTAGTGGTTGACATCTAGTATTATAGCAATTTATCCAAAATTAAAAATGATAATCTCACATAACAGTTTCATTTGTCTGATACCAAGCTTTTGATGACTTAAAGATAACATTTCAATATTTCTTTTTGCTTTCTTTCTTACCAGAGAATATTTTTTTCTTTTTTTTAGGTGAAACTATCATATATTTATTTTTCAGAAAAAAATCTATCCTGATATGGAATATGGACTCTAGATACCCAAAACAATCTCGAAGCAAAAACAAAGCTAGAAGATGTATATTTTCTGATTTCAAACCATATAAAGCTACAATAATTGAAACAGTGTAGTACTGTTCTAAAGGCAGACATATAGACCATTGGAGTTAAATACAAGCCTAGAGCTAACTTCTTCCCTATATTGTCAAGTTATTTTTGACAAGGTTTCCACGAACATTTGGTGGTGGGAATAATAATCTTTTAACTAAGTATTGTTGAAAAATAATAATTACATGGAAAAGAATAAAATTGGACCCTTACCTAATCCCACATACAAGTATTAACTCAAACTAGATAAAAGACCTAAATATAAATCTTAAGACTATAAACTTTTAGGAGAAAATCTGGGTCATAAAACCTCACAACATTGAAATTGGCAGTGATTTCTTGGATATGATTTCAATGGCACAGGCAACAGAAGAATATACAAACTCCCTAAAAAATAAAAGAAAATATTGTATATCCAAAGACAATGTAAACAGAGTTAAAAGTTACTAATAGAATTGGATAAAATATTTCCAAATGCTATATCTGAAGGTATATTAATATTCCAACTAGAAATCCTAAAAATTAACAACAATAAAGGCAAACAATACCATTTAGAGATAGGTAAAAGACTAACATAAATAATGAATCTCCACAGATAACCAATCTTAGTTGTCTGTTGGATGGAAACTCTTGTTTCTCTGGTTCTGGTGAGTGTTACCTATTTCTTCTTTGTAGTTAATCTCTTTGAGTATTTTCTCTAGCGCTGGTTTTGAAGACATAAATTCCTTCAGTTTCTGTTTGTCATGGAAGCTTCTTATTTCTCCATCTAATTTGATAGAAAGTTTTGCTGGATAGGAAATTTTTGGCTGGAAGTTGTTTTCTTTCAGAGTTTGGAATATGTTACTCCAAGCCCTTCTGGCTCTCATGACTTGGTTTGGGAAGTCTGGAGTGATTCTAATTGGTTTGCCTCTGAATGTCAGTTGGCCCTTTGTTTTTGTTGCCTTTAAGATTCTCTGCTTGGCTTCCACATTGGTCATTTTGACAATTATATGGCGTGGGGATCCTCTTCTCGGATCCTGTCTAAAGGGAGTTCTATAAGTTTCCTGGATCTGTGTATCAACCTCTTGCTCTATATTTGGAAAATTTTCTGCTATTACTTCCTTGAAGAGATTGTTGATCCCTTTGGTATCACTTTCTTTTCCCTCCTCTATTCCAATTATTCTTAGGTTAGCTCTCTTAAGATGGGCCCATATTTCTTCAATGTCAGATTCCTGCTGTTGGATATCTTTTTCTAGATTAGAAACTATGCCTTCATTTTTGGATTGCTCATCTTCTTAGAGCGAGATTCTGTTCTCCATGTGGTCTAATCGGTTGTTTGTGCTTTGAATTGAGGCCTTTACTTCATTAATTGCATCCTTTATCTCTTTTTGGCTCTCTCTGAGTTCTTTTCGAAGCACCTCTATTATTTCTACAGTTATTTTCCTGATTTGATCTTCTAGAAATCTCTGATTTTCTGTTTTATCAGGTTCTGATGTTGTGGGGTTGTGCACATTCATTACTTCAGTGTTATTCCTCTTTCCCATGATTTTGGAGGTTTGTGCCTTCTCTGGGTTCTTCCCTTGGGTCACTATGGCTTCACTTAAGGTGCTCTGGATCTCGAGTCTGTATTATCTCAGACCCTACTACTCCTTTACTGGGTTGTATCACAGAGTCTCCGACCCAGGGAGTCGATAGAGGCTGCTTTAAACTATGGGGGGTGCCAGGTTGCACGCTCTCCTATGGTGTGATATCTCTGCCACCACCACTCCCTCACTGGGTCAAGTCCCAGGAGGCACAATACTGGGATTTCTCCTCTGTGGCCCGCAATTTGACTCACTGTTCTTGAGTACGTAGATGTAGCTGTACTGGACTCGGTGAATTCACTGCTGCTGCCGCCGCTGGTGGCAATATGGCGCCTCTGCCACGCCCTCGGCCATGAGGCTGGCGTATTTTTTCTTCTCTGGTTTTGGTTTCCACTCTGAATCCCTGCAGCGTGTGCTGAGCTCAGCCACTGGGAGCTTTAAATGCTGTCTGCGCCGAAAGATCCCGCCTGGCTGTTCCGCATCGGCTCACCTCTGCTTGCTGTAGCCGTCCACTGAGTTCGCCGCTGCCGCCGGCAGTATGGCGCTGCTGCCGCGTCCTCGGGCGCGTGTGTCTCCTCTGTGGCCCTGAGCTCTGTTCTCAGTCCGCTTTCTCTCTGGAGCCTGGTGGTTTTTTTGTTTTTCTGGTGATGGTGTTTTCTGGCTATGAAAGGCGCTCTTTTTGTGGTAATGGAGATTGGTTGTTAGGGGGACTCTTAAGCCCCGCTTTTCTCGGTCACCATCTTCCCGGAAGTCAAATTTTTTTAATTACTATGTCGGTAGTCAGAGGGGATCCTCGGTACACCTGGGTCTTTACCATTAACTTTCTTATCACTTATCATAACTTCTTGTCTGACTTCCCCTCTATACTTTGAGTTCCTTGAACCAGAGAAAATATTTGATTTGATTTGATTTGATTTTTTTCTAGCCAGGCAGGTGGCAGGTGCCATGTATTGCAGGGGTTCAGTAGAAATTTGTTGAATAAATGAATCCATGATTGAAAAGAGGCATCTAAGTCACATTCTCCAGTAAATAATTTTCCTGTATAGAACTGACACAATATGAGAAAGTTTTTTCTTTCTTTTCCTGTTGCCTACCAATATTCAAAATTAGAGTTTTTAACCTTATGAGAAGGAATTCAGAAATTTAAAATTGCAGAAATTATTTACTTCCTTTTGGTACATTACAGACTAATAACTAGACAAATACTAATCCCTGTATTGCCCTGGACTTAAACATTAAATAAAAATGAGCAAATAAAAATATTCGCCAATGTTTGTAAAATGTTTTCTTTTCTAACTGCTATCTCTGATCTAAGTTCCTGGCCCATGTCCACAACTCGGAAGGATAGAAATGACTAGGCTTTAAACAGAGTCCTCTTCCTGTCCCAAGAGTAGTGGTCCAGACATGGTTTTACTGTCCCCAGACATCAGCTCATTGGCGTAGAGTCCTAGTAATACATCCATCCCTAGAGAACAAGTCAAATTCTTTGACTCCATTTATGTTAATAATATTACATTAACTAATATGTCATGAGTACAAGCCAACATCATCAGACTCCATGATAAGCATAGTGTGATGAAAGTCTTGTTCTTGGGAAAGCCCAACCCACGGAAGAGTGAGGCTCAGGTGAGCAGGTAAGGTGTCCAGGGGCATCACAGTGACCCAGTGGGTGCCAGCCTGTTGCCACGGCAATAGCAGCAGTGTTTGCCTCCAGCTCTACCATTGGCTTAGAGAGCTTTTTAAATGTGTACTGTGTCTGTCTTGGTTTCCAATTATCATGTGTTTCCAATAGCAGGAAGAACCTTGTTAGGAAGTTGTGTGGATTCTACTAATTTATATATAAAACACTTTACGTAGCCTGGTGTGATGGAACCCACCTATAATCTCAGTACTTGAGAGACTGAGACAGGAAGACTTCAGGTTTCAGGCCAGTCTCAGCAATGCAGCAAGATCTTATTTCCTTAAAAAAAAAAAAAAAAAGAAAGAAAGAAAAGGAAAGAAAAAAGAAAGACTGGGGTGTAGCTTGGAGGTAGAGTGCCCTGGGCTTAATACCCAGTACAAAAAAATAAGTAAATAAAATAAAAAGCACTTAGAACAGTACTTAGAATGTGGTTTTTGTGTAATAAACATTAATTATGATTAATCTTATGTAGTGCTTATTTTATATAGTTACTGGCATTCCTTCTGTGCTATTAACCATATGTGGTGCTATTTTTTTTTTAATTACTGGCATTTCTTCCATGGGAGTTTATGAAATCAATCAATGGTATTCTTCACACATAAAATTTATAATTACATTGTACTGTATTGTGGTTAAAAGATTCTATTTCAAGGTGGACTTCCCCGAGACCCGTAACCCACAATCTCTTGTGAGTTTCCCACAGCGTCTTATGTTCCTTCTCTCATATTTCTCTCCTTCTGTCTAGTTGATTCTCTGCACTCGATATTTATGAGATCAACTGTGATTTGCTGCTGCCTCCATCCCCAGATCCATACCACATTCACCTAGCACCTACAGAGCCTTTGTGCAATCTTGCAAGAACGTATAAGACATACACAAATAAAATGGATTCATCCTTACTTCCTCTACCCCATCACAATTGCCCACCACTTTTGGTTTCACAAATTAAATAAGAAGGAAAAATTAGTAAATTTGACTCTCAAATTTATTAGTATGTTAAAATTCATGTGCCAGGAAAACATGTTTACACGAAAAAAAATAGAAGCAAAAGTGCAGAGTGAAAGACTGATGCTTACTGTGGAATAAGGGTAACAGAAGCCAGCCACGGCCTCCTTGCCTGCATTGCAAGGAGCACCATTGTTCACACCTTGTCTGGAACGGTGTGATGAAGGGAGTGTGGCAGTCCACGGGGACAGACAAGGAGGCACAAGTCAAAACCGCTCTTGGATCACGGGCCAGTGGAAGAGCAGGTGGCCTTTCAGCCTGGATGAATGTACAATGAACAGCACGTGGGACCACTCAGTGGCTCTCGGGATCCTGAGCGGTGTTCACGAAAGAGACTGCTGAGGGGTTTGGCATCACTCGCAGATGTAACCACAACA